>NC_063046.1:18586305-18930805 GCF_018812025.1 Megalobrama amblycephala
CATATGAGAATCCATCAGTATTTCTCCAAATGTGTTTTCACAGCCTACCTGACTGAAAGGCCTCATTAATATGCAAGTCATTTCAGGTCATTATTATTCAATTCTTTTGTCTTCTCAGGTGAGAATCACCCATTATATATGAGGATTCACGCCTCCATGCATACTGTGTTTCTTGACCAAAAGTGTCTTAGAAAATTTAAATCTCTCTATTGTTTTATATGAAGGAGTAGGCAGCATAATTTTTACATAATTCTGAAGCAAAAACTCTAGTCTACAACTTCCAATACCCAGAAGTCTTATGAACACAGATTTAATATACTTTTTTTGGCCTTATTTCAGTGACTTAAGTTTTTTGTTTTTTCAATAACCACGCATAAACATAATTCCTTCAAAAATACAAACATGTACGTACATGTTCCTCACATATTATTGTAGCCTAGTTTGTGCTGAATACAGTGTAATGACACTTTTGTCATTTATATGTTTATGAACAACTGAAAAAAGCACAAATGTCAGGGCATGTCAAAACTTCTCCAAGCCCCAAATCAGCCTCAGACTCCAGAGGGTTAACAAACACTACATCCCGAGTTTTCCTGCCAGAGAGACAAAAGTGGATTTACCAAGTTCTGAGTGTCTGGCCAAGAGAGGCAGGAGACAAACAGACCTTTGCATCAAGGTTAAGCTCAGGAGATCAAACCTTCACTTCAAGGTTCCTTCATCTGCATGTTATAGATTAAGGACCTTCTGCACTTACTTCAGGGCCTCATCTGCATGTTCCAGATTTTAGGACCCTTTTGGTGCTCCAGGAGATCAGCATCCCACAGAGCTTCATATTCAAGGCTGTTGAAATGGGTTCTGGCTCCTTTCCTAACTGGATTGTTACACAGCACAACCAGTGGAACACGTCACCGCCATCAGACTGCTCACTCGATCAAGTGGAACGTAAATATCACTTAACCAATTCTCTTTCCAGAGACCTTGGCATTGTTGTATATTATCAGTATATGGTTTTCTAATTTACATTACAGTTAATATAGCTGATGATAGTTAATAACAAATAATATTTCATTTACTTGTTTGATGCATAATAAGGTTCTTAAAAGTTTCAGAGAAACAACAGTTTGTCGTTCCATAAGATAACGTAACTCTTCCATAGCCACTCCCAGCTTAATCACTTGTGTTGATTTACTCTTGCTTATATTTTTGTTTATAAAATTTATTTTATTACACTTTTGTCTTCCTTGTTTTGATAATGCAGAAGAGGCTCTACAAGTTAACCATATCAGCTGACCAACTCCTTCCAGTTAGATTAGTTGTAGATTGGACTGTTGGCAGTGTTCTCATACTGCCAAGTTAAAAGAGGGGTGGGGTGGTCATCTGATGTACTTAAGTGAATTCAAAAATCACAATGTCAGCAGTGACTAGTTCCAATCACTACTTTACAAAATAGTCAAACTAAAAGAAGACTCCACTAACAGCTACTACTACTACAAAAAAAAAAAAAAAAAAAAAAAAAGGTTTTGGACTGTCTACTACAGCAGAAGCAGGAAAAATCCTTCATCTGAGCAGTACATTACTAGTTTTACCCTTGGGAGGCCACTGCATGCCTTAAATACACAAGGAATAACCCTGCTTTGGCCAATAGCCTCTATAATAAACTGTACACGGTGCATTTCTTTTGCAATGGTACAATCAAATCAATCACATCTAGAATTCCAAGGACTTTGTTGACAAAGTCTGGGAACCAAGAATGGAAACAGATGAGGCAGATGGCGTTCTACAATGTCACATCATTGTTTATACGCATTCCAGCAACAGAGGTGGTGAAAACCATGAAAGACAGCTGTGACAAGACAGCACCCTGAGAAACATAGTGTCCCGTAATTTAAACTAAATTCTTTGGCTATTTTTTAATACTTCGAAACTGTTTCCGCAAACAGACATGTAGCATTTAAATGGGATTACTATAGTGCCTTTATATTACCCACTGTAGGATCCTAATGAAAGAAATGGAATGGGACAACCTAAATACCTGGGGAATAAAACATTGCCATTGCTCCATAATGGGGTTCAACATAGAGGCCCAAACCCCAGTGGGCAGGACTAGGCCATATTCTTACAAGGACAAAAATCACTTATTTAAGGTCTGTAATGTAAAGATAATGGATGGGGCTTTGGACTGGGATGAAATGAGCCATTCTATCCTCAAATAGTGAGAGAGTTAATGGCACGGTTTGTCTTGTACAAAGCCCCATCTTTACCCTAGAAGTAATGTACTATACTGGTTTATGGAGAAATTCTGATTGACCAAAAAAAATAATTTCCATAATGGTTTTCTTGTCAGTACAGTGTGTAAAAGAAATACTATAAAATTATATCAATAATGAAAATACAACCTCACCCCCTCAGATGTATAAAAAGACAAAGAGACAAAAAGATTTAACGAGCGTTAGTTCAGTCAGGCTACGTAGGCATAGTGCTGCAACCAGCTGACGCGGTCAGCTGTCAAATCGCTCCAATCACTACCATTCTCCTATTAGATCAGGGACATATATATGTGGCATTACTGCTCGGTAAGTATGCTCAAACTGCTCGCAAACCTCCCTCCCCATTATAAGCATGAGCATATTACTGTGCACCCTCTGATTTTTGTCTTCTTTTGTTTCAGATTTCCAAGGCTTTCAAGTCCTAGCTGGCATGGACCTCTCTGCTGAGAGACACTCATCCTCATAACCAAGCTACAGTCAGACGTCCCTCTGCCACTTCACAAATTCACACTTACAAATAAGTCAGATAAAATAAGAGGTATACGTATGTGGCGTGATGTCCGGGGAGAGGGCTCCGAGCTCGGTATTTGGCCCAAACACAGAGTACCCCCATAAGGAACCATGCCACCAAAGATAACTTGTGTTTCAATAAACTGAAAGGAACTTGCCAAAGTGGTCCTGTCTGAAATAATATTATTCCACAATGTGGCACAATATGGTATAAAATAATGTTTTTTTTTATAGTAATTTGCTACATAAGTACTGAAAATATCATGACCTACACAGTTTTCACAGTAAAATTATGAATATTTTAATGTAAGAAATTACTGTTAAAATCTTTTAAAATCATGGCAATCTTGCTTATAATAAAATACATAAATATGTAGCTAATAATACAAACATTTTAAACCTAGTAGTTGTTATCTGAACAAGACAGCAGCCATTTAGTTTGATTTGTTATAAATAAATAAATAAATTCACAATACACATATTCACTTTAAACTCACTATAATCTTACTATGTGTGCGTCTGATTGATCATATAGCACACATACAGACCAGCTAAGGTTGAAATCTCTTCTCACAGCTTTCCAAAAATCAGCCATCATCTCTGTTTCCGAATTTGACTTTCCATGTCTGTGTCCTCTTTTAGAGAAGGGCATGAAGGATGATTGGCAGCTGCTGAAAAGCTGCGTCTAGGGAAATATTCCTCACTTTTACATTTGGATCCTGGCAGACACTGCAGAAGGCAGATATAATAATGCGGAGAGAAATAAATTCTGTCAATCAGAAAATGGTCTGCATTAGGTCTGAATTCAATCAAGGGTGAGGCATCTTGTCGTCTGGTTCCCTCCCATTCCACATTAATTAGAGTGTAACGGTAATTCCGTGGCCTGAGTGACCTTACAAACCAGATTATTACAAATTCACAGATGTTCTGGTGCCGACGCTGCTGTATTATTGGCTTTATCATTGGCTCTTTGATGCTGAGCTGTTTTAAAGTACTCTGACAGAACTGGGATTTCATTTAGAGCCTCCAAAGTGCTCCTAGAATGGAATCAACTTAAGTGCCTTTGGCTTTGCTGCCATAGTTACATGATGTTGCTAGGAAGTGCTGCATGATGCATCTTAGACTGCAGGTGATGTTTTGAAAATGGAAATAACCCTCTTGACCTCATCATCATGAGACCTTGACATTTTACTGAACTGTGGCATGACAAGGCAACATCTGTTTAGCAATCAAAACAATTCGCTACTATTAGCATATCAGATGTGCTATACAAGGAACCCAGACAGCTCTTTGAAAGACTAGTCAAAGTATCAGAAAACGGTCTTGTGTCTCAGTGAATAATCGGTGTAAGCGATCTCAGAGCAGGTCGATATGGTTCTGATCTTATCACTGGGCTTTCTCCTAGCGCTGTAGTTTGTATTGTCCTTTGCTAATTGTTTTATGTAAAGGTTCTCTTATCTCTGAGTGCCATAGAACGATTTTGTCTCTGTTTTACGCGCACACACGTGCGCGAGCATGAACGTACACGGGTCATTTGCACTTGCCAGCTAACAAGCATAATTTCCTTGTTTAGGGTCAGGGACTATCTTTGCCTTTAATTTGAGCCAATCAATATCTCTCCAAGTGGCTTAATCTTATCTCGTTAATGCAGTAATGAGGCTAACATGGGTTAAGGTTCTCAGACAATACTGGCCAGTTTGTTGATTGGTTGAGGTGGGGGTGTGGGTTTTGTCTAATATCTATTGATTATGTGTCTCTGATGTTAGTCCTACAGATAGCTTTGTACACTCATAATGGTCGAAAACGTCTTCATGGACGTTTACATCATGACAACATAAAGACAAACATACACAAACACAATATTGCACACGTGACAAGCACACATAATATGCACTCAAACTCATACATACACTCCTACATGCACGTACTGTACATCCAAATGAATGCTCTCACATTTACTCAAGCACATCCATACACGCTCACTAACAGTCTTTAAATGTTAGTCTTCAGTGCCAACTAGTGGTAGGCTGTGAGATTGCAGTCCAGTAGTTTCAGCCTGAGGTCAAAGCTGTATTGAAACCTGTGTTCAGAAAAACCCTAGGTAAATAGCCAAATTATGACCCAACTTTAACACAAACCTGTAGATATCAGTCAAATTTAAGCAAAACTTTTAAATAGTGAGGAGAACTTCAAATGTTCTCACAAGTCAGATTTTGACAGGTTTCACTATATTTGTGGGGATATTTTCAAAGATTTGGCTGTCAAAATTATAGCTAAACCTTTAAACAAAGAGAGAGCGAGAGAGAGTTATCCACAGAATGGCTAAACAAGAGAAACAGTTCCTTTTTGACAGGAGTGAAACTGCAATTTACACCCTCATTTGTCATGGTGTAGCATGAAAAAATTAGACAAATATGTACTGAATAATTACACCCTGAATAAATGACACCGTTAATATGGACGTTCTTAGGAGGGAGAGTACTGCTTCCATAATTAATTGCAACAGTGAGTACAGAGACAGCTGGTGACAGCAGCTTGGCTGGGCTTACAATGCTTTAGTTAGTGTTATGCTGTTTGTTCATTGTGTTTGCTTGTTTGTCATATGTGTACTTGTTTTTCTATTTCTGTTAGAAGCATAGAAAGGTTTCCATTCAGAGTCTGAATCATTGCCTTAATTCAAACTAAATGCAGTGCGTCTTGTAACAGGTTGACTCATCATTACTTTAACTGACATTAATTCATTTGCTTGATCTCCAGTACAGAGCTTTATGTTAAAACCTTTATACAATGTCCATATATGTGTGCGAGTATGTAAGAGAGTAAAATGAAAAGCATCAAAGTAACTCAAATAAATCTTATTCGGTTCTAGCTAACAACATCAAACACTAACATGCTACTTTACAGTAGCCATTCTCAACCTAAACACAAGCTCTACTCTTCACCAAAATGTAAGTTGATTGCACACAGTTAAATTGAGTTGTGTCAAAATATTCATAAACTGTGATCTTGCATTAGCTCAGCCCTATCATAAACCCGTCACAATGCGACACTAGGCGCGACACGTGTTTTTTGCTAGTTTCAGCTTGACGCAGTTGTCATTTTCACGTCCAGTGCCACGTTGTTTAAATAGCAAATGCACTCACGCATTCACCCATGCTGGTCTGAAAACGAGGGGTGTTCAGGCACATTGTTGGTACACTGAAAACGACTGCGCCATTGACCACCAAAAACCTGGTCTAAAGTCAATGGCACAGTATTTTTTATTTATTTATTTATTTTTGTTACTTAAAGGGCACGTTAGTAATATGTGCCTACGGCAGGTGCACAGCGCACGTACACTCCGCTTGTTACACACACACGGCACAGCAGCACACAAACATTTTTAAATATTAAAAATAAAAGGATTCATCTCTGGAGAAGTGTTCAGTCTTTCCCCTTGCAAATTCCGCCATGTAAATAGCAATCTGCCATGGTGCAAGCACAACTGGCTTTTAAAGGGAATGGAGATGAGACTCTAATTTGTTTATTGCACGTTACGCCCAAAACACACCCATAACTCATTAAGAGACTAGGTACAACCCTTTCGGACCAAGCGCCTCGCGCGACAACAATTTTTTACGTTGTTAAACTAGCAAAAGAGGATTCGAACATGCCCTAAGTGTATCTGCGCCATGCGCTTCAGATGCGCTTAGATTGTTCAAGTAGGGCCCTTAGTTTGTGTAGTCTCGTCTTCCATTTCTTGATAAATACAAGTGTCTCAAATAAACATTATCTTCATCTCATCTCTCTCTCTCACTTGAGAATGTGCATTTAATGTTTTTTGTGTTGCACAGTCTGTTAAGTCTGTGAGTTAAGAATGACATTTGTTCTCTTGAGGGGTATGACCAGTTTACCAGCAGTTTACTGAATGTGTTATGATCAAGGACGTGCTGTTAGCAAGTTAGTCAATGAGTCATAAATGCACCATCAATGATAAAACTATTAACATATTTATTATTGTGGAATTAATTATTGGCTATAATCTCATTAAAAGCTGAATTTTCATGAAAGTAATTTTTTTGTTCCCAATACTCCTCCTTCACATATTGAGCAAAAATAAATGAATTAATGAATTACAAAAAAATAATAATAATAATTCAGAAGAGTTTGTGCAATTGCTCATACATGAGAACAAGGGTCAAGAGGAATTCAATGAGCACAGGCTGGGAAAGGAGACACTCGCTAGGGCTAGAAATATTGACTTTTCAAAAAAAAAATGTTTATATTTAGTTTGCTTTTCTAGAAGAAAAAAGGGGGAAATGTAGATGCTGATTTTTTCAAGATACAAGCAAAACAGTTGCATTAGCATTATGTATATGCAATAAGTACAATTGTAAGTCTTAGCATATCAGAAGTTTTACAAAAGCATGCCACAATAAGACAAGGAAGAAAGGCAATAAAAAAGTCAATTTAAGTGGAAAAACTCAGATGCAATTTGACTTATTTCACCTGTATTGTCGTCTTATCAATATCCTGCCTCAGGGAGATTTATGAAGGCTCTGTAAAGATAGACAAAGGCAAATGTTTTTCTGTTGCAGAGCACTGGTAATTAAACATTCTGGATTTTGTTTTTCCTTTCTTTTGGCTGTATGTTTTTAGGAAGAAATCCTCTGTAAGCTTGAGCAGCTAAGTACCCAGACAGACTTTTTTTGTTTGTTTGTTTGTTTGTTTGTTTGTTTGTTTTTATCGGATCAGCTTACACCAGTGGTTCTCAGCCTTTTTTCCCAGTGGGCCGCACAATGGTCCAGGTGCAAGTCTCACGGGCCGCATATAATTTGCATATGACGTCACCAATTCAAACTAATCAGATTTAATGTTATGGTATTAGCAGATAATATTGTTATACCTAGATGTTAAAAACTAACTTACTGACATTAGCTTTACAATAATAATCAGATAGTAATCAAGTTGCTATTTAATTCTGTATGACTTTATGACTCTCTTCAACAGCATCACAATAGTCACCAAACAATCACACAAACCAAACGCCTTAATAAGCAATTTTTTTCTCAGCTCTTTTACAAACAACACTGAGCGCATTGTAATTACAATCTCTGACGATATCAATTATTCTGTCAGGTCGCAATCCCTCGCGCGCAGAGTTGGCTCATTCTAGCCGCGGATGCGCTGATGCGGTTATTTTTATTGATTTAAAATACAAATACATCGAATAAACACATCGAATTCCCAGTTCAGTCTTTTGAAATTGTTGGTTTTGCTTGTCAAGTTAGTACTTTACTACAGAGCAAGAAGGCTGCCTATCTCGCTCATTAACAGCAAACTAATTATTCCATTCTTCTTACCTTTACTGCTGATGCTGCGACTCTTCTTGTTTGCATGTGTTCCTTCATTGTATGTTCCACATTTAGATTTTCTCCTCTAATAACAAATTTGACCATTTTGAGCCCTAAATTTACAAAAATAATACTGTTTGAATTCTTCCAAAGCGTGAGTCCGAAAATAATAAATGCTCACCAAAATGATTTTATATGACAAATAAAGCATTATAGCTCATTTACATTTGTTTAATTCACTTTAATTTAAATTTAAAAACAAAAATAAATTGTAATGCTATAATTTATTTTTTAAATTGTGGTCGGCATATTGTGGGCCACATTTACATTTGTGACGGGCCGCATGCGGTTGAGAACCACTGGCTTACACAGCTAACCTGCAGGGGAAGGGTTGTGGAAGCCAATAATCCTGAAGCCTCTACATTGTGGCATTAAATTGATACTACTGCTGGTACATTAAAAAATGTTTTAAGGATGTTGTCTTATACAAGTCATGTCAACATTGGCAGAGAGTGGCCACTGAAGTTGGGAGCAGTTTGATTTGACAAATGCTCCCAGCCCCCATAAAAAAAAGAGAAATGAATAAATTATCTAGTCTTCAAGAGTCTTAAAGTCTTAAAGAGACTTGCAGGTAACCTAAACCCTATTTGAACAAAAAGAGGCCATTTTTAGACTCTGCACCTTACATAAAATGATTTGGTGTTTGTGTGGTCCTACAGGCATACAGGTAAACCAGAATCTGATGGCTGATTAGTTATTGACTGTTTTACCACCGACATTTTGACAAACTTTCAAGACAGCGGTATCACAGCAACTGCGAGACAATGAATTTTCAAGACCTTCAAGTGAAAGCAGCATTGCCTGAGTCACATGGAGGGCAGGTTGTTCAGCTTCACAGTGCCAAAAAATATGAAAAACTGATGCAACTTTAATCTTCAGAGGAGTCACAAGCATCCAGTGTTATGATTGACAAATGATTGCACACACACATACAAAAAAAAAGACTGAAAAAAAAGTTTCTGTTCCCCAGCAGAGGATTGCATGTGGAGCAATATCTGGAAACAAAACACAAGGCACACTCTTAATTGTAATGAATTTGTGTTTTTCTGTTTAAAGTCAGGAAAAATTAAATAAAAAGACAGATGACAGATCTGTTTTTATATTAATGTTTAAGTGAAACAATTTTCTTTCTTTTTTTTCTTTCTTTTTTTTTTTTTGTACATATATTATGTAATTTGACTTTTTTTATATAATCACTAGGACACATTTCTCAATACTTGGGTCTCTTTTCAAAACTCTTCACACAGTGAACACAGCATCAGTCTATGTGAGCTAAACTGTGGATTATTTATCATTGCTTTGGCACAACTTGACTTTAGACCTTTTGACATCTTTCACTTTACATGAATTACTTTCTCACTCCGACATCCTATACAAGCCAATATGCATGTGTTTACATACGCTTTTCAGAACTATTAAACTTGTGTTCAAAACCAAGCACAACACAAAAAAGACAGAAATTTCCTTAATTTTAATACCATATTGAAATATATTCTTATTCTAAAAAATCAAATATTATCCCTGACAGCAACATAGTGTCAGCCTAGATTTGGCCCACATCTGGTCCGCATGTAATCCACATAGATCTGAGCCACACTATGTTGCTGTCTGGGATAAAAGTGTCACAGATCCCTTGTTTCCTTGGACTACATTTCCCATTATCCTCCTGTTCTCCACACCTGCACTCACTTCCCTCGTCATCTCCCCATCTTCACTCATCACCTGCACCTGGACTTGATTATCTTCACTGCCTTTATATTTGCACTCACTCCCTTCACTCCTGGTCCATTCTCTGTTGTGTTAACGTGTATGTTGGTGTTCCATGCCTTTGTTCATTAAATGTATCTTATATTATTGTGGAAATCCGTATTTGCCTCATCCTTCTACCAGCTACCGTAACAGAAGAACGGACCTTTAAACCGCTGGGTTTTCCACATCAAAGATAAGATGGATTCTTCCTTCATCACTCTGGCTCCTGCTTCTCCCATGCCTCCCACTTCCTTAACGGCCGGAGATCGTCTCATCGGGCTCCTACAGGTTGGTCGTTCACTGGAGAGGTATGTGGAGGAGTTCGTTGAGCTTGCTTTTCTGACTAACTGGCCAGATGCTTGTTTGATCGCCCTGTTTCTGGACGGGCTGGATGACAACACTATCCGTTTTGAGGAACCTGATTATCGTTTTTCCTTAAAGGAAACTATCAATTTAATTCTGTGTTTGAATGATTCAAAATTCCTAGTAGAAGAGGTTCAGGATGAGTGTTTGTTTCGTCCAGTTCGTCCAGAAACACGGTTGGCCAGGCCAGTTAGTCAGCCTCTGTCTTCCTCCGCATACCCTTCCAGTGAATTCCCTGCCTGTTCCATGCTCGACCCACACTCCTCCTCTGGGTCCAAGACCCACTCTGGGAAGGCGGAGGAAGAGAAGAAAGTCCAAGCAATCTCCAGTTTCCACTGAACTCTCTCCTGTCTCCACCGAGCCCGCTCCTCTCTCCTCAGAGCCCTCTCCAGTCTCTGCCGAGCCCACTCCCGTCCCTACGGGAATTTTAATTGTATATGAGGGGATGGACTGGCCCTCTGCTCCAGCCGCCGAGCTATTATCTCCAGTCTCCGCCGAGCAAGTTTCCCCAGCCCTCTCCGAGCAAGTTTTTCCAGTCTCCGCCGAGCAAGTTTCCCCAGCCCTCTCCGAGCCCTCAGCTCCAGCCCTCTCCGAGCCCTCAGCTCCAGCCGCCGCCGAGCCAGCCGCTCCAGCCTGTCACGAGCCCGATCCAGCTATAGACTATGAACTTTGTGTTTCCCCACTGTTCTCCAGCCCTAAGACTGTGTTCCCTCCCTGCCTCCCTCTCCCACCTCCTTCCATTTGTGTCCACTCTTCACCTCCTCCTCAAGCCCCCTCGTCCAGATCTCCACCTCGGTCCTCTGGTCGATTACCTTCACCCTGGCTCCAACCTCCCTCATCTCCACCATGGCCCATCTGTCCACTAGTCTCACCAGTCTCCACCCTGCCTCCGGTCACATTTTGGTCCCTCGTCAGCCTGTCCTCGCCTCTGGACTGCACTCCTCGGTCTTCGCTCCGTCCCTCAGTCTCAGTTGGCCTCCTCACTCCCTCCTGTGTTCCCTTTGTTGTGTGTCGTCTGGCTTCTACTGTGGCCTTCTGGAGCCCCGCTTGCACTTCGGTCGGCGGAGCCACTGGTTTCGCCATCTCTCGCCGGACCTTCAGCACCGCCTGGGCTTGACGGCGTTACGGCTTCGTCCGGAGCCCCTGACCCGCCATGGCTGCCCTCGGCCCCTGACCCGCCATGGCTGCCCTCGGCCCCTGACCCGCCATGGCTGCCCTCGGCCCCTGACCCGCCATGGCTGCCCTCGGCCCCTGACCCGCCATGGCTGCCCTCGGCCCCTGACCCGCCATGGCTGCCCTCGGCCCCTGACCCGCCATGGCTGCCCTCGGCCCCTGACCCGCCATGGCTGCCCTCGGCCCCTGACCCGCCATGGCTGCCCTCGGCCCCTGACCCGCCATGGCTGCCCTCGGCCCCTGACCCGCCATGGCTGCCCTCGGCCCCTGACCCGCCATGGCTGCCCTCGGCCCCTGACCCGCCATGGCTGCCCTCGGCCCCTGACCCGCCATGGCTGCCCTCGGCCCCTGACCCGCCATGGCTCTTGGACCCGCCCTGGAGACCTCCACTCCAGTTTGCTCCTGCATGAGGTCTCCAGGGCACCCACCCCCCTCCCGGTTGTTCCATCCACGGCGCGAGGACGCGCCTACCGGGAGGGGGGGGGTGTGGTAATGTCACAGATCCCTTGTTTCCTTGGACTACATTTCCCATTATCCTCCTGTTCTCCACACCTGCACTCACTTCCCTCATCATCTCCCCATCTTCACTCATCACCTGCACCTGGACTTGATTATCTTCACTGCCTTTTATATTTGCACTCACTCCCTTCACTCCTGGTCCGTTCTCTGTTGTGTTAACGTGTATGTTGGTGTTCCATGCCTTTGTTCATTAAATGTGTCTTATATTATTGTGGAAATCCGTATTTGCCTCATCCTTCTACCAGCTACCGTAACAAAAAGCAATTAGATGTAACTGAACACCTACAAAAGTGTTAGTCTTTCAATTTCAAATACTTAGGAATAAATTTGTATTGTAATACGATACAATATACTTTATTGTCCCCTTGGGCATAGTGTATGCTGCATTTTCAAATCACACAATAAATAAATTGCAAGTGTCTCACATAAACAGGTTAGCAAAACATATAGACAGGTATATCAGGTGTCATATTACACAGCTAAAAAAGGCCACTATTATTGCACAAATAATTAAACCATAAAACCAGCAATAAATAGCAATAACCAACAGTAAGTAAGAATAAATAATATAAAACAATAATGTTCAATCAGTGCTAAGAGACAATCATAGGCCTTTGTCCTTGCCATTCAAGACTCTAATGGAGGCAGGCACAAAAGAGTTTTTAAACTGGTTGAGTCAACATATGGGCGCTCTGTACCTTCTTCCTGAAGGCAGAAGCACATACTCAGGATGTAGGATGTGATAAGGATCTTCAGACCAAGTCTGCAAAACAAGTACATCATATGCTTTAAACTCAGTTTTCTATTGTAAACCAAACCTTTTGCAAAACTCTAAACAGTTCTGCACATTACACACATCATTCAAATCTAACAGCTCTTTTTTTTTCATTTGAGAAACACTGCCATTGTTTTTTTGTTTGATTGTTTTTTTTGTTGTTTTTTTTTGTTTTTTGTTTTTTTCCCAATTGCTAACAATTTTCAGAACTCTTCACACAGTCTGTATTACCAACATGAATCTCGGCCAAACAGTTAATCACACCTCCAAAACTCACTCAGACAATCAAAACACTTCATATATGTCTCTCAAAATAAGCTCGTTCCACCATAACACTGGCAACAATTCTCATTCAGAAAACATACACGCCATTCATAACACACTGACCTAAAAAAACACTAAAAACAGGGAGCATTACATAAAGGATGAACTTTGATTTTTGAAGTTTGAATGATTTTTCACATAAATTGGTATTTCTTTATAGGATTATAGATTACTACACAAAGAAAAATACAAATTCCTGAAGCAATAATAATTACCAAAAAAAAAACATGTCTAGTATAATGCTGTATGTGCAGTATTGGAGTCCCAGCTGTACCAGGAGGTCTTTCTTTGTGGAGTTTGTATGTTCTCCTCGTGTTCATGTTGGATTCCTCTGCGTTTATCCCACAATTCAAAGGCATACAGGACAGGTGAATTGGAGACTGTGTCATCCCTGTGATGGACTGGTCATCTGTCCAGGGTGTTTTCCTGCCTATACAACCCGAGACACTGGGAAAGACTCCAGCCTCCCCACGACCATACAGGCGCTACAAGCGCTTTGGAAAATGTATGGGAGGGATGGATGGATGGATGGTGAGATAAATAAAAAAAAAATACTACAAAAACCAGTAATAAGTTGTGTTGCTTGTGGTTCTCCCCCTCAAGGAACTTTTCACATGATGGGGGGGGGGGGTATCCTCTTGCATGCTTGATCCACTCTTGGCTTGCATCAACTGAAATGTCTTTTTACAAAATGGAAATAGACAAAAACTCTATATGTAAGGCAATTTGATGCATGTGTTGTAATAGAGTACATCACTCAAAAGTTACAGAGTGCACTGAGCTACACCTACCTGTTTTCCTCCCTAAAGGTTCTTATGATCGAGGTGACAGTGAAGCAACTTACAGTTTTTCTCAATTGTTTACACACAAATATTGGTACTTGAGACACAATGACCACAACATGTAACTCATGCACCAACCCCCTGAACCAATTCTGCTAAACTACAAGCACAATTCCTGCTTTACACTCACATTGCAGTTCTAAAACACACTTTTTTCAAAACTCTACACACAATTCTCTGCATTTGGCACAGTTTTCGGGCAGAAAAATCTCTTGTTTTCAAAAGGAACACACTGCCATTCAAATGTGCACACTGACTCATCACATGGGCAAACACCTGTCACACATTTTTACAATTAGCAAACAGAGCTTTAGCATAAAAGGGCAACAGGTGAGCTCTTCTGTTTTGGAGCAATGGATGCCAACCATAGTCAGAGGCAGAGCAGCATATTTTTTTTATATATATATATATATACTGTAAACAGTAAAATGAATTACTGTATACAGTAAATTCTTCTGTTGTTTTGTATGTATACCACTGTATGTGCAACTTTGCGTTGGTTTGGATGTGCACTGTACATTGTTTTTGTTGGAAAAATAAAATATATTTGTTACCGTGTATTTGTGTGTTCTGTCTATAAAAACTATTATATATATATATATATATATATATATGAGCACATACATAGAGCACATCAGTGTTCAACTGGTTCTTATAAATGTCTATTCATATGATGGTTTGTGTGTGTCATTTGAAAACAAAATACCATTTTGAGAAGAAAGAACATTGTTTTGAATGTAAAGTTTCATTTTGCAGGAGAACTGAGGAGTTTTGCCCATTGTGTGTGTGTTTTTTGATTTGTGTGTAGAGTTCTGAGAGTATGAGGCATGCTTTCAGAAAATGTGTGTAAGCAGTCGAGAAAAACTGTAAGTTTGGCTGAACTCATTGCCCAGCCTCCCTCATAGTCATGCATGGACAAGGACATGGTCCACTAGTGGCACGAATTTCATCTGAGACTCCTTGCCCCTCATCCTCACCGTTCTCCTTTTCCTCTTCCTCTTCCTTCACCTCTTCCTCCACTCCTTACTGCTCTTGCTCATCCTTTTCCTCTTCCTCCTCCTCTCTAGTGTCCTCGACCTTTTCAATCAAGTCTCTCTGGATCCATTGTTCCAAAAATGAATGAACTGATTCTTGCTCTATCTATTGATATGTGATAAATTTTGACTTTTAGTGTTTCCACGTGGGTAACTGTGTGCTAATTGAGCTCAAGCTATGCTGACTTGAGTGAACAATACTAAATGTTAGTGCTTTCCAAATGACAACATGGTGTAGGCAATGAGAAATGAAGGGATTTGTGTATAGAGTTTTGCAGTGACAGTTCAACAAATCTGATTCATCTGTCAAAACAGGGGAATAGTGTTTATAGTTTAGGGAAATGGGTGTGCTTTTTGATAAATGGCATTATGGTTTTGAAATTTTAGTTCAAAAGCCTGGTTATGGTGTTTAAGCAATCAAGAAAACTGTAAATAAATACAAACTCTACATTTCATAATGCTAAAAACCTTTATCTACATGTACTAACTCTTTTTATTTTGTGGTGAAAAAAAGCTTCCATAGTAACCAAAAGCCATGTTGGTTTTGTTGTTGTTGTTGTTGGCAGATTTTTTTTTATTTTCATTTCAGTAAAAGTTTCAGGTAAAGCTTTTACTACAACAATTCCAGTACCACTGTTCCATAAATGCAGAATAAGCAATCTGTGTAGGGCACCAACTAACAAGGGGACACCATTCACCCCATCAATACCCCACCCCCAGAAAGCAATTTCAACCAAGGGGGCAACTGAAGTTCTGCATAGGGGACCCATTTGACCAGTAGCTGCCCTGAGCAATTCTGTTACTTTCTTCTTCTTTCTTTCTTTCTTTCTACTGTACATTCTATAAAGTAATGAGTCATTCACTTTTAGATAGTATGTTGTCAAGAATGCACACATTCAATACTCAACCAAAAATGTAGAATGGCTTACATGTAAGCATTCTACTTTTACTGCAGTAAAAGGAAACTGAATTATAAAAACAATGGATTTCATATTTTCTGCAGGGCAGATCTGAAACATGACAAGTAATGCAGTTTTCATAATGCCATCAACTGTTAGTATTTTGACAGCCAATGCACTATGATTGACTATATGTTCATGTTGGATAGAAAACTAGTGCTAGTGTTTTGACGGAATGACTCGATTTTGAATCAGGTTTGCTGTGTTTTGATAGAGTTAGTATATGTAGATAAAGCATTTTTTTTTAGAATTTTGAAATATGGTTTTGTGCTGAAAATTAACCATTTGGCTAATTGTGTGATGTGGGTGTGTTGCTGTGTTAAGAGTTTAGAAAAAGTACTTTAAGTATTGGTAAATGCTTGTTAGTAATTATAAAAAATAATAATATTAATAATAATAATAATAATAAATAAAAAAAAACTGTAACTGTAACATTTGTAAAAAAGATCAGAAAGATCCACGTTTTTGAATGGGGTAAGCTAGTATGAAAAGAAAATTTAAGCATTTTAGAAACGTGCTGACTGCATTTTGTGTGAAAACTACATGAATTGTGTTAATGATATGGCCACAACAGACGGGTGTTTTGCTAATTGTGTCATTATTCAGCTCAAGTCAGTTCAGTTGCATAACTGTGTAAAATGAATGAGTTGTGCATACATACTGTATATATATATATATAAATATAAATTCTGAATATAAAGTATAAAATATATATATATATAAATATAAATTATATATATTATAAATATAAATTCTGTATATATATATATAAATTCACAAAATTCTAACCTTTCATCAAAGTAAAACTATTGAAAGTGTGGGGGGGACTCACACTGTGAAATAAATGTTATTTTCCAATACAAGTTGGCCACAATTATTGGCCAACTACATCACAAATGAGGTGCGAGTTTGGTCTTTTACATCACTGTACTAGTCCATTAAGCTATGTTAAGCGTTTTATATGTACTGATGGCAGGGGAATCCTATGCTGTATGAGGGAAGCCGTCTCAGGTTACAGATGTAACCCTGGTTCCCTGAGTAGGGAACGAGATGCTGCGTGGTAACGCATTGGGAACCTTCTGAGTGATGTCGTCACTGAAGCACTCATGTATCTAACCAATCGCGTAGCGAGACGTCAGAGACGGGTGACGTCACGGACCAGGAAACTATAAAGCATACCCGGATGCAGAGCACGCCAGCTTCTGGAATAAGTCTGACGCAAGTGCTCACAAGTATGCAGGGGGTACGGCATGAGACGCAGCGTCTCGTTCCCTACTCAGGGAACCAGGGTTACATCTGTAACCTGAGACGTTCCCTTTCGTGGGAACTATCGACGCTGCGTGGTAACGCATTGGGAACGCTATCCCAACTGTGCCGTAGCGGCAAATACTTGCCAAGTTATCTTGACAGAACTGATGACCCCGGAGTGGAGCCGACATCAAGGTTGTAAAACCTCACAAATGTATGCTGGCATGACCATCCAGCTGCATCACAGATGTCACTGATGGAGACACCTGACATCAAAGCTTTTGATGCCGCCATACCCCTAGTAGAATGGACGCGAACATTTAAAGGAGAAGGCTGTCCGGCCGCCTCATACGCAAGTGAGATGGCCTCGACCACCCACTTGCTCATCCTCTGCTTGGATGCAGGGCCCCCCTTCTTAGGGGACCCATAACAGACAAATAACTGATCGGTTTTACGCCACAGGGCAGCTCTGTGGACGTAAGCATCCAAAGCCCTTACAGGGCAGAGCAGATTTAGTTTTTCCTGATCCGAAGATCTGAAAGGAGGACGATAAAAGGCCTGGAGCACAATGGGACCTGGAACATGGGTCTAGGATGCAGGAATGCTTTCACCATTCCTGGAGCAAACTCAAGATATGATGGAGCAATCGACAGTGCTTGTAAGTCTCCTATCCTCTTCAGAGAAGTGATAGCGAGTAAAAAGATGGTCTTTAGAGTGAGGAACCTCTCAGGAACCTCCTCTAGTGGTTCAAAGGGCACCTCGGCCAACCCTTGTAAAACCACGGCCAAGTCCCAGGCCGGAACCCTTGTGCGCACAGGAGGCCTTAACCTCAGTGTGCCACGGAGGAAGCGAGTGACCAGGGGGTCTCGACCCAGAGAAAAGCCACCCTCAAGAGGAATGTGAAAGGCAGAAATAGCCGCTACATAAACCTTCAACGTTGAAGGGGATAGGCCCTCTGAGAACTTTTCTTGGAGAAATCTGAGCACGTAGCTAATATGAGCATGGACAGGGTCCATATTATTATGTCTGCACCAGGCAGAAAACAAATTCCACTTATATAAATAAAGCTTCCTCGTGGCGGGAGCTCTGGAGTTTAATATGGTCTCCACAACCTCGGTTGGGAGACCAGCATCTATGAACCTGGCCCCCTCAGAGGCCAGGCCCATAGCTTCCATAGTTCTGGGCGGGGATGTATTATCAAGCCGCCCGCTTGTGACAGGAGGTCCTGTCTGAGGGGAAGCTCCATTGGGGAGCCGTCTAATAGGGACACTAGGTCCGAGAACCATATTCTGGTTGGCCAGAAGGGGGGCTACCAGTATTAGGCTGACCCCCTCCCGGCATACTTTCTCCAGAACTCGCGGGAGTCGACTCCCTGCCTCGACAGGGCGTCCGCTCCTATATTTTGGCGCCCCGGGATGTAAGCTGCTCTCAGGGAGCCACAGGAGGATCTGACGGGCCAAGTAATAAAGTTGGCAAGACCGCAAACCCCCCTGATGATTTATATAGGCGACCACAGCTGTGTTGTCCGTGCGGATCAACACGTGATGGCCTCTCAGGTCTGGGAGAAAGTGTTTTAGTGCTAAGAACACCGCCATCATCTCCAGCCGATTTATGTGCCAGGAGAGCTGATGGACCTCCCATAGGCCCTGAGCTGGGCGACCACTCATGATCGCCCCCCAGCCCGTGAGAGAAGCATCTGTCGTAAGCATTACGCGATGACCAGAAGTCCCCAGCACGGGTCCCTGGGACAGGAACCAGGGATCTTTCTACATGACCAGAGCACGAAGGCATCGCCGCGTGACTTTGATCATGCGAAAAGGATTTCCCCTCAGAGAAAATCCCCTGGTCCTGAGCCACCACTGTAAGGGTCTCATGTGCAGAAGGCCAAAAGGTATCACGTTAGACGCAGCTGCCATGAGACCCAGCAGTCTCTGGAACTGTTTTACAGTGAGTGACTGGCCTAATTTCACCCCTTTCACAGCTGCTAGAATGGCACTCAGAAGTCCAAAACTACACCTAGATAAGTGATAGTCTGAGCCGGAACTAGCACACTCTTTTTGGCGTTGAGCCTCAACCCAAGCCTTTCCATGTGGCGCAGAACAGCATCTCGATGCTGGACTGCCAGTTGCTCTGATTGAGCTAAAATCAACCAATCGTCGATGTAATTCAGTACGCGGATGCCCTGGAGCCTCAGCGGGGCCAGAGCTGCATCCACGCACTTTGTGAATGTGCGGGGTGATAATGATAGGCCAAACGGAAGAACCCTGTATTGGTAAGCTTCGCCCCCGAAAGCAAACCTGAGGAACTTCCTGTGAGAAGGATGGATGGACACACGAAAGTATGCATCTTTCAGGTCTATCGCCACAAACCAGTCCTCGGACCTGATCTGTGGGATAATCTGTTTGAGTGTAAGCATCTTGAATTCGAGCTTCTGAATTGAGCGATTTAGCACGCATAAATCTATGATAGGACGTAGTCCTCCATCCTTCTTTGGAACAATGAAGTAGCGGCTGTAAAAACCTGACAGCTTGCTGGGAGGAGAGACCCTTTCTATAGCTCCTTTTTGCAAGAGTGTCATAACCTCTTGTTCCATAACCAGAGACTGCTCGGGGGTCACCACTGTGGGAAGGACCCCGTTGAATCTGGGCGGGCGAGACCCGAACTGTATTCTGTAACCCTTTTCTATAATGAGCAGCACCCATTTCGATATGTTTGGTAGAAGTCTCCATTCTGCCAAAAAATCTACTAAGGGAACCAGTCTCTCGAGACTGGCCTCTGGTGTTTTTTGAGCACTTGACTCGATGCTCTGACGCGGCGCACCGGCAGAGGATAATCGAATCAAGTGGCCGGCCCTCCTCGGAGGGTCGGCGGGAACCGCTGTGCCCTGACGCACAACTGGGTGGCAGGGTTGACAGACTGATCCCCTGAGGGCGCCGAAGGGGAGCGGGGTTTAGATGTAATTTTCCCCGACTTCCTTCGGAGGGGACCACCCTCAGTGGGTCCTGACCCACAGATGTCAGAACCGCTTCGAAGCCTTCCGAGTGACAATAACGGCCCGCAGGTCCGTTTTGCCCTTGGAAGGCTTCTTCTGAGCGGACCGACCCGATCCCCAAGCAGTCTGCGGGGGAGCACGGGCGGCCACGTTCACTTTTTGTTGCGCTCTGTGGTGCGCTGAGGAGCTCGTGGACGGCTGAGGCTGCTCCCGCTCAGCAGCCTCGGGGGGAATCATAGAGCGGCGGGGGATGAACCTCTGGAACGCCGCTGACTGTTTTTTAGCCTCCTGGAACCTCTCGACGACTGTATTGACAGCGTCGCCAAAGAGGCCCGCAGGAGACAGCGGCGCGTCCATAAGGGCAGCTTTGTCTCACTCCCTTATGTCCGAGAGGTTCAGCCACAAATGCCTCTCCGTGGCCACCAAGGCTGCCATAGACCGGCCGATTTCTTTGGCCGTCTCTTTGGTGGCACGGAGAGCCAGGTCAGTTGCCATCCTGATCTCCTGGATGCATTCAAATGTGACCTCCCCGCTCTCATCATACTCCCCCAGCAGGTCTGCTTGATAAGCTTGAAGCAGCGACATAGTGTGCAAGCATGCCGCCGCCTGACCTGCTGCCGTGTAAGCTTTGCCCACCAAGCTTGATGTAGTTCTTGGCGGCTTGGTGGGCAATGTCGGGGCTTTTAGCGATGATGCCGACTCGGGTGAGAGATAGCCCGCAAGCGTCTCTTCAACCCGGGGCATCGCCGCATAACCGTGCTGTCTCAGCCCCACTATATTGCTATAGACCGAGGTCTGGGGGCTGAACACTCGATACTGCACGGGCCTCCTCCACGATCTCGACACCTCGGTGTGGAGATCCGTGAAGAAAGGCAAACCCCGACGCTGGGGTAGCGACCGAGCGGGCAGAAAGCGTTCATCTAGCTTGCTCTTAGGTCTGGTATCTGCCCGCTCTGCTGGCCAATCGATTTTTAATTTGGCAACAGCCCTGGTCACTACCTCCAGGAGCTCCTCATAGGCTGGGGAAGAGAATGGCGGGTCCTCTTCCCCAGTCTCGACGCTCACCACATCAACCTCCTTGGAGGAAGAGAGGTGAAGCGCCGGTGCCTCTCTCTGGGGGGAAGAAACCGCTAAGCGTGCTTCCACCGCCTGAGAAGAGACACTGGGGCTGGCGGGTAAAGGGCGAGATAAGGCTGGGCCCATCTCAACCCCCTCCACCAGCTCCATCTGCGAACCCCACGACAAAAGCCGGCGCTGCGTCTCAGCAGCAGCAGGACGTGACCCGCAAGGAACGCTCGCCAAGGCACCCTCCTCGAAGAGTGCCCGATGAGATCTCAAAACTCTGAGGGTTAGTTTCTCGCAATGCACGCAGACAGCTCCCTCGAGAGCTGCCTGGGCATGCTCAACCCCCAAACAGACAACACACGTCATGTGTGTCCCCGGCCGGGATGAATCTAGGACAGGGATGCACACATTTCCTGTATCGCTTATCCGCCATATTCGTGTCTTAATATATATATATATATATATATATATATATATATATATATGGTGTACTGCAACTCTTGTCCTCAGACGAAGAGATTTGTCTTTCTGAATAATAAGGAGACAAGCAACACCAAATAAGACACACAAGATAACATAGAGTGCTTTGTTGAAGACACAGAAGCTGGCGTGCTCTGTATCCGGGTATGCTTTATAGTTTCCTGGTCCGTGACGTCACCCGTCTCTTACGTCTCGCTACGCGATTGGTTAGATACATGAGTGCTTCAGTGACGACATCACGCAGAAGGTTCCCAATGCGTTACCACGCAGCGCCGATAGTTCCCACGAAAGGGAACCTAGTATTACAACACAGTGCCGCGATATAAAGTTAAGGAAACTAAACAACAGAGAGAAATATATGTCTTCCTCAGATTTAACGTTTGATCTGTACATCAGCATCGGGGAATAACGTTATAATCTCGTTCACTGGAAAGGAAGCTACTTACATGTAGACTACACAGGGAAAGTAACCGTAAAGATACTGAATTAAACATAAATGCAGCTTTTGTGTCTTTGTCAGCTTTTCTGCATTTATACTGGCCCTGATAATCATCACACATTCACTTACCGCTTGCTCCATTTCTGCTAATCCGTTTTTATGAATGAATGATGACTTACTAGCCATTGCTCTGGTCTTCGTCAACAGCAGCTAGCGGCACCTGCTGGTGAAGCCAACTAACAGCAGATGGAGATCATGCATCGACACTCTATTGCTTTTCCTGCAGTTCCCGGATGTGAAATGTTGAATTTTCTGCCGAATTTGAACCACTTAATTTGTGGAAGCAAATTTGTAAAGACAAATAAAATGGACCGAAAATTGCCAGTCGAATATTATAGGTTGTATTTCTAAACAGAATGAATATTTTCGAAGTGAAATCTTAAAGGTGAATATAAATTATTGAATTTTTAATAATGAAAATGTGTGTGAAATGTTTTGAATTGAAATATTCACAGCTCAAATATATGACCATGTTGAATTTCAGCCCATAAAAATGCAAGCCTTAAAAATACAATGCATCAAAATGAAAGCACAGTTAATGTAATGCATATTTTTTTCAGTTAGTGCAATTCAACAAGCTTTTCATTTCAAAAACATTTGGCATTAATTTACTTCCATACAAGTTAATCTTATGGAAAAATAAACTGTAGTTTCTCTAGAAGAAATAAAATAAACCTTATTCTGAATTCAACAAATAAATCAAGAGATTATTTGTTATCAACTGATATCAGCTAGGTAAAATCTAATGCAAATTAGATAACCATATACTGACAATATACACTAATGCCAAAATATTTACATCTGCCTGGTCATGCTGAATCCGAGGGTGACATCTTCTACTTGTTGAGCTGGGCAGTGTTGCGGTGGGAAGAAAGAAGTCAGAATCCATTTCACAGCCTTGAACACAAAGTACTTGAACGCTGAACTCCTGAAGCACAGAGAAGGTCTTTTTCCTAGAACACACAGAAGAAAAAGCCATGAAGTTGAAGGTTCTGATGTCTGTGCAGACGATCCTTATTTTCTGGAACACGCAGATGGAAGGATCTTTAGATTCTGAAGTCAGGGCAGATCCTCTTTCTTGCATGAGGTTCATTTGCATAGCTTAAAGTTCATGTTTAGAACAATGTCTTTAAGGTTTTTCCTATGCATAATTCACTTTCCAAAGCAGACAGAAAACCTGTCTGGTGAGTCAGTTCACACCTCAGGTCTTAGGACTGAGGGACTGGGGTGAACAATGGGGAAAATGGTGATAGGATTAGTCTGCTCAATGACATGCTAATGACATCATTCTTCCCCTGCACAAATGGTCAGGGTGATTGTCTTTGCAGGCTTATCTCTTAGCCCATCTATTTCCTTGTTTGTGGAACTTCTCTTGGAGGTGTGAGTTTTGGAGTCCTGTGCTCATCACCTCATCATGGCAGATGAGGTGATGAGGGGAGTCTGCCCTCATGTCTGCCTGCTGATCACTACAATGGCAATGGAGTCTGTTCAACTCAGTGGCACTGCAGACTGCATGTTCCTCCTTCCTCCCAGGTTTTGGCACCAATGTATCAAGGTTAGTTGTTTACGGAAGAAGGAGGCAGGAACCAGTGCATGTTCAATCACTTTAATATCAAAATAAACACAAAATGAAAGTAAAGCGGCAGCCCCTCATGGATGACTGCCACACAAACATAAACAAAACCCAAAGTAAAATACAGGCCTGGTCTTCCCTCGTCCTTTACTGTCGTCGCTCCTGCTTTTATGCTCCTGGAGCTCCTTCGTGAGAAACTTGAGGCTGGTGAGGCATGCAGGTGACTCTCATTAACACTTGCACCACCATTCTCGTTCTGCTTGCCACAACAGACATTCAGTAGTATAAAATATTCAATACAATACTATACTTGCAGTACATTCAGTATACAATATATTCACCTTAGTTGCTATATACTTTTTTTTTTTTTTTTTTTTTTACGTAATTGCATATTTTGTTAACTAGATTATACAATATACATTTTTTCCTGAAACTGCATGCTTTGGATGCTGTGTTCTCCATTTTTTTATTTAGTGTCTAATAAATGATATAATCAATTTATATATTGACTGGCTGTGTATTTGATCTGAAAACATTGTTTGATTTAGAGTAAAGGTGAAATGATTTTGAGCCGATTGTTTAATTTTGCCTCAAAAGCCAATGTTGTAAATGTAGTTCGAAGATTTGTTTTTGTGTTTAATGTTGTTAAAAAATTGGGTGAAGGTTTCAAGAAATGTATCTCAGCAATTGTGAAAAACTGTAGTAAAAAGGGGCCTCAAATATTATTTTTTCTTAAAAAATATGTTTATTTAATAAATATAATATTTTATATTGGTTTATTTTAGATAATAAGCAGCCACTCTGCTACCATGGGGTCATAGGTTTAGGATGCCAGTTTTGTGTAAAAATCATGGCAAAAAAAACATTTTGGTAATAATGGTAATTATAAATAAATAAATAATTTATAATAAATAATATATATATTTTTGGGGGGGGTATATGTGTGTTGTAAAGGTGTTTGTATTTTAAAAATGTGTTAGAAATGCCCATGTTAAGAAACTGACAAAAACTTCCCCTATATGGGAACAATAAAGTACCACTACTACTACAACAAATTGACAGTATACTAAATTGTGTTGCATACCGAGTTCATATTCAATTTTTTGATACTTGAACTTTTATTTTCAAGTGTTTTTCATCTGTTGTAAGATCATTTAAATTAGTGTAATGTAAATAGACTTTTCTTTAAGCTCATTGTTGTATCTTATTGTATCTGCAGAGGTCTAGACATGACGAAAATGTTTATTTGGCTCTTTCTGCTTCAAGAGTGTTGAAACCACGTTTAGCTTTGCAGAATGTAGTACCAATAGGCCCGAGCTAATTCTTAGAAAGAATATTTTTGACATGATTGACTTTACTTATTTCAAAGGGAAATACCAAGAATTTTAATAAGTATTCTCCCTTAATAAGTCCCTTCCTCTTATGTAAGCACAGCATGTAAAACATTTAGTTTTAGAACACTTGGGTCGTCTTTCTTGATTTTCTTTTCATTCTGCAAATATCTTACATCGTTTGGGCCTTTCTTTCTTTATACTCTGATCTTCACAATAATCATCTATTAGATACAATTCCTTGTGATTTATTATGAACTATAGAACTGTTACAGAAAGCAGACTCAGACAGAAAAATGTTGTTAACTGAGAGCTTTATTGACAGCATTGAGCAGAATGACGAATACAGGTGAGAAAACAGTTCAAATATACTTTGGAGAGTGAGTATGGCTTTATAACAGAACTTTCCTTCTTTCTTACAGGTGCAGGGCAGCAGGAGATTGTGGATGACAGAATGGGAGGATGGAATGGATGCACACACCTCAATGTTTGTGTTGAGTATGGAGTTAATTGTTTCCGCAGGAAGTAGACTGGAGAACACAGGAGACACAAGGGGAAGTGAGAAGCTGGAGCACAATAACAGGAGATAATTGCTGGAGTAAAACTGAAGAACAGGTAAGTAGTCCACTTTGTGCAAACGATACCGGACTTTGTTAGGTTTTGTGTGTCATCTGAGGCCAACGTTTGATTCTTTCAAAAGAGAATTTGTTTTTGACAAAAATATTTGATTCTGTGAGAAAATTGAATTGTATCAACTGTGTGTTAGCGATCAAGAAAAACAGTAAACCATTTGTAAATGAGATAAAAAATTAGTCTCTCATTTTCTGTTTTAACTATGTGCTATTCTGTTTTTCTCTCTCTCTTTCCCTCTTTCCATCTCTGCAGTAACAGTGCAGCAAACAACATGTTGCTAGGGTACGGTTAATTTGGTAATGGCCTCCCGTGTGGTGAACCGTTAGATAATTAATAAGGCTTATTGAATAGCAGACATGACAAATGAGAAATTTCGTTTAAACCTAGACACGCTCTAAATGTATATGCAACATGAGGAAGGATAAACAAACATATAGAGAAAACAAATAACAATAAATAACAAAAAGAGATGAAAGTAGATGACAAGATATGATAAAATGTTACGTGTTGAAAGTAGACTCACGTAGCTGTGGCTGGAAATAGAATTAGGTGTCAAGTTATTCTTTGTGCGAATGGAAGGGGAAAAGAGGGCTGTGTGTTGTGTGTGAGTGGAAAAACTACAGACGGATGTGCTGTTTTAATGAATCTGGTGGCGTCACAGTGTGGACTCGCAGAGCCAATGGGATCAGCTCAGAGCTGCACAACGCTGACCTTGAAACTGGAATTAGTAGGATGACGCACAAGCCACAGGTGTGGGAAAAGAAAGACAGAAAGGGCTAGAGAGACAGACAGAGAAAAGACAAAGAGAGAGTGGGATCAGCCATTGACTTTTAATGACTTTTATATTCTCAAAATAAGAATTTCATTGTACCTGGTACATATGATATATATATCTTGAACTTGAACATGCAGCATACGTGCAAATAAACACACACATCTTATATTTGAACACGTCTAGCTGTATGTGAATATTGTCTGAATGGTTTGGTGATTTCATATGCACATCATTTCCTTCTATCCATGCGTATGTGTCCTTCAGGGACTGGATATGAAACAGATGGAGGAGGGGTAGACAAGGAGAGGGAGCTAGCCTGGTTGAAATACATAAAACTGCCACAATTGATATGAAAGCAAACAAATAGGATTACTCAGTTACTGAAAGAATTAAAAAATATGACTTAAGTTCACCTTGTTCCATGCATGCTCATTACCTTGGGTTATAAAATGAATCATGGGTAGCCAAGTTTCGAGATTTCACACTATACATTTGTATAGTTTTATAAATGTACAGTGAAACTATTTCTATATATCACACTAAAACATTTTTTTGTAATCTTGACTGGACGAATCATTTTTCTGCTTTTTTCGCATCTGTAGCAAGCATTTTGAGAGGTGTTGATAATTCAGAGCCACCGTACAAGCGAACATCAAAATCTAGAATGGCGTTCTTTTTAATATGTGGCTCCAGTATCGCTAGCAAAGTATTTCCTCTTTCTTTCTCTCTTTTTAAGAAGAGAGAGGACAACAAAATCATCCTCACTGCTTGAAGACTTTTGTATTGTTTTGCTTTTTTTTTTTTTTTTTTTTTGCAACGGATTAATCACAGTTTTTTTCAACTGCTTAAACACAAAATCCTTACTTGTCACACAATTTCTGAAACCTGACACCAGAACTACACACAGAATCTGCAAAACCACACACCAATTCTCGGCCTTGTTTTGCGAATATTTCGCAATGGATTAATTAATATGCATCGGTTTCTGTGCGTGACAAATGTTTCTTTTACGATGACGAATACCAAAAAAACATACAAAAATGCAAGGACATTAGTTCAGGCAGGTCTCGTAGTCAAGCTCCACTATCAGCTGATTCGCAAATTCCAACCCCACCCATATCAGCTTATCTGATTTCTATGGACTCAATTGGCAACTCTCAAATAAGGCTCATTACTTAAACGCAGCTTCCGTCTATCTGCTTGCTTGGCTGCTTCCAATGCACGCTGCTTGCAATCAATCAAGATAAATGAAATGGTCTTTTTGTGCTATGTCTTTCATTTTCATGTGGTCTGCTTTGTCAGTTCATTATGAAGTAAAATTACATGAGGTTTAATTCATGTGTCAGTGAACAGTCTGTTTTAATACTCAGAGTGATTTACTAAGCATAGCCTATAAGAAGCTAGCCAATATGAGATTTGCTTTTATTCAGAGATGAGTTTTGCTGAACTCTATAAAAGGAAAGAGGCTTTTTGCTTTGTATTCGCATATCAAACGAAGCTACAGCGATCATAGATTTTGTACAGCAGAATGCATAACAAATTCAGACTAATTCAGACTCCATGTTAGTGAATATCACCAGCAATATCGCTAGCAGATTTTGCGGTTAAAGGTGCTCTATGTAAGAATGACAGCTAGTGGTTGAAATGGGTACTGCAGTCCAAATTCAAAATATTGTTTGCCCCGCCCCCTCCTCCTCAGACTTGATGCTCTAGCAGGTTGCCAGTCTGAAGACACGCAACAGGAGCGAGCTCAACTGACATTGGAAGGCGAGGAGACTTACACACTGTAAGATAGTTGATTTATTGACATGACTGGGCAATCGTTGCTTGATTCCTATGGTGAAATGAGCCAGATGCCCCACCCATTCTGCCGGGAAGTGTGCCCATTGGTTTGTGCATTTATGCTGCATTGTCATAGGCTCGTTCAGTTATAGCTCACCAGCCAATCAGCTCACGCAGAGCCCTGTTCGGCTTCTGGCTTGTGCAGTTGCAGTGCGTTGTTAAATTTTACATAGGCTTCAAAATCAGAGAAAAAGGAGTTTTCCCCTAGCGTCTTCAACACATTACTCATTCCCGTTATCTCAGGGAACCGAGGTTATGATAGTAACCAAATATCGTTTTCTTTACACCAGTTCCCACCTTTGTCCTTTAATTAGAATATAGAGTAATTCCTGTATTGGCCTACAGTGCATCTAGATATTATTTTTAGTAGTTTGGTAGCCCAACTATATACCTGTAAATGGTTAGGTGTGTTGAAGGCCACATATAGCAACCAAAGCTTCTAACGGCAGTTGCAGTGACACAATTATCACTTTACCATTTGGCGATTGGCTCTTTTATTTAAAAGGCAGGACTTATTCTGCCATATTGGGCATAGCACTTTATCCCATTCATAGTAATACAAGTGCACAGGCTTTGTATATCTAAAGTCTTTGGCGCTGCGCTTCTTGTCCAGTGTGCGACCCTCTTAATGAATTAGAACAAAAGCAAAACAGGTGACAGGGAAAATGAAACAGAACATTGCAATGAAACTAAACAAAACACGACTGTGACATTATTTGTGTTATAACAGTTATGAAAATGTAATTGTGCCAAAATTAGACATGAAACCTATATGTTTACTCAGATAACCTTAATATAAAATAATGGGTGGCGTCCACTGAGAAATCAAATTCCATCTGGATAGTAATGCTTATGGCTGGGCTATGGTACTTTTAACAGATAATTATTAGGGGTTCAAGCGCATAGTGCTGAAACCCTATTGTAATTGTTAAAATTTCCAAGGATCAGCATTCTCCCCTAAAAGTGATCGGGAAGACCAAACCGTAAGACGTAGAGACTTTGAGGGTGTAAGGCCCACCCAATCGGCCCAACGGCGGTTTCCCACAGGATGGGGAAGGTTTCTTGCGCATTCTGTCTTTTCAGTGTGGCAAAGTAGTTTAATTCCAATTAAATGTTTATCTGACTCCATTTTATTATGACCTCATATTTAGGTTAGAATGCCAATTGATTATTGACAATTTATATGATAATAAATTTATCTAGACATTTGATTATTCTATTTAACTCTTTACTCGTTCATTCGGTTCTCAGAGTCAGACAGGGTCTTCGCACTAGCTGTTATGCAGGCCCACGATCACAAACTTGCCAGTCTGATCAATAACCAGAGGTTATGGCTAAAGCAATTTAACAATGCTTGCTATTGTTAAAAGGTACCCATGTATCCCCATACAATCGCCTATATGACAACTTAGTTAAAGCTCCGACAATAATCAGGGGTTATGACCAGTACTATGAGGTAATGTTGCCCCTCGATAGTAATTTATCTGGCCCCATATAGTTAATAATTAGTTGTTAACTATATAACAACTTAATTAAAGCAGAGGCAATGCACCTTTGTCTAGCCCCATATAGTGAATGCAAATAGCACATAGTGAATGCAATTGAATGCAGATGTGCCCCATGCTCCATACAATCCAAGATCTAGTATGTACTTAACCCTAGTCGTAGAGTTGCAGTAACATCGGATACATCGTAATCTAACAAATATAACAATCTATTAGTCAGGTAAATGTATCATGCCAATTATATAATCAATTCAAAGATGATCAATACAAAACATCAAATGCTCAGAAAAAGAGCAAAAAGATGCATACCTGACATTTAATAAAATGCACATTGTTGAGTGTACTGGACACTCAGCAGTATGGGCTGATCTGATTACAGGATCGCGTCCTGAGCCTCCTGCAACATCTCTTTAAATACCCAGACCAAGACAGAAACTTCTTTCAAATGGAAACATGAGTTCACAATGGGAATTTGCATTAATCAGGGTCCTAGACTGAGTAGTTTACACCTTTTGGGGACAGAAGGCCATTTGCATGAAAGACCCCGTGAAGGTGGACACGCCCATTAGAGCAAAATATCTCTAAAATCTTTAAACCTTTATTACCTTCTGGTTTACTTGTATGGGAATGAGACCTTTGTACCAGTTGGACTGAGACGTTTCAAATGATACCAAACATGTATAATGTTGTATGATAACTGTTCCCATTAAACCATATAGATTTTGGGTGAATTTCAGGTCATCTCCACATGTAGAGAGAAGAGATGGGGGAAGAGCGGGTGAAGGAAAGGAAATGTAGATTAAGGCAATGCTGAGGTGTGATTGACTCAGTGTGACTGCGTCTCGGATGGGGACGCTAATTTTGCAAGAGAGAGTTCAAATGTTAATTTCCTTTGTTTTCTCAAAGAGTAGCCCTTTCTTGGTCCAGGCAGTCTGGCATCAGTCTTACAAGGGCTGGTTGTATTCTCACCGTCTACAACGTAACCAAGGCTTGCCCCAATCGGCCTAACAGGGGCACTGCAGCGGTGAAAAGTATGTCGCCCATAACTCCTAAACCGTATCTTATATTGTTGGATTCCTTGGCTCAAACAGACCAAATGCATGCCTTGGATTCGATTGATCGGCAAAATTTTGGGGTATTTAAAAAAAATTTTTTAAAACCTACTTTTGTGAGCTAGTCCTAGGTTTTTTGGTTCATTTGGAATCAAACCAGCACAGCAAGATTCTCTGGAGTCTGATTGTCAGTAATTATCAAAAAAAGGTGAAATTTCAATTCACAGTCTCTAAGGGATGTCTACCTCTATCTCTGCCTCTATTTATATGCCATTTAATCTCTCATGATCCGCCTCACTCAAGTCTGTTTAGCATGCTTTCTCTAAGCACAACCTGTACTTGTTTTGTGCTTTATCCCTTCCTCTTTTGTCCTGTCATAATGGACAACACCAAGGCAAACTCTTTGTTTTCAGTGAATTAGTCTCTGGATCTTTATCTGTTTATTTGAAACTCTGAAAGTCTGAAAACATTCCCCTCCCCCAGCATTCACAATGCTCCTATCTGTCAATAGATGAGTCACCGAACCTGCATAGACACAGAGGGAGGCTGTAGAAAGTGAGGGAGACAGAAAGAGAGTCAGCTAGACAAAGTGAGAGGTAGATGTTACATAGAGAGAAACGGGACACAAGGGAAAGCAGAGGAGAAAAAGATGAGCAATATATAACCAGCCTAAAGACCCGTTCACACCAAGAATGATCATTTTAATGCTAAAGTTTTAATAATCATAGTGAAGTCAACACCACAGCTATAGTGATAATGACACAGAGGAACGCTATTGTTAATATTATTAATAATTTTAATTAATATTATTAATAATAATAATTTTTTTCAACAACTGATCAACGATAAAATCATTGACAGAATCCACCCTTGCAGCTTTAAAGAGCTCAAGCATTTAAAGCCACAGATAACATAGCTGCAGCGCACACTTACCTATGATAATCTTTATTATTATCTGTTTGTGTGGATGCTAATATAGTTATTATCACTATACAGTAGTTATCTTTATTGTTATCATTCTTTTTGTGAACGGGTTCAAAAATAGGATGCTGTAATAAAGGGCCAATTTCTCTTTCACCCTCACTTTTGCCATTTCACTCCCTCACTTTTTTTTTCTTTTTTTTTAAAATAATGCACAAGCACTGATATAATTAAGACCACAAAGTTTATAAAGAATAAAAATAATCAGAAATAGAAGTCAGGTAATTGCAAAAAAGAGAAATTTAAATAAAAATGATGGGAATATGAAATTTAATCAAGCTGACGTTGTCGCTGAAAAAAAAATCATGTGGAATAGATAGTGGAATAAATTTTACTGAGACATGCTCACTGGAGAGTTCATCATTTTGAATGACTCTGAAATGCTCAGTTCACAGTCAATAGTCTAGCCAACGTCATTTGGAGCCCACACAAAGGTGCGTAATCATAACAAATTCATAATATCTCATAACTCTCCAGCCCTTTACTAGCACACTAAATGAAAATAAGATTTCAGATGCACGTCAGCCTAGCTGGTGCTTTGGCAGGGTCTCACTGCAGAAATAAGAGTGTCAGCAAGTCCTCACACACCTACACACACACTCATTTGAAAGAAACACGCGTTGAGCTCTTTCTCTTATTCCCAGTAGATTTTGACACACTGCAGATACTTATGTTTTTCAATATATTTTTAAATACAGGAATGGTTTCTGAACAGTCATTTCATCTTTGATTTTACACCAGTCACAGGAGCTGAGCCTTGGCTAATGCTCAAAACAAATATTTATGAATTTCAAGTGGCATTTATGTACACTCCATCAAAGTTCCTTTAAGGCGAATCATTTCACAAATGACCATCTTGGTAACACCTTATGGGCTGCTATTTTTCTATGTACAAGTACAGCATGTATCTGCTTAAATGTGGAAAAACTAAAACTGTTTGTCAACAAATGGTTTTAATATCATATTGTTTTTTGTTAACTAAAACCAAAAATAATAATAAAAAAAGAATAATTTTCATTAATTGAAATGAAGCTGAACTAAAATAAAATATAAATATTAGATGAAAAATTAAAATGTTGCCTTGGAAACTAACTGAAATAAATTTTAAAATACTAAACTTATTAAAATATAATTTAAATATTGCATAAATTTAGCTATAAATTTATATTTAATACAATTAAACTAAAATTAAAAAACAAACTAAAACGAAAATTAAGCCTTAAACTAAAATTAAAATGAAGACTGAAAATAAATATGAATAAATACTACAATAGTATGTTAAATAATATTATTATTTTTATTTATTTATTTATTTTTTTTCTCAAATAATGCTAAAAATATATTTTCCCAAATGTGCATGACATGTATGATGCACTCTAAAAAATGCTGGGTTAAAAACATCCCAAGTTGGGTTGGAAATGGACAAACCCAGCGATTGGGTTGTTTTAACAGCGTTTGGGTTAAATATTTGCCCAACCTGCTCATTAAACTATTGTTTAAAAAATAATGTATTGTTTGCTTAAAATTAACCCAAAATATGTTGGAAATTAACATTTCTTAATATGTTTAATAAATGAACATTTATTCATAAGTTGAATTATTAATTAATAAATGTTAATTGTTTAATTAATTGCTTATTAATAAATGTTCACCTTTTGATTATTATTGTTGCCTCTAGTAATTAAGTGTCTGATTTTTAATTTCCAACCTATTTTAGGTTCATTTTAAACCCGCCATATAGTAATTTTTAAACAGTTTGAAACAGTTAATTTTTAAAAACAGTTAGTTTTTTAAATAAATCTGCCCAGCATGTTGGGCAAACAACACGTTGTCCATTTTCAACCCAGCTTTGGTTGTTTTTAACCCAGCATTTTTTAGAGTGTGGGCACATGAAAATACTTAATATTTAGGAATGATGCAAACAGGCTTATGAATGTCAGTTATACAAGTATTTTTCAAATATTTAATTTTACAGTGGTTAAGAGGTTCAGGTCAAGCCTGAAACATGTTGTCTGCTATTGTCTTCTATAGCATATCGGGACCAAATGAAAATATTAATTTATGATAACACAGTGGTAACTGAGGAGTCTGCCCCAGTGAACCCTGGGAGCTTAAAGTGGCTCTGAAATGACACAACAAGCTTCAAATGCAGTGCAGAAAGAACATACAACAAGGCATTCGAGAAAAGTAAACAGAATGAATTGAGAATTACAGTCTCACAGCAGCTATTAAAGGTTACAGTTTCAATAATATTCATACATTTTGCTGCTGCTTCACACCAAAAGCCGCAAATCTGATTTATGTTCTGTTAGCTTTTGTGTATCCTTTCAATCAGATAAGACCCTTTTCCCAAAGCCCCAAAATCTCATTCCAGCTTGGAATGTGTGTGGCTGAACATAATGTATAGAACTGATCTTTGTATTCTCTGTCTTTTTCCCCTTTGCATTTTCATTATATTGCCACAGTGTGTGTTGTGAATGGAAGCAGAGAGAGCGTGATGGAGAGAGAGAGAGAGAGAGAGAGAGAGAGAGGGAGAGAATGAAATAAAGCATTTGGAAGGTGAGTCATACTCAAACTCGATAGCCTTATATGAGTGCAGCATGGTGGGTGAGAATGGCATGCAGACTATATTCTAGAATCAGCTGTGGCAATGAAAATAACATTCAGGGTCCCTGACGGTTCCTAAAGGGTCCCTGACTGTTCTTAAAGCTTCACACCTCTAAGTGATAATGTGTTGGGTTCAGATTAAGATGTTGCTTTCCTTTCATTGGATACACGTTCAGACGCACACACACTCGATTGCATTGTGCATCTGCTGTTATTGCTGCCTTCAGTTTGGGTATACGGTTTAAGCATTGTATCCTACGTGGCCTGAGAAACTCATTGAACCAGAACGTGATTGCATTACAATCACATTCATGTGTCAATTCAAAAATGCATTAAAAATGTAAGTTTTACATACAATGATCTCACATACATCTCTTCTATGATGAGCAAAATTCATTTTCTTCTTTTTTTTTTTTATAGGCACATATTAAAAAATGTCAGGGTGATATTGTCCTGATATCAAAACGAAGGGGAAAAAAACCTCATTAAAAGAACCAAATTCTTTAAAATAGCACCTTGTTAGAAGTCTGGTTGAGTACTTAGTTAGTTAAACTTTTATTTATCATCAATGATATCTCCTCTTGTCTAGGTTAAAGTCTTTTACTAAAATTAGATACTTTTACTTTTCTATGACAAGAAAAGGTTTGTTCTGGTAAAATGTAGTGCTATGACTCCACAAATTATAAAATCGAAATAAATATATTTAATATTATAAATGTCAGGGTTATGGCTAACTGCGAATTCCTTTTTACCATCAGCCTCACAAATGAGGTCAACACCAGCCTCACTCTGGACCCAGAGCCCAGCCAGACGGACCTTCCTCCATCATCTCCTTCCTGGCTTCTCCCTCCATCAACTCCACCATGATGTTCCCCTCTGCTAATTCTCATTTGTCTGCAGCCCCCACCCTCCCTCCTCTTTTGGACTTTGTTGATTGTGCAAGGACACTCCTTCTGACAATCCTTGTTATGTCAGGGTTATCTTATTTTCATTGTGGTTTTGTTTACCCTGTTCCCTGTGTTATCAGTCCTTGTCAGTTGCTATGGTTTCTGATTTGCGTTACGCACCTGTTCCACATTATGTTGATTAATCCCTGTGTGTATTTAAGCCTTTAGTTCCTTGTGTTCTTTGTTCAGTGTTGTCTTTAGTTTATGTGGTTGTGTTCTATGCTGATTCCTTGTGATCTTCTGCATGTTCCCTGTTGGATTTATTAATAAAGAGGGTTTTGTTTAAAACTGTAAACTGGTTTTGTTTAATTCTCTGTCATTGTGCGATTACTATGGCCTCTATGCGACAATAATATTTATTAAAAAAAATTATAGTATTAAAATATATACATTTAATTATAAATAATTTTCTTTTTACTTGGTGGTTAGACCATATGACATTTTTTAAAGTCATTAAACTTCTGAAACTTTTTTTTTCCATAAACATATGAAACCATCATGAATACAAAGTGTTTATTTCTAACTTGACATATGCATTTTAAACTTTAGCGTGGATACTCCTGTACACTTGTGCTCTATTAGCTGTGATATGACTGGGGAGGTCAGTCCAGATTTATTCTGTTTCGGTCGGTCCTGTGAGGAGGTTGGCTGTCTCTGTGCATTAATGAGCAGGATTTGGCCTAAGCCCTAACAATCTCACCCTTCCGCCAGTTAGTCACAATGATTACTGAGACATATGTGGAATTAACAAATGCACAACACTCACTCACAAAGCAATTTATGGCACTGTAATATAGCATAAAGTAATCTAATGGAGATTAAATATATTCAGAAGCTAAAGATCCATTATAGATGTTATGCTAGTGCCCTTTCTTTATCAGTGCATGAGTTATGACTATTACAGACCATACATGTGACATGAAGGACATTTTCTCTTGGTTGGTGATATGCTGAGTCTCCAGTGAACACCCACTACTTAAACCTGTTAAAATGAGGAACTCATTGGTAGCTTTCTGTAGCCATTGACTCAGATGCAGGTAGTTACATGACAGAACTACCAATTAGGTGCTTCACATGGTCTTGTTAGCCTGTGTCTTCTCTATCCACCATTAAGGTTCTGACACAGAACACTGTGTGTGCCCATAGAGAAGAAAAGGAAGAATGAGAGAGCAGACACCAGCATGTCAAGAAATCCTACTGAGATAGTATGAACTGAGGGATCTGAAGCAGGACAGAATGTTTCAGGGGTTTTCAATTTTTTTAATGCCCAGGACCCCTAAACATAACGCTCCTCTTGTGAGGGACCCCCTTACTGAAATATAATATCATATATTTTCACATACAGCAACATTTCTTTCAGATATAAAGAACACTTTTTACTTTAAGAAAAAAATGGAATATTTCACCCAAAAATTAAAATTCTGTCATCATTTACTCACCCTAATGTCACTCAAAACCTGTGTGACTTTCTTTTTTATCTGTAGAACATTAAAGAAGATATTTTAAAGAAGGTTAGTAACCAGGCTGTTTTGATGACCATTGACTTCTATAGTATTGTATTGTCAAGAAACACTGAGACATTTCTCAAAATATCTGTTACACATAGGAAAGAAATTCATGCAGGTTTGGAATGATGTGAGGGTGAGTAAATGATGGCAGAATTTTCATTTTTTGATGTCTCCTTTAAGTATGAGATTCTACTTTATTTTATTTTATTTATTTTTTAATACATTTCTAAACCAGCTTATTTGCTTTATTTATTTATTTATTTTTTGGAAATGTTGAAAATGTGCTAACAGAGTAATTTGATGTATAAACCTTAAACATAAAACAGCTTGTTTTTAGTTCTTACAATGAAATGCTGTGAATAGAATAAAATAATGACTAATATATATATATTTTTTTTTTACTTTATTCATTTATGAAGGGACCATGTACAATTTTTAACACAAATGTTTCCATTCCATGCATTGTACTGGATTTAGCTAAAAGCAAATTTTCACCCGCAGTCCCCTGGCAGGTTGACATAAACAATAAAGTAGCAAACACAATACATAAAACATACACATACTATCAGGACCAAAAAATAAATAAATAAATAAATAATAATAATAATCAATTAAACAGCAACCATGTCAATGTCTACAAAGTTGATTCAATTTTAAAAAACATTTTAACTTCAGTTTAAAAAGACCAATAGATTTACACCCTTTTATATCCTCTGGCAAAGCATTCCAGTGAGTAGCTTTCACAGCAAAAGACGATATATAGTCCAAAAGCAGAATGGCGAAATGGAACAACACAATTACTTCTTGATGATGATCTGGTAGATCTCACAGAATTATTAGGACAAAAACTAACAAAGTCACAGAGTACAGAAGGAGCCAGGCCATTTAAAATTTTATAAACCATACACAAATTTGAAAAAAGCATATAATTGTCAAAACTCAAAAATGTATGTTTCTCCAAGATCCTACAGTGGTGAAAATGGTTTGTTTTTTTTATCTAAAGTTTTTAAAGTCTGTTTATATAGGGATTTTAAAGGCTTAACCACAATTTCACCAGCTTGACCCCAACATGTAAGACAGTACGAAATATGAGAAAGAATTGTAGCATGCATAAAGGTCTTGGCTACATTGACAGAAAGACATCTAATTTGTCTAAAATTCGCTAAGTTATATTTAATATTCCTCACCATTTTCTTTACATGTTTTTTTAAAACTAAGATTTGAGTCCAATATTACACCAAGATAATTTAACTCATTAACTATTTCTATCTTTTCACCATTTATAAAAATATCAACATTAGGAGATTCAACCGTTGTTTTTAGATAAAAATTCCTTTTGTTTTACCAATATTCAAGCTAAGACACGATTGCTCCAGCCACTGTGAAATCCTTTCCATAGCAGCATGGAGCTTTTCAGCTGCTAACTCTGCTGTTTTTGCATGCGTAAAAATGACAGTATCATCAGCATACATTTGCACTTGTATCCCTTCACAGTGTTGTGGGAGATCATTAACATAAAGACTGAATAATAAGGGACCTAACACTGATCCTTGGGGTACACCCATTGTATAATGTAAGTTACAGGACTTAACCCCTTTAATTTTTACACATTGTTCTCTATTTGATAAATATGATGATATCCACGCTAGAGCGTCAGATGAGAACTGAATGTTAGACAATTTAGAAAGGAGAACTTCATGGTTATTGTATCAAAGGCTTTACACAAATCTAAAAATATAGCACCAACTAATCCTCCTTTGTCAACTTTAGATTTTATTTGCTCTATTAAATGTAAAGTAGCGTTTCAGCAGAATAATTTACTCTGAAACCAAATTGCATACGGTGTAAACCAGACTTGACTGTGTTAAGATAAGATGTCAGTTGCAAAACAACTGGCTTTCGAGGTAGTTTTTAGAAAGTATAATGAAGCAGTAATAATATCAAATTATTGTGTTAAATTCAGTTAATAGCTTCATTTAAATAAACAACATTTAATTAATAACTTCAATTTGTAAATCTTTCCTTCTATTATATTTCCCGCAAACTCCCAAAAATTGTCTTTGCAGTCTTTTAGAGAGTTTGAAAACCCCTGCCCTGCAATACAATACAATACCAAAAAATATAGAGGACATGGATAGAACAAGATAGAAGGTAGTGACACAAAATCCTATTTCTTTAAAGCAGTTTTAAGCAGATTAAGCAACACTGTTTTCACCACCTCTTAAATATTTGCATGCAGGTTGCAACAACAGTATTTTTTAAAAGTATTTGTGTATGTGGTAGTACAGTGTTGGCATAGAGGGAGGCTTGCCTTGATTAGAAAAGACTTGTATGCAAAAAAAAAAAAAAAAAAGTCATAAAGACCAGCTGCATGGAAACTGTCAACAGGTCCACTTAGCGCCTAAGAGATGAAGTTCAACAGCTTCGGAAAAAGAGCCAGACCACATCACAGAGTTTAGAGAGTCTCTGAGAGATCCAATATGTGCAGATAGCCAAAAAGAAGATGAATGTAATCATAATAAGGACCCTTACCTGCCAGACAAGCTCATGTCACTTACAAAGACATAAAAGCAGCCATACATTTCCCAATGAAGAACGTCAGGTCAGTGCAGGTGCTTCTTCTAAAGGACTCCACTGGGAAGTTGTCTGACTTCGTTTTGTGATATTAGATGCCTGAAACATGACCAGAAGCTGAGAAAAGAGAATATGGGGAGAGGCAGAGCATCTGCATAAAGTCTAACCACCGTTGCCCTGAAGTTACACACCCCTGCAATGATCAGAGCTATCCACACAGGGCTCACATGTGGATATGCAGTGCTCCTTATTGCACACCTGGCTCATCTGATATGAGATGGCCCCCCAGGACATTTATGATGCACCTGCACAAACAGGCCATGTGGATTCTTGCCAAGACCCTATAAGATGCAACCTTGGGACTCAGTCCAGAATGTACTCAAGGAGGTCCCCATCAACTCACTTGCCCAGATATGCCCTCCTCAACTTGAAAGACACAGTAGTGCCTAAGGCCCACTGTCACCACACCGCTCTAATACCCTTTATTTCTCTGTGCTCCTCTTCCCTCATACCAAACATAGTGCTTCACACGCATGCTGCTAGCTTAGACTTGAACAGATGTGGTGCACTGGGGGGAAAAAAGCGTTGTCCGCAAGCACCTGTAAAATAGTATTGTCATAATAAGCAGTTTTTGAACACATTTCTATGAATAGATGGGCTGTTTTCAAACTCAGAAAGCCTTTGGCTTGTTTGGTGAGATTTATGCAATGAAGCAGTTATGTCATAGCATAATAGTTTCTCATAGTGAAAGGAAAAAGGTATTTCTAAATCGAGTTCTCATCTTTATAAATTTGAACTAATCATTTACTTTAAAAACTAATCATTTACTTTATGTGCAATTAAGTATTTAAGAACACAAATATCAGAGCAAGAAAACGCAAAAAGTGATTGTTAGAAACTGCATTTAAAACGAAAGATATAAGCAGACACTCTTGAGAGAATGCAAACCTGATCATTTGCAACAGCTGGTTTTCCAGATAACAATGCAAATCACAATCTTAAGGTCATCTTAACAGTCTTGAGACTGTTTCTCAAAGCAGTTTGATAGCTCTTTATTAAAGGGATAGTTCACCCAAAAATGAACATTTTATGTTTATCTGCTTACCCCCAGGGCATCCAAGATGTAGGTGACTTTGTTTCTTCAGTAGAACACAAATGATGATTTTTAACTCCAACCGTTGCCATCTGTCAGCCATATAATACGTGTCAATGGTAACACAATTTATAAGAGTCAAAAAAACATGCATAGACAAATCCAAATTAAACCCTGCGGCTCATGACGGCACACTGATGTCCTAAGACACGAAACGATCGGTTTGTGCGAGAAACCGAACTGTATTTATATATTTTTTTACCTCTAAAGCACCACTATGTCCAACTGCATTCAGCATTCGGTTAGTGAGGTCTGATCGCGCTCTGACAACGGAAGTAATGTCTCGCGCTTTGCTTCAATGAGTGCGAGACATCACTTCCGTTGTCAGAGCGCGATCAGACCTCACTAAGCAAATGCTGAATGCAATCGGACATAGTGGTGCTTTAGAGGTAAAAAATTATATAAATACTGTTCAGTTTCTCGATATTATATTATATTATATTATATTATATTATATTATATTATATTATATTATATTATATTATATTATATTATATTATATTATATTTACGGTGGCCGAGAGAGCTCAACACGCTGCAAATGAAGAAAACACATGCAAATAGAAAAAACACCAGCAAATAAAGAAAACATCTTCATCAGTTTGACAACACATGCGCTGCAAAAGTCCACAACACTTACAAATAGTGAAACGCGCTGCAAAAGTCCACAACACTTACAAATAGACAAATGCGCTGCAAAAGTCCACAACACTTACAAATAGTGAAACGCGCTGTAAAAGTCCACAACACTTACAAATAGACAAACGCGCTGCAAAAGTCCACAACACTTACAAATAGACAAACGCTCTGCAAAAGTCCACAACACTTACAAATAGTGAAACGTGCTGCAAAAGTCCACAACACTTACAAATAGACAAACGCGCTGCAAAAGTCCACAACACTTACAAATAGACAAATGCGCTGCAAAAGTCCACAACACTTACAAATAGTGAAACGCGCTGTAAAAGTCCACAACACTTACAAATAGACAAACGCGCTGCAAAAGTCCACAACACTTACAAATAGACAAACGTGCTGCAAAAGTCCACAACACTTACAAATAGACAAACGTGCTGCAAAAGTCCACAATACTTATAAATAGACAAACGCGCTGCAAAAGTCCACAACACTTTCAAATAGACAAACGTGCCGCAAAAGTCCACAACACTTACAAATAGTGAAATGCGCTGCAAAAGTCCACAACACTTTCAAATAGACAAATGTGCTGCAAAAGTCCACAATACTTACAAATAGTGAAATGCGCTGCAAAAGTCCACAACACTTACAAATAGACAAACACGCAGCAAAAGTCCACAACACTTACAAATAGACAAACATGCTGCAAATAGAACATTCCAGGCCCATGCAGCGATCTCAAGCCCTTCTGCGATGATCTGAATAATGATGAGGATGAGGATGATGATTAGGCTACTTTTAGAATTAAATTAATAATTTAATTTGCCCCACAATAATTTATAGCGCATCACGCATAACCGATGGGCTGTAATAAAATTAGCTTATTCCTCATTTTTAAAAAACAACTTACACCTACATCTCTTCTAATTTTTTTTTCAATACGTATGGGCCACAAGAGAAATATTAAGAAGTAAATTAAGGATAAATAGTGTTATCAGAACATGTTGAAGTAGAGCTCTCATCGCTGAGTTTTTACTTTCACTTTCTGCAGTGAATAATTGACTGGGATTTGAGACATAAAATCAAGTAAATTATTGAAAAATATATATTATGTATTATTAATAATTTATTAATAATATTTTTTAACGCAAAATAATATCCCCCAAATCATTTGTCCTGGCGCCGGGACTGGCACACAACGAAACACATTGACGTACCTGTCTGGGACCGCTGGCTGGGATTGTTCAATGTTTACTCATGGTGTGCACCTGAAAGGTGAGTTTTTTGTTTATACTTTTGTTTAACATTCTGATCGTATGTGCAATTATGAGCAGGCCTATTTGGAGTGTGTTTCACTATTTGTAAGTGTTGTGGACTTTTGCAGCGCGTTTGACTATTTGTAAGTGTTGTGGACTTTTGCAGCGTGTTTGTCTATTTGTAAGTGTTGTGGACTTTTGCAGCGCGTTTGTCTATTTGTAAGTGCTGTGGACTTTTGCAGCGCGTTTCACTATTTGTAAGTGTTGTGGACTTTTGCAGCGCGTTTGTCTATTTGTAAGTGTTGTGGACTTTTGCAGCGCGTTTCACTATTTGTAAGTGTTGTGGACTTTTGCAGCGCGTTTGTCTATTTGTAAGTGTTGTGGACTTTTACAGCGCGTTTCACTATTTGTAAGTGTTGTGGACTTTTGCAGCACGTTTGTCTATTTGTAAGTGCTGTGGACTTTTGCAGCGCGTTTCACTATTTGTAAGTGTTGTGGACTTTTGCAGCGCGTTTGTCTATTTGTAAGTGTTGTGGACTTTTACAGCGCGTTTCACTATTTGTAAGTGTTGTGGACTTTTGCAGCGCATTTGTCTATTTGTAAGTGCTGTGGACTTTTGCAGCGTGTTTCACTATTTGTAAGTGTTGTGGACTTTTGCAGCGCATATGTTGTCAAACTGATGAAGATGTTTTCTTTATTTGCTGGTGTTTTTCTATTTGCATGTGTTTTCTTCATTTGCAGCGCGTTGAGCTCTCTCGGTCGCCGTATATATTATATTATATTATATTATATTATATTATATTATATTATATTATATTATATTATATTATATTATATTATATTATATTATGTGAACCAATTAAACAGGATGATTGAAAAGAATCAGTTCGTGCACGAATTGGACACCACTTTTGCTTCTCTGAGTATGTGATGGGTTCTTCATTTTAAAATGATGATTAACAATATGTTTTATGAAATGTAGTAAAAAGTACGATCTTATGGATTGGAATGTAGTGAGGTAAAAGTAAAAGTTGCTCAAAATAAAAATACTCGAGTAGTGTTGTTATAGAAAATGGTCCTGATATCAGAAATATTTGAACACTTATGCCGTGGTTGGCCAGTTGAAACTAAGTGTTCCAGAGTTCTGTGTGAGTACAACTTTTTTTAATAATCACTTTTTATTTATGCATTAATATAATCCCTATATCCTATAATTCCTATTCCCATTACTCTGAGCAAGGAAAAGATCTTTTTAAAATAATAGACTTAGATCCTTAGCTCTTATTAATTGAAGAACATTTCCACAGTATGTGCTACACAATAATATTTACAATCATGCCATTACTTTGAAAAATGCCATTAAGATGAAATACTAACCTTCGACTTCTACAGTAAGTCTTCAGGAAACATCCAAGGATATGTCCAAGATTATCATCAGACAGAGAATAAAAATGTATACAGAATTACACAGAAATGCATGTGAATATAAGTGCAAATGGGTAGAAATAAGTTCATTTATGAGATTCATTGATGACCCTGATGCTTCAATTAAAACAAGCATTAAGTGACACATTTTAATCTTAATTTATGTCTTTGCTTATAAGTGCCTTATACTAGCCATCTAACAGACAGTGCAAGGGAGCTGAAGTCACACCCAAAAAACCCACTCCAAGTGTTCCAGATGCTTGTTTACAACTTTTGAAGGCTTATGCTTTGAAGAGAGGCAATGAAGGGTTGCTTTATCTGCATGACATAACTGACAGTCCCATGACCAAGTTAATTTTTTTTAAATCATCTTTTAGTTATAAATGTGACAATTTTAGCTATTTATCCAAAGCTATTAGACTTCAAAAAGTTCTCTGACCATTTTTCAATCAGTGTTTTGTTCCCGTGGCAACTGAATCTAGGGTATTAAAATTTAGTAATGGTCTTAAGGATGATATAATTGGTGACTGAGACACATAAATGTGCACGACATCTCTTTGTCATTCAGCCAAAAGAAGTTTCTTCAATGGCCTCATTCTCTGTGTCTTAGAGGAGAGCAGAAGAGTGAGAGAAGGAACCAACACAACCACAATGCTCGATGAAGTATATTTGCATAATGTCTGCTGAGCAATGTGACAAGCGTTCTGTGGTCAGCTTTTTTTTTTTACTTTTGTGGGCACTCTTCTTCTTTTGAAATTATTAATTGAGCAATTTGAAAGGCGCTTAAGTCTGACATGTGATTGTTCATTTCTGCCCTGCTCTGCTCTGATATGTCCTCAAATTCCCCATCACTAGGCTGGGGACAATGAAAGCTCTGTGAGGATATGACACGGCCTGACTGTCTGTCCAATATATCTGTCAAACATGTTGTGCTGCTTCAAGGGAGATTGTGTTTGAAAAGCGAGTGAGCGCCATCTAGGACAGGGTGCCCAGAATTTTGCTGCTTTTTCAAAACAAAAGTTTTGATCATAAACATCTGCCTGTTTTTTAGTTAATAATTCCCTTAATTTGTAGTAGGCCTACTTGCAGTATAAACAGTTTAGTTTGCCAGTCACGTTTATAGACATTGCAGGTGTTTTGAGACATTCAGGATGGATGGAACTGGAGGAGGGAAGAATGAAGCAGGATGATGGGGATTAAATGTGGGGAACAGAGGAGATGGATTTATCTGACGTGAAGAATGTTGACATGCTGAGCGGTTTATTTCTGATTACTCAACTGCTTACAGTTGATCAGGCCCAGAGAGACTGTGCAAAAAGAGAGAAAAAAGAGTGAGAGACAGATGAAATGAGAATGAGAGTGGCATGAGGTTCTGCAAGACCAGACATGCATACAAATCTCACTCTCATCCGTGTAAGTGCATGCATGCTAAGTACACAGATCATGTATTTGAGATAAAATATACATATATTTGGATGAAAGATTACTCCAGCAAAAATATAAGTAGCCTATAAGTATTAAAAGTACTGACTGATTAACCATTGTTTATTTTATTTCATTTCCTTAGTACAGTTTTGTTTATTTGCAATTTAATTTGCTCCATCTAATTCTTCAAAATGAGAGAGGGGCTAATGGCCTATAGACACAGAAAGGATAAAGATTAAAAAGCTTGATATTATGAATTATTATAAATCATCAACTAGTTGTCAACATTGTAGGATTTCATATTGTGTTTGCAAACACCCCATAATTTTACAGCAGATTTAGTTCCCTAACAGCTTACAGTTATGTATAACCTCAATATATGTGTAACACAGTTCATAGATACGGGAAGAAGGAGGCGGGAACCAGTGAATGTTCAAACAAACTTTAAAATAAACAGAACAAAACGAAAGTAATGCCGGTAGACCCTCACGGACGACTGCCAGCCACACAAACATAATAAAACACAACATAAAATCCAGGCCTGGTCCTCTCTCGTCCTTCACTGTCGCCGCTCCACTTTTATGCTTCCAGAGCTCCTCCGTGAGAGATTCGAGACCGGTGCAACACGCAGCTGACGCTTGGTGCCACCGGCCTCACGCCGTTCCCTCATGGCTCTCGCCCGCCCTGCTCGTCACAATATGACTTTAATTTGAAAAACGAAACAAAACTAAAATACTACAATTTGGCATTAGTCACTATACTTTTCGAAATCAATTCCTCTATACAATTCCTCTATATTTCTCTATATGTTAACTGGAATTGGATCAGATCATTGAATCAGTGAGTGATGCGAGAACAGCTCGGCTGCGTCCAAAATCACCTACTCTCTTTTTTTTTTTTTTTTTTTTGAATAAATACTTACTCACCGGCCACTTTATTATGTACACTTTGCTAGTACCGGGTTTGACCTCCTTGCCTCCAGAACTGCCTTACATCTTCATGGCATAGATTCAACAAGGTGCTGGAAACGTTCCTTAGAGATTCTGGCCCATATTGACATGATAGCATCACACAGTTGCTGCAGATTTGTCTGCTGCACATCCATGATGCCAATCTCCCATTCCACCACATCCCAGAGATGCTCTATTGGACTGAGAGCTGGTGACTGTGGAGGCCATTTGAGTTTAGTGAACTCATTGTCATGTTCAAGAAACCAGTTTGAGATGATTTCAGTTTTGCGACATGGTGCGTTATCCTGCTGGAAGTAGCCATCAGAAGATGGGCACACTGTGGTCATAAAGGGATGGACATGGTCAGCAACAATACTCAGATAGGCTGTGGTGTTTAAACAATGCTCAACTGATAGGAGCCAAAAGTGTGGCAAGAAAATATCCCCCACACCATGACTATCACTTCATAGTGGATTGTAAAGTGTCCATTGATGTGCACTTCAGAATCTTGATGGTCATTGTAGGTCATCCTGGTATTTTTTTGCCTACTTTTTGTTTTATGAATACAGTAAATTTGTAAATACTACCGTTTTCACATACAGTTTTTGTCTACTATTGTACTAGAGAATTATACATATTCTGATTCAGCCCTAATCAGATCAGTTCAGTTTAGCAGTGAATCGTTCAGTGTGATTAGTGAACCGATTCAATTGGTTCATCAAAACCAGATAAATAAAAAAAAAAATCCCAATAAAGAACGATTTATTCATGTATTAGACATCGCTATCGCCTTACAGAGTGGGACTCAATATGTTTTTTTATAAAATGTAGTGGGATAAAAAGTGAGATCATTTGTTTTGGAATGTATTGTGATAAAGTAAAATATCACTAAAATGAAAATACACTAAAACTGTACAGATACGTAAAAATGTCATATAAATTTCCCAGGAAGATGTTAAAATAATAGTTATGCTTGTCAGTGCAGTGCAATGATGAGGGACAATGTACTTTCAGTACTAGATAACAGTGATGCTGACATCTAGTGTTCTTGTCACTGACTATAGCCTCACTGATGTGGATGCTGGGTGTGGGTTTGTGTCTCAATGACATGTAGTGTCTTGCGGTTGACTCTCATAATGGGCGATACACTGTCTGTGATCAGCAGCACATGGCAGCACTTTGAACTAATCACAAATTCATCATGATTTGTAGTTGCCCTGACGGGCAGAACATGTAGTGGTTTGTGGTTTGGTATGGTTACTGTCCAGACAGTTTGCCAGAAGATTGTGATGGGGTGGCTGTTTTTGAGGACCTGGATTTCAGACAAATTATTTAGTTGTTAGGATTTGAGCTGTGGTTGTGGTGTATTACTGTATTTTATTTTGCACATACAACAGTATGTGTATAAGTACTGAGCCAAAATATGGTATGTTGACATCTCACCCATTTATTGATCAATTCTAAGATGGAGATACTCTTAGCTGCTTTGGTGAATGATTAGGGGGTCATTCTGTTTGTTTTCCTCCACAAACTGACAGAATACTCAGGTGCTTTATGGTTGCACCTTGCCTTTAGCTTTGTTATAGTGCAAAATTCTCTGTAAAGCTGCTTTGGATCGATATTTATCATGAACGTGACATGACGTGTGGACAAGTATGGTGTCCCATACTCAGAATTTGTGCTCTGCATTTCACCCATCCAAATGGACATACACAGTAGTGAACACACACACCCTGAGCAGTGGGCAGCCGTTTTTGCTGCAGTGCCCAGGGAGCGATTGGGAGTTAGGTGCCTTGCTCAAGGGCACCTCAGTAAGAGTGGAAGAGTGCGCTGTTCATTCACTCCACCCACCTATATTTTACTGCCAGTATATTTAAACTCGAACCCGCAACCTTCGGGTTATAAGTCAGACTCTCTAACCACAATGACAAGTGTCATACAAACACATTTGAAATTAAATTGTTCATCTATGAATTTACACATCTAACATTACTGTAGTGACAAAAAGATACACAGTAAACTTAATACAAAGTAAATATTTTCCAGATAATTTTTTTTCCAGATAATCTCTTCTTTTGGCTTTAGTAGCTACAATGACAGTATAAAACCCAATTGTTTAAGAATACTGACTTTTTAGTTTAGTAAGTGGGCCCTCGGCTCGAAACTTAAAGGGTGGATTGATAGTTTTAGGGTCTTTGAAAAGTTTGAAAAGTCCTGTCTTACAGATACCACTGAGTGTCAGTGTTTCCACTTCTGCTGCACTTGAATGTTGTATGAAACGTGTGTAGTCATGTGGTTTCGAATTTAGCCAACAGATGGCAGTAAATGATCACTTTATAACCTGATCTCGCGTTTTCTCTTTGAGAAAGTATGATCATAGAAATCCAATCGTTACTTTTAGCCAGCCCGTGTTATGAATATGGTCCTTTCTACAATAACTGTTGCAAACCATGTCAGGGCGATTCCACATTTTATAAACATTTTGTTCTCAACAAGTCATGAAATAGTATGCTCAGAGCTGTCTTATTATTTTTCTCTCTTTTTTCCTCGATTTTTACACATGAACACTTATGCTCTAGTTTTTGTTCTCTGGTTTGCTCCTAAAATGTAGTATTGTGATAGGCTACTGCTTTGTGGATTTGTGAATGTATGTTATTTTCCTCATTTGTAATTTGCATTGGATATAAGTGTCTGCTAAATTAACAAATATAAATGTTGATTATATAATCACAAAAGTATGTGGGTATACTTATAAAAGTATGTGGTTACAATTCCAGATAGTTCCTTAGGATTGTGTGCGGTATGGTCTTGCTCTTTTTGGCGAAACTGTGATTTTTGTATAGCCTGATCTTTGGTAATTATTGGTGTTACCATCTTTCAACACCAGAGAACTACAGTATCTGTAGGGTTTCTTCCCACAACACATAACTTGTTTTAAAATCACCATTAAATCAAAATGGACAATTCTTGTTTTTTTTTTTGGAAGATTTTATGGGATATTTCAGTATTTATTATAAATGTTTTATCTGTGCACATCATTGTTGTTTTTTAATTAATATACCTTCATAATCTTTAATCAAAATAACTTCCCCTCCCTCTTGTAATGACATCTCTTCTCTGATGACATTTTTACAGGCACGGGACAACCTGTCATTCACATGAGATCACAGCAATAGCACAACAATCCAACCATCCAATCAATTCCCCATGGACCAAATCAGGTCCCGCCCTACATTTTTTCTTGTTCGAGAAGCCGTTTCACTCAGATATATGCCACAGTAGAGAAGAAAAGACTATCACAACTTTAGTTTCATGCCAGCTTTAATGTATTTTTTTAATTATTTAAAAAGAAAATCTTCAAGCTCTGAAAAGTTTGACAAAAATAAAGGTCAAAAACTATCATTACATTTATCTCAAATTTTCTCATGTGACCCTGGACTACAAAACCAGTCATAAGTCGCACAGGTATATTTGTAACAATAACCAATAATACATTATATGGGTCAAAATTATCGATTTTTCTTTTATGCCAAAAATCATTAGGATATTAAGTAAAGATCATGTTCCATGAAGATATTTTGTACATTTCCTACCATAAATATATCAAACATTTATTTTTGTGAGTGGATATGCATTGCTAAGGACTTCATTTGGACAACTTCAAAGGCAATTTTCTCAGTATTTTGATTTTTTTTTTTCACCCTCAGATTCCAGATTTTCAAATAGTTTTATCTCGACCAAATATTATATCCTAACAATCATGGAAAGCTTATATATTCAGCTTTCAGATAATGTGTAAATCTCAATTTCAAAAAAATTGACCCTTATGACTGGATTTGTGGTCCAGGGTCACATATAACTTTGAACAAGGGATGTTTTATTCTCACCTACCTCTGTCTGTCATTGTATCAGATTCGGTCTTTCTCTTTCCCCCCACATTATCTGTGTTCTTCTTTATAAATAAGGTCTGATCAATTAATGTAGATACAACAATAGCTGAACTTATTGTATTTTGTGTCTATATCTTCCTCTCCCCATTTCACAGCTTTGATAACCCTGTTTTGATAGTCACTGTCTATTTGCTGTGGGATCTTGATATGTGCCATTCAAATGTGCTCTCACCCATGTCATTTCCTCTTTGGGCCATCTATCACAACAAGTTGCACAAGTGCCTTTTCACTGGTCACTTGCCACTGCTGCTAATGCAAATTGCATTTGCATGGAAACTCTTTGCCTCGTGGGCCCTTCCTGCCCTTGGGAACTGAGGCCGCTGCTGCTGCACATATCGACAATCAGATTGAACCCTTGCGTCAAATTGACAATATTACAGCCTCTATGAATTGATCTTGTGTAACCGCTAGGTCATCAGTTACTCTATGTATGTCATATTTCCATACCCACACAATCAATTAAAGAAAGTGATGACAGATTATTAACACAGGAGCTGGAGGAGCTCCAATTCTCTTCTGTTTCCTAAACATGCAAACTTGAGGGAGGCTGCTGACATACAGAGCATATGAATTCAACAGACCTTATAATTATTCACATACCCAAAGCAGGCGTACCTCTATTAGTGACTAAATCAAAATGAACATCAAAACAATATACTAAAAACAAAACATTCATTTACCAGAGCACCGTCATTAGTTTGACAATGTTAACAGTATGGGAAGATTTAATTTTATCCCGAGAGGAGTGCCACTTCACTTGAGACCATTTACTATTTACTTTTGGTCATTGCAAGGTTAAATGAAACTCCATGGAAAAATTTGTCCCTGTAGGCATCTGGGCATAACAGAAATTGTGATAAAACACTGCAAAATAACATAGTCAAATGCAATAGAATGATAATGGTGCGAGGCGCAGCATTTGGCAGATAAGATAAAGAGCTACAGTCTGGACAAATATCTCCCTATAAAAGCAAGCTTTAGTGATTTCAGATAAACCTGACGTCAGTGAGCTTGTATCGAGGAGGTAACATGGAAGAACTTACAAAGCACGCACTCTGGCCAAAACATTGAACTATTTTTTTCTCTGTCTCTCTCCTTTTACCCTCTTAGTTTATGAGTCAGTGCCATGTAATCCCATGGGTGGTGCAGCAATGTGTGTAGCTGTGCAGACATTTATGAAAACTTTATTATGGCTTATAAAGCTGAGAAAAACAGGAGCATTGGCGGACTATGACAGTCTTTCTCTCATGTTATCACAGACAGTTTGTGCTAATATACAGCAAGAATGGATAGAGTGTATATTGTATTCTCTTGGCCTTTTCAAATATGAATTAAGTCTAAACTTTGGAGAGTCCAAAAGGAGAAATATTACTGTAAATATCTGCAAATAATGCTTTAAATATACAATACTTTGCAAAAGTATTCTCATTTCACTAAATTAGAGATTCCACATCTATTCCTGTGATATTTTAATGCTCTTTCAAAGCAAATACTTTTCTTTGAATGTTCTGGCAGTAGATTTGTGCTACACATAAGACTTTGAATCCTTATTCTATCTTTTTAGTTTTCGTTTTCCCCTCTATTTTTTCCACATATTCACTTATGCTGTAGTTTTTGTACACTAATTTACTGCTTTATGGATGTGTTGTAAATGTATGTAATTGTCCTCATTTGTAATTTGCTTTGGATAAAAGTGTTCTTGTTTACTCATCAATCATCTTGATAATTTCTATAATATTTATAAAATCTTTTAACTGAATAAAGAGCAGGTTTTGAACTATTTTCTGTTTGAATAGGTTTTACACATAAGACTTTGAATTCTGGCTTTCTATCTATCTTGGCTGTCTATTCACATGGTTCTTTTTGAGAAATGGCTTTTTTGGGAACACTCTGTAGAGGCCAGTTTTATGCAGTGCTCTCAGTGTGGTGCATCTTTTCTTTCTGTAGCTCAAACAGTAGAGCAGGGCACTAGCAAACGCCAAGGTCATGGGTTTGATTCCCAGGGAAAGCAAGAACTGATCAAATGTGCATACTGAATGCAATGTAACTAGCTTTGGATAAAGTCATCTGCCAAATAAATAAATGTAAATGTACTTTGTTCTAAGCTCAACTGTGTATGCTCGAGTAGAGGAATATTCAGTGGTTTCTCTTTTCCTGAATAATGAATTTGGAAAGTATTTTATAGGTAAATAAAAGGCTTTTAATTGTTAAGGTTTTATCTAGAAAATGATAAGAGTTGCTTTATTGATTCACAGAGGACAACTATTGTGTCCAGTGTGTATGCCAATATTTTTCATATGCGATTTTGCAAAACAGGGTGTGAATACTTAGCCTACGTAAACACCACATTTTTGTAGTTTTACGTTTTATTTTCATATTTTAAAAATTATTATTATTTTTATTATTGTTATTAGTAATATAATTAAACCTGTTTATTGCTAAGGTAAATTAAGCTTTTGAATAGTCATTTGGCTTCACACTATACAACTGACGTCGAGAAATCATTAATATGTAGGTTTGTATTAACATATTCAGCACCTAACTGGCTGTCCTGCAGAGAGCAAGAGAGCAAGAGAGCAAAAGAGAGAGAGCGAGCGAGCGAGCGAGAGAGAGAGAGAGAGAGAGAGCGAGAGAGAGAGAGACGCTTGACTGAGAGCTGACCGTGTTTTCTACAGGAAACAAATCAGAGAGAGAGAGAGTGTGAGAGAGTGAGTGAGTGAGTGAAAATGCTGTTGTAACCGCTGTGTTTCGTCGCGGTTTTGTGAGTGTTTTCCTGGAAGCGGACGCTTAGCGAATCACGCCAATCTGGAGACCCGTTTGTTTAGACCCGGGAATCTAAGCTAAAGGTGTTTATTTTGTGTTTTTGGAGGCGTGAGGCTCGAGACTTCGCGCAGAATGACCGTTGACTGGCCCGATCTGCTTATCGTTCGCGGGCATTAGGTAAGATCACTTATTTACACCGATCATGGCTAAAAGAAAAGCAGGTAGCATAACGTTTCTTTTGGGCACTCACAAACAATAAGACATGTTGTAGCTTAATTTTAGTCCGTTAACTCGCCCACATAATGTCTAAATCTGATTAAACCAAGCGAATTCAACCTAAAGACTTCCGAGAGCTTGATATTGTACTTGTTCTTAGGTTGAAGGAACTATCACTACCTCCTTTTGCTGGCGAAACAAACAACGCATTTGCCTTCGAGTGTCTTTTGGTTCCAAAGGAGGAGAATAATGGCATTGCTGGCAGTTCGAATGCTTGTGCTGGGCTTGTGGATAGGGGGGCAGTCAACCACTGCAGGAGAGGGACAGTCCACTCCGGCCACATGCTCTCCGCTGTGCCGCTGCGATGAGGACGGAGGAGCGGACTGCTCTGGACGAGGACTGACCACCGTTCCCACCGGCCTCAGCGCTTTCACATATTACCTGTAAGTCACTACAGTAACGTTTAACAATCAAGTGCATGCTGGGAACAAGTGTATACTGTATGTGTAGAGCTAGACGTGTTTGGCCCCCCATCTAAAAAAGTCCACATTGCACGTTATTGTATTTCATGCAGTTACGTAAATTAACCGTAACATGTCTAAAACAAGTCTAAAATTGTTTTCAGACGTCAAGTGAGCAAGATCATTGATCATGTAGTATCAAACCATGATAACCTATCCTGTGACTCAGAAACACACCTGTACACACTCACTTTTATTCACAGCATAGTAGTAAGCAGTACCAATATTCAAGATTAAGGATGGAAAAATCCAAATTAAGTAGTTTTGATGGACATGAATGGCAGTAAGTATTATTATTACATTTAGCTAAATTTCTTCTGCCTAATGTAAATGTAAGTCTGGCAGTTGTTTTCAGATTGAAATTCACTGGAGAGATTTTTAGCTTTGTAGCTCAAAGTCCAACTTGGGCCACTTTTGGGTACTTTGTGTGAGTGTAGCAAACTAAATGCCATATGACCCATGCGGGTAATATAGAGAGGGCTGCTCATCCATTATTAAATGCAGCCAGCTTTTAAAACCTTACCAGCCTGCTTTTAAACCCATGCAGCATAAAAAAGTAGATTTTGAGCCAGTTATTTATACATTGAGGTGAGTTGGGGTGCTTTTCTATGAATAGGACTTTCCACAAATGTCTTTCTAATACTGCTGATTTTATTGCAGGGCATAACAGACAGTAGTATTATATCTTTATGAATTTTTTTTTTTTTTTTTTACAGTTACATTTTCTTCATATTTGAATTGTATGTTGAGTCACTGATAATCTAGGAGCCCTCCCACATTAAAAGACACAAGTAATTAAAGAATAAGTAGCTTTACTGTCAAACAGTAACATCTACCATTACTGACTAAAGGCTCGTTCACACCAAGAACTATAACTATAGAGAGAACTTTATTAGTGTCCACACCAATGACCGATAGCATTCTTTTTATTATAAGCGCAAGCCTCATTTATGCTGTCTTTATTTTGTCGCTTTGAATGCTCAAGCTCTTTAAAGTCATTTGGATTCTGATTGGCTCTCAATGAATTTATTGTTCATAACCGGTTGACTTTGAGAACTTTTTCTGTTTTTCTGTCTGTTAATACAAAAATACTGGTTTATTGCTGGGCTGAGCCAGAGCCCACTGTCTGTGGCACGTGCAAATCATGTCCCTCACCTCATTAGACTTTACCAGCATTTATTGTGCTTTCACTCTATTGTAATTAAGTGTGTTACATTTCTGCCAAATTGTTTAGAAGCACGTCTGGAGGCGAATGTTTATTCTGCAGCTCTCTTGGAGCCCATACATTTTGAAAACAGCTTGACCGGGCTCTCGAAATATCTCTGCCAAGCTGCAGCGTGTAACCCAACGCCAAGCTAAGTCCAGTCTGGAGAAGCGATAAAGCCAGAAATAAAGCCATAGAGTTAACGCTAGCTGCGTCAGTGGCCATCTTAGATATCAGTGAATTATATGCAAATGGGGGGGGGGGTGATGTGTAGGCATCAGCAGGATGCTAACTCCCCTGATTGGAATTTTTTTTTTTTTTTTTTTTTTTTTTTTTTTAACATGTGAAACATCTTGTTAGGCAGTCTTATTATAAACAACAGCGTGTTTCGATGTTACTTTAACAATATGAACCAATTTACCAACAAGTCAAATTATATTGTTGAACTAGGGGGAACTCCGGTAGGCTAAATTGGGACACTTTTCGCAATTGAGAAGAGTAATTTTTTTTTTGTTTTATAATTCAGCCTGGAATTAATATTCTCCCTATCTATTTTATAAGTGCATGTTATAGATTATTGCAAACCATTTATCCATGTACATGTTTCACTTTCAAAATTATATTAAAATGAGTAATTATCTTTAAAAATCTGACGAATGCCCGACTTCTCCAAATATTTAGTCCACTTAAACACCATCCTTTCACAAACATGTGGAAGCTCACCTTTACTTTTCAGTGCAGCGACCACATTTCAACATCCATTTAGCAACCGCTGGATAGATCCTAGTCTCTGTTCTATATTTTTTCTTTTTTAACAATCCGTCACATTTGAATGTAAGTCACAATACGGAAGAAAAGATCTGTTGCTACTTCCACTTCATTATGATTTTAAAGACTAAGTATAATGTGTGTGAAAAGTGTCTATATTTAAACAGTTTGTTTTTTAGCATGGTCCAGTTTTTGATAGCATCAAAATCAATCCGCAAGTGATGATGAGCAGATGATGGGACATCTATCATTCAGTCTGTGTGGTAATAGTCATAAGCTGTGAAATGCGCTGCCACCGCTCCAGCCGCATTGCTGCATCCGGCTGTGGCGGTCTGCTGCACGCTTTACTGCATTTCTGGTATTTATTTATGTAATTGATAATAGTAGGGCAGTTCTCTCTACCCGTACTCTGGGTTGCCTTCAGCTGTCGCCACACTGTCTCTCCCCGCAGAGAAGAACAGAACTGGAGAATTAGTTAGAGGAAGGACAATAGAGGGAGGGAGTTGAAGTTGAAAACTGGTAAAGTGACAAAGAAAAATATGTTGGAGTATGTCAGGATTCGGAGGGTCCGAAAAAAAAAAAAAAGAGGGAGGGAAACAAGTGTAAATGTGCAAGAGAGAGTGGGCACAATCTGGTTGATCATTATTCCCTAGTCTAGATAGCAGCCCTCAGTCTTGTGGGGTTAATATAGTTTGCCTACTTCAACAGGTGGTTGCGCAATACTCCAGGTTAATCATACTCTGTTTAGGCGGAGTATCGGAGCAGGGTGAGTGAGAGACTTAGCACCGGCTTAAGAAACAAATATACACTGTAGTATCGCTTCACATCAGGGAAACTTTGACCTTGACTGAGCTGTATAGACGGATGTAACTATATACTTAACTCCAAATGCCAAGTGGTTCATAGCATATTACAGTGTGCTTTGGCCTTGATAGTGTTTTAACAAGCACCCATAAAACATTTGTCTGTTTTGTTGTATTGATAAGTGCTTTTTTGCTGGGGGCTTTGTGGGTATTTTAGTATTTTAGAATTTTTTTCTTGTTATAATTTCAAATGTCTTACATAGTTTTTTTTTGTTGATTGTTTTATTTTTGTTATACACTTTATAGCCATGAAGACAGCCTTTCTTCTCACATGGCAAATTCTTTTTTTCTATCTAACTTGTCTTGTTCTTATCTAGTAAGTTTAACAAATGTCTTTTTTGTAACAATTCAATTGTACGTCCTTCATAGTCAAGTGTGTGACTCCTTTATTTTTGACCCATGCTACTTTTCAATCTGCATTGCCTCTTTTTTTGGTGTCCCCTCACTGGCTGAAAGAATTTCCCTTGTGTATATATGTGTGTGTGCGCTGGCTTAGTGCAGTGGGGATATCCCCCCTTAACCGTCTGTCCACACGCCATTAGCCCACTCTTGTCTCAGCCTCAGTAAAGCCCTTCAGCATTGAGGAGCTGGAATGTGCCTTTGTGTCCCATTAACAAAACAGAGACGCCATGTTCTTTTCCATCTTAAAGGCTGTGGGAAGGGTTGCACGTCTACAAGCTCAGTCAGATGGAACCGGCAGCACCATTTTTCCACACCTTTCCCTGACTCAATGTATAGAGCGATTAGTGATCTTTTTTTTCACATTCACGTCTGAAGACAATACCGTTTCTGTGCAGTCAGGTGGTACGTGGCAGAAAATGACAGGTTGGGTAATGCACTTTTAATGGTGTTTGAGAGTGAATTAGAGGAGTGAAAGTTTGTCATTGCTTTTCTTTTGATTTAGGTTTTTTGAGCAGGCCACCAGAGAGGGGCACACACTTTTCTTGAGTCTGTCAGATAAAATTACTAGGGTGAAAACTGTGGATTAGCTGAACCTTTGAGTTTCAACGTTTCACCTGAAGATGGTTTGTACGCCTCAGTGCTGTACAAATGATTTACAGCTTTAACTGATGTTATGAGGTGAATTGGGATGGTTCAGGATAAAGGTTGTTTTATGTACATGAGCACAGGCAGCCTTCAGTCATACCTGCGCGCGCGCACACACACACACACACACAGACACAGGTCATGAGAAGAGCTCTGGAGGAGAAGAGGGCCCTCTGTGTTCAGCGTTCTGGCAAAGACTCTCTCAGCCGTTAAAGGTGAAGCCTCATGAATGTCTGTGACCGCATTTTTTCAAGAACAACTTTGAGTCCCAAACACTGAAGGTAATACAAAAAAAAATGTATGGTTGGAAACAAAGGTTTTTTTTAAATTCAGAAGTTTTTTTTAAGGGCTATACGGAGAATTCAGAAACCTGTATTATTAGCGACACCAGTGGCTGTTAAGTGAGCTGCAGCCAGCAACTTACTGCTCAAGCTCGCACTCTACAAATGTAACATAATGCCCCGATATGCTGTACTCACAGCAAAGTTCTTTGCTTAGGGTTAAATTAAGTTAGAGCGATGTTTAGACGAATATGTAAATAGGTGCTGCACGCGTTCCTCTCTGTAACAAAATAAACACATAAGAAAAATGACTGCAGTTAGAAAGCAGCAGTTAAGAAAGCATCTGATCATAGCGATGTGGATATGTTTGCTCAAGCTCTGCAGTTCACCAGCATCATGTCGACAGTTATGATAGTTTGAATATAAAGTATATTTGAGACTATAGACTATATCTGACAATTTGAGACTATAGTCTGAATTAAAACATTGACATTACAGTACAGAATAGCTCTTTTGGCAGTGCATTGTTTAAGCATTCATTTCATGTGTCAGAATGGAAGAAGAGAGGCTCTCAGGAGCGTGCATAAACATCACATCCTTTTGATTTTCCCTCCAAAAACAACCCGAGTCTACAGCCTTTTAATGGATGACCTAGGAAGTCGGGGAAGGTTTAGTTTTTTTTAATTTTCGGTACAAGCTGTTCACACATTAATTAAAAATTAAAAAGGAATTAATACATGAATTCTTACAAATAGCCTCTTTTAGGTAATACAGAACCATTTACGGTTGTCAAACATACTAAAATACTATGACAGAGTTTCATGTGCTACATGTTAATAGGCACCACAACACCGCTCTTGAATCTGCAGCATGAATAATGTATTCATATTATAGAATAAATTACTCTTACTAACAAGCTCTTTTTAGTGAATCAAAATCATACAGTACAACCATGTAGTCTGATTCCTGAGCAAATCACTCTAACGAATTGGTTCTTTTTAGTGAAACGAACACATACAGCTTACAACTTGAACTTACAATGCGACTTAAATCAGTTTAGTTACTGACTGGTTCCTCATATGACATTGTGTAGGTAAAGATGCACATTATGAAGTTTGTCAGTAGAGTTTTATAAATATTAAAGTCCCCCGGTAGTCAATAATTGTATCCCTTAAAACTCATCTTTGATCACCAAATTACATATTTAAATGTTTTGTCCTGTGAAAAAAAAAAAAAAAAAAAAAAAAAAAAAAAAAGCCTTAATGCCTTAAAGGGATAGTTCACCCAAAAATGAAAATTTGATGTTTATCTGCTTACCCCCAGCGCATCCAAGATGTAGGTGACTTTGTTTCTTCAGTAGAACACAAATGATGATTTTTAACTCCAACCGTTGCCGTCTGTCAGTCTTATAATGCAAGTAAATGGTAACACAATTTATAAGAGTCAAAAAATATGCTTAGACAAATCCAAATTAAACCCTGCGGCTCGTGACGACACATTGATGTCCTAAGACACGAAACGATCGGTTTGTGCGATAAACCGAACAGCATTTATATCGTTTTTTACCTCTGAAACACCACTATGTCCAACTGCGTTCAGCAATCGTTTAGTGAGGTCTGATCGTGCTCTGATAACGGCAGTGATGTCTAGCACTTGTTGAAGTATATGCGCGAGACATCACTGCCGTTGTTTGTAGTTAAAAATCATCATTTGTGTTCTACTGAAGAAACAAAGTCACCTACATCTTGGATGCCCTGGGGGTAAGCAGATAAACATCAAATTTTCATTTTTGGGTGAACTATCCCTTTAAAATAGCTTGAATGTAACTCTACACCCTTGCCTTATTTAATATACATGGTTCTATGAATATGATAATTAGCCCCACCTCCACTCACTCGCATGAGCTCAGACGAGATCCACTCGGTGAACTTACTGAGGTAAACGCTGAACAATGGTAGCGCTTTTTACAACGTCGGACACATAACGGTAATTAATATGATTAGCGTTTTGATTGACTACATTATCAAACAGCTAATAATGTGTTGCTAATGTTACACAAACCATGTTCACATTCACGAGTTAGACAGCTGCCTTCTAACAGTAAGTATCCTTAAAACGCAATAAACAGCTCAGAACATCAGTGGAGGCATATAGTTCATCATATAGTTCATCATATAGTTCATCATGTAGTTCATCATATAGTTCATCATATAGTTCATCATAACATCGTAATATGCATCATACACCCGCCATCTTTTGAGACTCCCTTGCGCGGTCAGTTAATGATAAGCTAAAGCCTGCCGGCACGTTGACGTGATTGGTTACAAGGTAGTTTGTGACGTCAGAAATACCAGCGATTTCAAACTTTGAGACTGTCTTTGGTTTACTGCAGTTTTAAAGAGAAAATACTCAGCATTGGTGTTGACTTATGAATTTGCAGCACATGGTTTGTCTTAAAGCATGTTAAAAACACCAGATAGACATATGAACAACATTAAAAACTTGATTTTCACCACAGGGGGACTTTAATGACATTTTTGTTTGGTACTGTTGGCCGAATATTGGATTAAATTAAATCTGCCTCAAAAAAGTCATTAAAAAGATGACACCTTTTACAAGACTTGTTGTAAGTTTGTAAAATACTGTTTTTAGAAATGTTATCCTTGAATATCTCATAATTTGTAAATGGAATCATTTTTATTTTTCCCCAAAAATAAAAGAAACTTTACTTTGAACCAAAACCTTTAACAGGAATTGGATTCCCATCCCTAATAAAAATCACTTTGTATCTTTCCTTTTAAGGCTCCTTGTTTACTTTCTCTCCCTCTTTGTACTTTTTCTATTTTTGATGAGCATAAACGAACGCTCATGATGATTAGAGAGACACGTAAGAGCTTTTCTCTCACTCAGAAATGATGGTTGTGGGACAAAGAGGGAGACTGTTAGGCTGCCAGAACTTCTTAAAGCATTGCAAGTGTTTATACATGCAGCTTTCAGACCTTGAATCAAGCCTTATTGGCCATGCCCTTGTCCTGTGGACTTCGTCCCATGTGGAGAAAATATCTACCAAATGTCCGTTCTGCTGTGAAGGAACTGTGAGGACCGGATTAGTGGACTGACAAGTAGTCCCCGGTAGGAGTCCGACCGGAGATGAGCTCTAATCCAAGGTTTGCGTGTGTTGTGTTCTCTCGTGGTTAGGCTCCTTGAGAAGTGTCCAGCAGCTGAAGAAGTGCGGATGTCTTCTCTGTCCAGCTCTTCCAGTAAGGAGTGTTTAACATGGCACCTCTCCTTCTAGCTGAACGTTTGTACTTGTGTGGTCCTACACAGTGCCACTTGGCTGGCATTTCCTCCCTGCCCGTGTGTGCGACCCCTGGTGACCTCGAGTCGCAGGGTCCGTCATCACTCCACAGCCGCACGCTTCCTGACCTGGAGATGACCCCCCTGGGTCCTCTGCATCTGTCCACACGCTGCCCTGCCAACAGTTTGTGTGTGTTTATGAGTGTGAGAGAGACAGAAAAGCAGAACGTGTTGAATTTATTTAAACTGAGCTGATGATACATTATGTCTAGAGGCCAGTAAAATAAACAGTTATTACCAGTTCATCATTTTCTTCCTCATTTCGGAAACCTCTGCTGTCTCCTCGTCTGGTTGGCATGTCATATTTAAGCCAGTCATGCTTCATTTTGCATTGCTATTTTTAAGAGTTTGCAATATTTTGTGTGCGTGTATGTGTGTGTGTGAGAGAGAGAGAGAGAGAGAGAGAGAGAGACAGAGACAGAGTGAGTCATATCAGGACTGAAAGTTTAAAACATGAGCTACGTTCACATTGACAACGATTTGCAGTGACAAAACAACCATTATTTTGTATTAGATTTGAGGTGAAAATGTAATGGCACACAACCACATGGAAGGAGATATGAGCTAGGTTAGGAAAGAGGAGCATATTACTGTAAAATCTATGATAATTACACACAGAAAAGATCTTCCTTCACTCAAAGACAAGGGTTTAATTGGACTGCATTCAATTGAGAAACTATGGGCACAGTTGATTTACTGATTATCTTATGAGATGAGCAGAAAAATAAAAATACACAAGTACTACGGTTCAAAGGTTTGGGGTCGGTACAATGTTTTTTTTTTTTCTTTCTCACCAAGGCTGCATTTATTTGATTAAAAAAACAACAACAACAACAGCAACTCTATTTTAATATATTTTAAAATGTAATTTATTCCTGTGATAGCAAAGCTGATTTTTTTTTTTTTTTTTACAAGCCATTCAATGTCACAGGATCTTGCTGAAATATTTCTAATATTTCAAAATTATTAATGTTGGAAACAGTTGTGCTGCTTAATATTTTTGTGGAAACTGTGATACATTGTTTTCAGGATTCTTTGAGTAGAAAGTTTAAAAGAACAGCATTTAGTAGCCTAACGTAAGTAGTATGTAAGTAGTAGCCTAACGTTTGCCACTTTACATGGCCACTTGTTGTAATGTTAACCTGGATAAATGTGCACAATTATTGTTTATTAGTGTTTGTGCAGACTAACCTGGAGACATCGGTGCGATCACTTGCATTTTATCCCCCCTGATATCAGCAGAAAGAACTTTAAATACCCAGTCATTTTTGGTCATACAGATATTCGAAACTGTAAAGGGTCTACTTTAATGTTTGAACACTCAAAATAACAATACAACTTTGTGCTTTTGTAAAATAAAGAAAACATACAGGGTGCGCTTTCTGCTGACTTGTTCTCCGTGAACTCAGCGTATACTTGCCTCACAGACATGAGAAATATGTCTGTCTATATTGAAAGGTCTACTTTTAAATAAACCAATTCTAATTGAAAAACAAATATTCTCTGATTATGTAATCTGTATGAAACGTCCATTTCTCTCTATAGGCATGCCCACTATACTACTAATAATACTATAATAATAGTTTAGTATTTCTCTGTAATGTAGAATAATGTCAGCAATGTTACATATAATATTCTTTCTCAGCCCTGAAACTTAAACTATTTTCTGATGAACTCCTCCTCCCCCCCAGTATATATTTAGGTAATAAAATTAATATCATAAATGCTGATTAGTCGACTTGCTTAATTTAACGACTACTAGTCATCTAGAAAAATCTTTAGTTTGGGGCAGCCCAAAAAATTTCATTAGTCATTATCAACATTATGTAGTGTTCAGCAGATCAGTAGGTTATGAAAATTTAAATATATGAATCAAATTTTCATGACATTCATAATTATTTGAATGTATTTGAACTAATGTTCTGTGGTGAAAGCATGTCTCATTAATATTTATCAAGTTATTTATTGTCATTTTCAATCGCAAATGTTCACACTCTTTTTGCCTTTAGAATTGTGAGAGAGTTTGTGTATGGCACTGTGAGAGAAGGCAGGACAGAGTATGAGGTACTGTACTGAGATAGTGAAGAGGCCCCTCTGTAATTTATTAGAGTGTTGATTTCTAGTCAAAGCCAGTCTGATTCACTGTGTTTGGTCTAAACCAGCTGAGAGAGTCGTGTGGACAGCCGGACACTCCCTCCGACTCACTCCATTCACACGCTCAAGTTCATCTCTGTCCTCCAGAAACGGAGGGTTGTGAACGCTCATAGAGATGGCCATGTGATTATTTAGAGATCGTTCATGGTCATTGGTGTTGTTGGGACGCAGGCAGGTTGCCTTGGCAGTTAATGGGTTTGTTTAATGTGAGCTTCCTGATGGAGCCTTGAAGAAGGCCATCTGTTGCGTTAGAAACGCCTGTCTCCCATCACATCTTCTTTTTCTAATGGACACCAGACAAATGACAGGATGAGGCTCTGAGATCAGTGGAAAGGAATGAAGGGGAAGGATGGAGAGAGAAACAGAGGGAGAGAGATGGGCTGAACGATAAACAGAGGGGGTATACTGAGTGAGATGAACTGGGAAAGCGCTGAGCCACACGCACACACATTCTGTCTCTTAGTGTCACAACACACACAGACACGCAAATAGGTGCAGCCACAGACAGGTCTGTACACACACTCTTACTGGAAGGTGGGAAGCCTCTCTGGTCTCACTGGAATGTGAAATGGCTTCCCAGAAAACTGGTTTTATTTGGGTTTTGTTCCTATCAAGCTTCTGTCCAGCTCAGCTCACCTCTCCAGAGAGAAGGAGATGGAACACATGGACCAATTTGAGATGGAGTACTATGGAAAAGAACTCGCTGGCCATAAGACGTGTCCGTATCAAACCCTTATGGGATGCAACTTACATTTAGGTGATTCTGTCAAAGACATCTGGATAGCACTCGCTGCCAAACATTAGTAAACATGTGGATGGGATGAAAATGCGGATGAAAATTAGCCCTCAGCTAAATACCGTGCAATGCATGAAATTGAAACATTTATGATAAAAATTGTACATGGTCACTTTTTCAAAAAAAAAAAAAAAATGACTTTGATGAAATTGTGTTGAAATAACTGTTATTTTAAACTGTCAAGGTATCGCTTGATAAATGTCAGATATTGGCTGATATCTTAACTTATCTTAACATAACTTATCCTTCTTTATGTTTCCTTCTCACTGCCATATTTGATAACAGTTGTAGTAGGCTGACTTGTTAATAAGCATTTTGATAGCACATGCAATGAGTTAATTTAACTGAAATAATTAAGTAAGATTATATTTTAATGAAATAATTGGAAAATTGCAGGATTTACAGTCTTGTGTAAACAGAAGATCTAATCTAGTTAAAAGTACTTTATTTAGATGTTTACTTAACCACATTTTTAATGTATTTTTTTTATTTTTTTTTTTTAGATAGAGGAGTTCCTAATTTAGTTTTGGACACCACATTAAAGAAATGTCACCCAAAAATTCTATCATCATTTATCTCACCTCAATTTGAACCCAAATGTGTTTTCTTCTGGAGATGGACACAAAAAAGGAGATGTTTATCATCACTGATTTATTGGTGTTTACAATAAATAAGCATGATTAAGAGCAGAGGGGGAGGTTTCTTTTTAAGTCAATAAGCTTGTTCTGCTGTATAACTTCAGAGGGCTTGATCTATGATAATTAGTTTTATTTGTTTTTAAAGAGTTAGTTCACCCAAAAATGAAAATTATCCCATGATTTACTTACCCTCAAGCCATCCTAGGTGTATATGACTATCTTCTTTCAGATGAACTCAAACTGAGATATATTTAAAAAATATCCTTGCTTGTTCAAGCTTTATAATGGTTGTGAAAAAAAAAATCATTGTTTAAAACTTTATTTACTATAATAACTAGCTCGGCGGATGGCTGTACACATCGATTTGCGGCGGAAGAGTATCCTCTGACCCAATGCACGACGTAATGACAAACATGGAAGCGCAGAGGATAGAGCAAAACAAAACACCAGTCATGAATTAGAAGTCTAAAACGATAATTTTTAAAGAGAAATGACAGAGGATTTTGATATAAGAGAAAGGGAGCTTGAATTTGTTGCCCAGCTCTATTTGTTTGAACCTCGAGAGGCATCTAAGCTTACGATACTCCTACATCCTGCATCATACATCGCTTTAGGGCTTACTCATTTGGCGCAAATCGACTTGCACGGCATGCATACGGTCGTCAACTGGAAGCTATTTGTTTGAATTTATAGTTTTAAATATGGATATTTTTCTTCCAAAAACGCATTGCTTTGCTTCAGAAGGCTGTTATTAACCCCCTGGAGCCATATGGATTACTTTTATTATGGATGGATGCTTTTTTTTTTTTTTTTTTTGGCTTCAAAATGTGACCCTCCCCCCACCCCACAACCGTTATAAAGCTTGGAGGATAGGATATTTTTAAATATATCTCTGATTGTATTCGTCTGAAAGAAGATAATCATATACACCTAGGATGGCTTGAGGGTGAGTAAATCATGGGATAAATTTCATTTTTGGGTGAATTATCACTTTAATTGTGCTTTTTACCTGGGCATTCTGCTAAACAATAAATTGATAAATTGTGTTCATTATAGTAAAGAAAATCAGCTGTGTTTTGATTGACGTGATTTTTGGTAAACTATCCCTTTAAGTGTTTTATTAATTTCATTTGGAAAATTCAGTGGATTCAAGCACATTTTTGTCATCATATTTTACATAATAAAGTTCATGTTTAAGAAAATGACAGAGGATGAAGGTGAATGGTTTGCTCTTGACACTTGTGCAGTCTAACTCCAGTGTATGTTGTTTGTGTAGATCGGTGGTGTGTTCAGCCTTGTCCATATCTCATTACAGATAGGCTATCAGCACAGCCCAATCACACTGTGTGCTTACAGGCATGGTGTTCCTGTGGAATTAGCGGCTTAATACACTTCCTTTCTCGCATTCCTGCTGTCTTTCTCTTTTTGCAAATCCTTTGCTTTCTCTCAATCTGAAATTTTTTTCTTTTTTTGTGGGGGGGGGGGTTGGCATGTTTGCTCTCAAGGCTGAATGTTTGTGTTAGAGCTCACATGAGGGAATTTTCTTCTTGCTCTGTGACTCCAGAACCATAGCCCTTCTTTGACTGGACATAAAGCTGCTAGTGTGTTAGTGTGACTTGGTGAATATATTTTTATTTTTCATACTTTTTTTCATAGGGTATAAATTATGTGTGCATGTGTGTGGTCGTCTTCTTTAAGTGTTGGGTAAGTCTGTAGATTTTTTATTTTTTTTTTCTCAGGTAGTTTAGTTCAAAGAGGGTTTAGACTGGAATTCATTACTCTCAGTGTTTAAATCCCATGCTCTGCGTCAGACTGCACTCTTTTCCCAAACATTTTAAGAAAAACATTTAAGTACTGTCTTTCCAAACATTTAAAGAACCAAGTACTGTGTTTGAATTCAAATGCAAAGCTTATGCCCTATCTTCGAGGGTCATAAGGCCTACCTTTCTTTAGGAAAGGTGTCTTACACTGAGCGTGTTGACTAGAAGGTAATCTGTTTACTTATCTTTCTGCTTTTTATAATTTTGTAGTTCAAACCATACAATTGTCTTCTGAATGGCAGACAGTATGCTGGCCAATATGACTCAATTTTCTCTTTTGTAGAGAAGGAGAGGAATTTGTCAGGCATGACATCATCCAACCCACTGATAGGCTTCCAGTGTTTAGTGCTCAACTTCTTCTGTATGTAATGCTGAAGGAAAAACAAACCATCAGGCTTTCTGCTTGTGAGAAGAGACTAATGTGCTTCAAATTCAGGGTGGAGGTCCTGCTTGAAACAACAAACCCTGAGCCCTACTCAGGCCCTGAAACTCAGGATTGTGGGATTGTAGGTATTATGCACCATTTTAATCAATCCCATAAGTTGCACATTCAAAAGTTTGGAAATTATTGCACAAAATACATTACTATTATATTATACACAACTGACTAAAGAGCACACAAATTTTCTGAATAGTTCTGAATAATTAGATGTAGGTCCATGTGAGATACACAAACATTTATAAAATTGGAGAAAGCCTCTTTATTTCATGAGCACAAGTCCTTTTTTAAGGTGCACAACATTTTTAGGCTTGTTCCTTAAAAGACATCATTTGCAGGGCTGTCAATCAAAATGGAGTTGTCACAGAAATGCATCACCCTTTTTGGCACAGAAGCTAGCCGGTGGACAAGACCCACCCACGCCCTAATGCTCACACCACATCTACGGGCCTTATCATGGGACAGGCTGTGGCTGGGCTCTTTCAGGACTTGGCAGGGCTGTGAGCGGGCTGGCCCAGCTGTGATGTGGGGCTCTGTGGGCAGCTGCGGCCACCAAAAGGCCTGCTGCGGTGCTGGTGTGGTTTGCCGACACGCGGATGCTCCCATGTTTCAATGATACAGTGGAAATGTAAAAGTTAACCCTTAGAGTCTGAGCGAAGAAGTTTAGGAGCCTGCAGAGAGCAGTTGCTATTGATTGGATTTCTGCAAATGTTAATGGACACACTTTCTGCATTGTTTTAAATGTCTGAACACTGTAAACACACCCACACAATCTATGGTGGATGCAATTTGACCAGCTCAATTCTGGATCTTTCAGGTTAGTTCTGAGGAGAAATCGCTAATTTAAATAATTCAGTGATCATTTTTACTGAAGAATATTTTTGACACCCACGTGATTCTTAAATGACAACGATTCTCCTGTGTCTATTAAACCTGTGACAAAATCATCCCTGAATATTCTGTGTTTGCACCGCTGACTCAGAGAAAGCACTCATGTTTAGGTATGAAACAGCTTCACAAACAGTCTTTTAAACCACACAGTATTGTTATTTCACAGTTTATCCTGAATAGTTCAGCTCTTATATTATTATTATTATTTTTTTTTTTTACATTGTTTAACATTTTCATATATTTTCTTATCTACCGATAAGTGTCATCAAGTATAGAATAATACTCAAAACAGCAGTGGTTTTTGTTATATTATTTAACTGAAGAGTATTGGATACAATAGTATATGTGTCTGACTATAACGCTATTCTTATACTCCTGTAATCTCCTATGCTTTTCTAATTTTTATTTTTTTTTATTTTTTTTGAAAAATTTAGACTGCACATAGTTCTGCATGTAGTTAGTGAATATGCACAGGTTATGGATGTTATGGAAAATTTTAAGTTTAGTGAATTTGCCCCTGAGTGTTCAGTCCAGGACAAACAGGCTTGTTGGGCTTCTTTAAGAGTGATTTAGAGAGCATCTTGAATTAAGCTCTAAAAGAATAGATGTTGTTTTAGAAAAAGCGAATGACGCTATCCTCTTAGAAAATAAGGCTATCATTCATAAATCAATGTTCTCTGTCCTATAGCATGAGTTTAACTAGGCTTCTGTCTCTTTCCTGCTCTATTTCTGTTACTATTACTGACAGGCAGAAAATCTGCAGTGCTCTGTTGAGACATGACATGTTCCTGAGCTCTCCTAACACAAGGCTTTTCTTCTTCCTTCCATGTTTGTAGTATGTATTTTCCATTCAGTCACGCTCCATCTGTAGCGCTTAGGGTGGTCCTTATTTGTATTCCTAGAGTTAGTAATTTAATGACAATACCAAATTGTATCTGCCTTTGCAAGCTGAAATCTTCAACTGTTTGAGCATGTTGCAGGATTTCACCTTCACAATACCCAGCAGGTATTACATTATCTTTCTGTCACTGGTGTTTAAAACAAGACTTTTTTTACATTTTCAACAAGCTCAAATATGTTTTGGCTCAGTGCTGGTCCGGCATACCAGTTTCAATTTTACGTACATAATGGATTTTTCAAATACTGCCATACCGGTGCATAGCTAAAGTGAGAAATCACAGAATTTGTCCATTTTTGGATGAATAAATTAAAAATAGGACTGTACAATGGATCAAATTGTGAAATGGACTTATGTCTGTGAATATTAAAGCTCAAAAAAGACTGTTACTGAAATCTTAAAGGGGATTTATTATGCCTTGTTTCACTAGATGTAATATAATAATGTAATAAAGTCTCTGGTGTCCCCAGAATGTGTCTGTGAAGTGTCAGCTTAAAATACCCCACAGATCAATTATTATAGCTTGCCAAATTTGCCCCATTTGCGTGTGAGCAAAAGCACACTGTTTTTGTGTGTCCCTTTAAATGCAAATGAGCTGCTGCTCCCCGCCCCCTTTTCCAGAAGAGGCCAGGGGGCCAGATTTACTAACAGCTTGCGCCAGCCCAAACCCTCTTTTGGTTTTTGGCAAAATTAGCGCTGAAAAGGCGTGGACTGAGTTGTTTTTGCGGCTGACCTTATTGCTTGTGCATTTGTAGGAGTTTCCCTTTTAGATGCAACATTTATGGGAGGAGAGTATTTAAATTAATCATGCAAGGTGACATTTACTAATGTTTGTGCTAGTCAATTTACTGGTATTTGCACCATTATTTAACGCCCAAAAAAAGCATGTCTTAACCCATTTTGCGACATTGCTGCAATTGTTGCTGCTAGGAGGAGACACCACAGAGAACAGAGTGCATGGTAGAAGAGAGAAAATATTTTAACTGGAGAATCTCACGCTGCCAAAATGTCAGAAATTGTCAGTAGCGGTGTTCAGCCTTACATTGTTCTAAGTGGACACTGATGGAGAGACTCAGGAAGAAGTTGCAACTTAGAATGCAACTGGATGTTTCTGAACGGTTAGTGGATAAATTTATGTAGTTGTTGTGGAGTTAAGTTGATTCAACTATTTATTGACTAGCATGTACCATCATCATTTCATTCATAAATAAAATTCAACCACGGTGTCTGCAAGGAGTCTATTTTCGATGGTACAACCAATAACAGAACATTTGTAATTTTTATTTTTTTTTTGGTCACAGACATTGTATATCTCTAGCTGCTACAGCGAGGAAACAGAAATGGCGGACTGCTGTGGCTCGCTCAGGTCGTCACTAGTCATGGATGGGGCTTGAGTAGTGGGAAATCTGGAACTGCTTGTTTGGAGAGATTGTTTATGATTTATGGGAATTATAAAAAAAGAGTGGGTGGATTTTTACCATTATAGGCTGGCTGTTTGCACACGCTGTGGACACACATCTGTATAAAAGTGAATTTTACATAATAGGTCCCCTTTAAGTCTGCATTTTCTGTGTGTCTCTGTGTGAATGAATGGTGCAGTTTTGTCTACTACACACACACTGAAGCACTCATGACGCTTATGGTATTTTCAGTGTCTGTTGTCTCACTATATGTGGACATGAACACATGAACTATTGAATTATTGAACACATGAATTATTGTCATAGAAACTCAAAGGTCTTCACAAGTCACAACAACCCGTCAAAATAAAAGTTTTGTTTAACTTGAAGTTATAACAGAATAAATTATAACAGAAATGTATTACTATTACATGGTAGAGTGTACTTCAAGAAATAATGATGAATATAATAACCAATCTGACTATATTACTAGGGATGCATGATATTATTGGAATGTCATAGAAATTGGTTGATAAAGGCTTAAGATATCATTAGCATTGGCCAGATATAAAAAAAATTATGCCAGTATGCCGTACAGATAAGATGACGTGTTGATTATGCGCCTGCTATAACTCCTATGTGTGCAAGGAGTGCTAGCAATAAGATCATGTCAGCAGTGTGGTCATTCTTGAAGTGATCTTTTGCATGTATTTGTGATTCAGAGAACAAAATGATTCACATACAGTAACCTCTGCCACAGCAGCTTCCTTCTCCAGGTCCTAGTGTAAGTTTTATTTGTTAAGAGGGGTTTTTGTATTTTGTTGTTAGACTAATACATTAAAAAGTAAAATAAATAACAATATTTCTGTTTCTGAATAAATAAAGCCATAATTAATGTCTTAAAATCATGAGTCTGATTTGATTTAAAGGGGACCTATTATGCCCCATTTTACAAGATGTAAAATAAGTCTCTGATGTCCCCAGAGAGTGTATGTGAAGTTCTAGCTCAAAATACCCCACAGATCATTTTTATAGCATGTTAAAATGGCCACTTTTTGGGGTTGAGCAAAAACATGCCATTTCAGTGTGTGCCCTTTAAATGCAAATGAGCTGCTGCACGCGGCCTAAGAGGGCGGAGCTTCAAGAGCTGATTCTCCGCTGTCAGGAGTCAGTTAGGATGCACAATAATCTCAGAAACTATGAATATATGCTGCATGGAGATAGAACAAGTATAGTTTAGTTCAGTTATGGTTATAACTTATATTGTCTTCTTGTTTTTATCCACTATATTAGTACAAGCCTGTTGTACTGGACCCCGTTTAACTTTACAGATGAGTTTTATGATGTTTATTGTACTTCACATAAAAGATGAAGCGTCTGTTTTCACTCTAGAAAATCACTGTAAGAGCTTAATAAATCACTGCAAGTGTGCATTAAAATATTGTCCATAAACTCTCTCTCTCTCCCTTGCAATATCATCAACATACACAGCGAATTACACAGAAACACTCATTACAACTAACAGTAAACAAATATATAAAGACCTTATGCCTTTTCGGGTGGTGCTTAATAAACTGGTAAACTTTATATCTGTAAATCAACTCTGATGAACTGTAATAAAGTGCTCTCACCTTCATTACTGCCGTATCCAGTATCACTCTGGAGACTGTAACCTGGATCACGAACAGTTTACTGATCTGTCCTTGAGTAACAACTTTTTAGCACAACCTCTGTTTTGTATTGTCCCTTTGTATTGACATTCGTTCACAAAGCAGTCCGGTGTGAAATGATTTGCGCAGACATAAATGAATTTCGGTAGAGTTGAGGAAGCATTTTCTTCTAAAACAAAATGAATCCACCTCATCTTCAGCGGCTAAGATTTCAGGAGTAAATGGAGAGAGCTATGTGGATTAATCCATCCAGCTACAGAACACATAAAACACTTGGGAGACGTTCTTGTCAGTGCAGTAATGGCAGACTGTGTAAACTAACTGTGAACTCGCTCAGGGCGGTTCTATGTTAAAATGGCAGTGTATGTCAACATTCGTGGGCGGGCCTGTGGCTAATGTGACATCACACTGCCAGGGATCTGGAAACGGCTTGTTCTGAGACACTGCTTATGATTTATGGAGATTAAAAAAAGGAGTGGTTGGAATTTTTTTTTTTTTTTTTTTTTTTAATGAAAATTGCCAAAATTAGTTGAAAAATATCAGCAAATCTGGTCAAGTAGAAAAAGCTCCTTAAAGCAATAGTTCACTTAAAAATGAAAATTCTGTCATGACTTTCCAAATCTGTCTTTCTTTCTTTCATTTGAAGAACACAAAATAAAATATTTTGAAGAATTCTAAATAACCCAAATAATTCCAAATAACATTTAAACTCATTGACCCCATTATGAAAAACAAACAAAAAAACATATATTCACAATGTCTTATTTTGTATTCCATAGATTTGAGGGTGAGTAAATAAAGACAGAATTGTCATTTTTGGGTAAAATTCCCATAAATGTAAGAACTAGACATTTGATCATCATGCAAGTTTTAATTTTGAGGTTGTGATGTGTATATTTAAAGAAAATACACCAATGTTACTTGCCATTTCTTTGTAATTGTTTGTTAAATTTACTAGCAATTTCTGAGTGAAAATTGTTTCTACACCAATTTTTTTTTCAGTGTAGAAGTTGTTCATATTTTTGAAATTCAGTTTGGTGACATATAAACGAGACACATCACCTTTCAGGTCCAAATGCACAAGGTTAATAATTATGCTTTATTTAAACATAAATTCAGTAGAACTGGTCTCACACAGTCACAAATGCACACCCTCTTTAAGAGCACACATTATCAATCTCATAGGATCGAGTTCCCTCCTGTAACTGCTCCAGTAGGCCTCTGTCTCCGTCCCTGTCTTTGTCACTGCAGTGCGGCCCCTGGCCCCTAATGAGGAAACCTGCTACTCAGGGATAGAGATCACATTCACAGACCCAAACACACATACACATAGTCTTCTTTCTCTCTCATCCTGCTCCCAGGCACCTCAGCCAAAAGACTGAGAGAGTTTGCAGTAGGGCGAAAGGCTGTGGGCTTGGAGGAGTGTGTGTGTGTGTGTGTGTTGTGTGTGTTTGTGTGTGTGTGTGTGTGTGTGTGTGTGTGTGTGTGTGTGTGTGTCTATGTGTGTGTGTGTGTGTGTGTGTGTGTGTGTCTATGTGTGAGTACTGGAGGAACAGGACTGTCAGTAATACATAATGTATCCTGAGGACCACCTGGACTGCTGCACATATAGGGGCCCAAGGACACCACCAAGAGTGAGTGATAAGGAATGAGAGGAGAAAGGGGAGTGTTCTAGTGGTACATGGTCCATTGAAAGCAGCCTGAAGGGTAATTGGATAGGGCAGGTAACCTGCAGATCAAAAAAAAAAAAAAAAAGAAAAGATAGCGGAGCGATGGAAGGTCATAGCTGCAGGGGGGATAGGGAGGCCCCTTTCGCTGTGTGTGACGGGGGGTAATCTGATACACAGTGTGGCCAGAGGCCCTCATGCTCATATATGCTTTCAAGACTCAAGAAGCCCTTGCAGTGAAATTCAAGATGGTGGAGTCTCTTTTCCCCTTGTTTTCTCTACATTTAGGGAAAGGGATGTGCCTCATTAGCTATTGTAGCATGTTTGTTGGACTCCGTCAGACCCCGTCTCCACGTCTACTGTGTGCGGCCCAGCTTTTGAAGCCGCACATAATGGATTCCTAATCAAGATCTCGGCCCCAGCTGAAAAACCTGCCGGGCTTCAGTGCATCTCCTCCAGAACAAAGACAGAAACACACACACTCAATTCTGGCTGGAATACAGCAGGATAAATAAACAAGAGGACTGTGATGTATAACAAGTAAAATGCCACATAAAAACACACTTATTATGATCTACATGCACTGGTTCTCATTTCCTCTCTGTGAGTTTGTGTTGTGGCGTCTCTGACGGTGGGTGTTTTAAGGTCAGTGTTCTGACCTCTCTCGCTGCGGATCTACCATTTGCTTTTCTAGCTGCCCACACACTTCACCTTTCAGCCCAAATGGAAAAGAGAAAAGGAGAGAGAAAAACACTTTGTGTACTGCCTGCATTTTTGTCATGCTGCTACATGCTATCTCTCCGTCTCCTTGACAGCCTCCGCTCTCTCTATGCTCAGAGCGTCAGAGCCGTAGGGAGAGAAGGAGGGACAGAGATAGTTTTATAGAAAATAAGAGAAGGAAAGAAAGAAAACTAGAGGATTTCAATTCATTAAAGGAATAGTTCACCAGCATCATTTACCTGAATGATTTATTTTTCTGTTGCAGTTTAGCAGAAAATTGATGTTACTCTTTTCCGTACAATGAACTTTCATCGGATGGAATAGAACCATCTAATTTTTAAAAAATGCTTTATGAACCTATTTATCAACCCATCTTTTGCTGTATACATCAGCTTTTACGAAGCAACGTGATATTGGAGTGTACTACTTAATGTCTGAAAAGAAGTCTTTCAGGCTTGATGTATGCGCAGTGACAGACATACAAACAGCACTTTGTTCACAAATCTGACTGAATTCAGATAATTTAGGCGTACATTGTGCACTTTGTTTCTGTGTAAATAAATTACTATACCATTAAATTTGATCGCCTCATTGGATGTAAATTAGATTTCATGATGATCAAGTTTCTAATAGTAATAGTCCTTCCTAAAAAACATTTTTTTTTTTTAATTTATGGACATTATTAAGGGGAATACTCCATGTGTAACTCATAAATCACTTAATCTTCTGTATAGAGCCACAGCTAAAAGGCTGGGATCATCATAATATTTGCACAGTGTATATATGCACAAAGCAGGAGAGATTACAGAGGATGATGGGAAATAAAGACTATGTATGAATATGTATATTGTGAAAAATAGATTTTTGGTTGGAAATGCACGCATTTATAGCTTTTCAAACTATCATCTCCCAAGCAAAAACTTGTAAGCCTCTGATGTCGTACTTGCATGACAGTAGAGGTAAAAGTGCAGCGCTGATGACATCAAATACACTTTGCTTTCTTCAATTATTGTTGCATGATGCTTGATCTCACTGCCTGATCTGGATTCAGGTCTTATCTGTCGTCACAGACATACATATCTCTGTTTAAACTTGTAAAGCATGTGTGGGAGGGGCCACTCAAAGTAATTTATCAAATTGAAATAATGTATGTTGCCTCATGACAGGCTTTTTGAGTTGTTCTATTCTGAATTGTGTTAAAGGGGTAATTTTACTCTTTTTTTTTTTTTTTTTTTTTTTTTTTTTTTTTCCATATATTGGCAACTTATTATATATTTTACATTTATGCATTTGCAATTACAAATATACTTAACTCATTTTAGTTTTTGTCAAGTTTACAAATACCACATGCCTGTTTTCTGCTATTTTCACATGACTTTTTTTACAGTTTGTTTAATAAATAGGGTTTTTTTGGGGGGGGGGATCAAGGAGGGAGCACCTTTAAAACAATCATGGCATGACCATGAAATCTCTTCAAGTTCTGGTTGAAATGGGTGTCTGCACACGGTCAGTTTTAGTTATGTTGGCAAGTGAGTGGAATCACAGCACAAGCCACCTCTTCTCTTCCATAAAAATAGTGAAGAAACCAACCATAAAATGTATATCCAAACAGAAATGTTTGTGTTATGTTAACCTATAGAAATAGTACTGCTCAACCACTAACAACGAGCAATTGTTCTTTTGTTTCCATAGGGACATCAGTATGAACAACATCACTGAGCTGCCTGCTAATGTCTTCAGAAACCTGCCCTATCTAGAAGAACTGTGAGGATGATATCTGTTTTTTTTTCTTCTTCTCTTTCACTATTTTCCTCATACTCTGTTTTCTACTACTACTACTACTACCTCTATGATGATTTGAAACAATCCTTTGCTCAGTATTCATTCTTGAGTATGGCCCTATTTCGTAATATTTTGTCTATATTGAGATTTTGAGATGTTTTTCAATTAAATGCACATTGCATCTATTAAATCACTGCTGGTTTCAGTGTCAGCTTGTTGGATTATGTGAGCTCCATTGTCTTTTTTTTTTTTTTTTTTTTGTGTTGTTGTGTCGCTGTCTATTTACATAAATTAAACATTGATCAACTTTTATGCATCAGTCATTGTTGTATTATATCGCCTCAGATCGGCAACTATCATTGGAAATGTGTAGCTTCCAGACGCTTTGATGCTGCAGTCACTGTTAAAGCACAACTGCTATTCAGATTTAACGTTGTTCAGCAAATTTTCACAGACGAAATCCAATCTTTTCAATAGGAATCTGCATGAGATTTCCCCATACAGATTTTGTATTGTGTTGAAGTTGGTCATGAAAATTTGCCACGCTGACCACGTTGTTTGAAAGTAACTTCTGTGTGAGCTGTGCTTCATACATCGCTACTCTAGTAATAGACAATGGACCGTTTTTTTACCCCCAAAATTTGCTAATATGATTGTACCCTTATTTGAGGATTCAGGCTTAGTGGCACAGAAAATCACCCTTGTGTGAATATTAAGTACAGCAACACTATTGCAAGTATGGTATGGCTCTTTGTTCTTTTTCATGCTAAACATATACAATACTGAAACAAAATAATGTTAATGGATTTACAGATGAACAAGCTACACACTGTCTATTAGACCTTGAGAGTTCTGTTTGAAAAAAATGCAAATATCTACTACAGAGAATAAGCGGGGAACAGATTTGGCCACCCACATCACCGTCAGCGTGGTGTAGCACATCTGGAACAGGCTCATAGCTTACAAAGTATTGTTAGTCAGAGCATCTCAGAATGCTGCGGGTGTCAGATGTCACCAAATTAGCTTTTGAAGCTACGTTTAACTTGTTCATAGTCTGTTAATGGCATTTAAGAAACAGACACGTGATGTTTTTGACTGATCTGGAGTGTCTGTATCAGTATCTCTGAAATAAGTTCTCATTGGGTGTCTTTTTCATGTGTTTGTCTTTTCTCTACTCCTTCACTCATCCCGCGTCTGCCCATCTGCGGGAAGGGCAGATAACATCTGTCTAAGTGATATCAGGTACCAGCGCTTCCAGACTGCTGAAATGACCAGCTCTCAAAGTCGGCTCCCCCTTGTTGTTCACTCTTTTCCACTTTTTTTCTTTTTTTTATTCGTTTGATTGGAGTATGTTTTCTTACCCTCGTGTGTCTTTCATCCACTCCAATCTCCTCAGCTCTCGTTCCCAAACAGTCCTCCAGTGCTTTGTCAAAGGCCAATTTGCTTTTCAACGCTTTGTGAGAAGGAATGCATGGCAGGAAGAAGGAGGGCAAAACAATGGTTTCCGTGACAACTGGAGTTTTCAGAAGCGTGTGCTATCTGGGAATGGGGTGGGGGGTGCGGGAGGTCTCTGGGACCTGTACAGCACTGTATTGTGCCAGATGCTCTTTGTCAGGTTGCTCATGGTTCAGTGGACACAATGGGTGTGGTTAATCAGAGGGTCAGGAGTTCACTTTCTGGGCTTACATTTATTTTTAAACAATCATTGTAACCCCTCAAAAGCTAAATTGCAAGATCATCAACTGGCCGGAAAAATATGATACCGTTCAAAAGCTTGGGGTCAGTAACATATTAGAATGATATAAGAATGATTTCTGAAGCATCATATAACACTGAAGACTAGAGTTATAGCTGTTGAAAATTCAGCTTTGTCACAATGATAAATAACTTTAATTTTAAATTGTAATAACATAACATTACTTTGAACTGTGTGTGTTTGTGTGTGTTTTTCATTTCAAATACTGATAGTTCTCAAAAAGGAGTATTCGGGGGCAGGCCGTGTCCGTCATGGCGATTAATGAAAATATTTTAATTAAAACACTGTTATGAAAATTAATGTCAACTTGACATAAAAATGCTTGGCATGAAAATGTTTATCAAAATATAAAAATTTGACTAGAAAAATAACACGGCTAGATTATCAAATGCATCAATGTTTTCGAAAAAGAAACATTTAAAAGGAATAAGGTGAATAGGTGAAGCTGAAGAGTGTAAATGAACACCAGTAAACTAAAAACCATTCTATATGACGCATATTAAAATAATCAGATACAGATACACAGCATAAATGTAATATTACAGCTGATATCTGCACAAAAGGACGCAAATGTAAGTGAACTTACTTTTAGTTACGTGCCAGCCAAAATGTGTTAGTCCTGTTGTGGATGCGCTTTTCCCATAACAACGCACTGGAACATGGGCAACTGAAGCACAAAAGGTTCACAACATGCACATGTGTGGCAGATTGGTGCTGCACATCTTGCACTTAACTTTAACTTATTTTCATCAACTTGATCAAGTGATTCTAGACATCCCTGCGTGTTTTCCAAGCCATGGCGAAAAAACGATTTTAATTAAAACACAGGCCTACTGTTAAAACAATATGACGAGAAAAAAAAAAACACTCTCGCATTATTAGTAATATCATCAATGTTTTTGAAAAATAAACATCTAAAAGGAATATGACTGTCTCATATAACCCAAACATAGTCAATAATGTTGGGCATTGCATTTGAGCTGATGCTGAAGAGCAAATGAAAACTGAAGCGCTTTGCTTAATAAACTCAACCAAACGCATCCTATATGAGATTAATCAGATATATACAACATAAAAGTAATATTACATCTGCACAAAAGGACGCGGGTGAACATGATCTCACCAAGTACAGCATGTTCTTTGATCAACATCTTTGTTGATCCTGGAACAACATTACAATCAACCAATCAGATTTGAGGGACAAGTTTACAGTTTGTCAAGTTTAGGCTTACAGCCAGGGTTAGGTGCTTCTACATCAGTGTTCTTCACCTATCATCTCCCTCTGATTTTAGGGATAAGTTATAGGTAGGGTTAGGGATCGGGTTAGGCCAATTTTTTTTTAGACCGGAATGTTGATCCAGGAACATTTCGTACTTGACATAATAAATAAATAAATATATATATATATAATCTGCATTCCATTAAGGTATTCTTTCCTTAAAGAACATGCTCTGTAAAACTGAAGTGTGGGTGTCCAGAATATATAAAAAAGCTAGTTGATTAAAGTGGCAGATGTTGCCTTTCAAAAGTAGTGATAGCTCTCTAGTACAGGTGAAGGCATAAAAGATTACCATGAGCAGCACACCTATTTACAGAATGCACTTACCCTTGCAGTGCAGCAGCAGTGATGTGCTTCTGTGTGTGTGTTTGACCTGCGGGTGCTGTTAGGCAGCACTGCTGAAAGCCAAGAGGAACATTCTCTGCCTCAGAGTCATGCAGTCTTCTGTCATAACCACACACACACTCACCTCTCTCTTCAAACATATCCACCCCCACTAACAGATATAGAGCTGTCAAATATTAATCCTGTCTAGATTTGTGTCTCTAGCTTAAGTATTGTACGTGTGAGTATGGCAGAGATTGTGTATGATTGTTTTTGTTTGTTTTTGTATTTAAATGTGCACTCTTTTTTTTTTTTATTACAATGTTTTTACACAAATTCATGAAGTTGGTTTTATGATGACATATGAGATCATATGATAAGTACTACTCTCTTTATCTCAATATCCCCCGTTATTGGTCACTTTTGCTAATGGAATTTTAAAAAAAATATATGACTGACTCTGAATAAGGCATTACTCCAATGCTGCATTCATGTCACTAGGTGTTAGTATTAAGTCATATAGTCAAGTGCAATATTAATTCAGTTTTGTACTGTGTTTCTATACTTAAGTTTCTCATTTTTAGCTATAGCTCAGACATTACCAGATTTTTGCAGCACTGTATCATGGTTGCTAGTGGCAGACCTCTTATTCTACATTATTGTAACTAGGGCACTTTGGCCAGGAAAATTGGAGAATGTGTTTTGTTACGCTAATATTTGGTCTAACTAAAAGTAGTAGCCATAGGGCTCAGTTAGTGCTAGTATATTCCAAGAGATTTGTTGTTCAGATTTCATTGGCCGTCTCAGGGTGCACAGCCTTATAGGGCTTTGGAAGCCCACTTTCATTAGAGTCCAGCACAGTGAGTATCTAGAGGGGAGAAATGAAGTGCAAAGACTACAATAGTTCTGAACAAAGACTAAGTGTTTTTAAATGTATATAAAAGTGAGTCATTAAAGCTCTTGACCAGGGAAAAAAATCTACCATTCAGAATCTGTGGTTTCCAAATGATGTCATTTAGAGCAGTCTGAATCCAGCCTCACTGGACGTGTCCGTAACAACGCCGTAGGAAAATTTGACTTTGCAATATATCCCATATGGCATTGCACTGCCTTATTAATTAATTTGTAATTTGTTTTATATAGGGACTTCTGTTTTGGAAATGCTGGCTGAACCCATCACAAGGTTACATGACATTTGCCGTGCTCGCTGAAGTGGTTACTAAAGCAACACTCCAGAGTAGCGCTACACAGCTCTGGCAACACACTGACCACAGAATGAGACTTAGATTAGTTCCAGACAAATAAAGATCAGGGGTGACATCTCCCCGCTCGATGCGTCGGACTGCTGAGTAGTGACACTGAGTGTGTGCATAAGAATCCACCCATGGAAGCCTGGCCAGAGCTGGTGGCTTTGAGAGACTGCCAAACCAGAACGATGTAGAAAGAAAGACATGGAGGGAGAGAACGTCTCTTTTTCCCCTCAGTCCCGCAGGCTAACCCAACCACATTGGTGTGCCACAACAAATGTGTTGATGTAAACAAAAACGCAGTTGGACTGCAGTTGATTGTTTAATTTGGGGTTTGTGTCGTGGTTGGAGATAAACAGATATTCTGTCAATTGCTGCATGATGGTTCATCATTTTAACGTTTTGGTATCCCAGCAGTCAGTTTTCTCTCTCCTTTCATTTCTTTGTGTGTGGTAATGTTTCAACACTTAGAAGCCGAACCCCTATGATCCATGCGGACTGATAAGCCGCTCCAGTCATGTCCTCGCCGTCATAATTGCAGATGTATTATCCAGTGTCTCTTGTTGTTTTTCCTCTCCCTTTTCTCTTTCTGTCTCCCTGTCTCCAGGTCTGCAGGTGAATAATGGAGACACTGTGCTTTATGATAATTACCCACACGGTTACATATATACTTTGGTATTATGGAGAATGTAAGGGTGTGGCAGAGAAAAAAGAGGGAGATTTTTACCTTAAAAGGTGCATCATCACCTTTTCCACAAAGACCTTCATTCATCTCTGTGGCAGTTGCTCAGCTGGCAAATGACCTCATGGAATTACATGATTTAAAAATTAGCCAGTGCTCATGGCACTCAGGTTCACATACAGGTTTTTGGTTTTGTTTTTGTTTCGTGTCCAGAAGGCAGGAATGAATATAACATTTCATGCTATTAAGTCCTCCAAAAATGGCCACTGACAAAGCAATTTACTACAATTTACTGTACGTTAGTGATGTAACGATTCGCTCAACTCATGATTCGATGCGATTCATGATACGGGTTTCACAAATCGATTTTCTCACGATTTTTTTTTTTTTTTTAACAAAATTATATTTAAATGAGAAAGTGTCTTTTTTTTATTATTTCTCAGACAACATGCTGCACATTTCTTTGTAAAATTGAAATATCTTTTTAAAACAGATCAAATAAATCAAATCAAATAATACAAATAAAAGAAATCTTTTCATATGAGTACATGAACAAGATGTTTATTTGCTCTATTACAGGCTGAACTATCTGTAGCCATTTAAAATTAGAGGTAACCACTGCATTTTAATCACGATCCCAACAAAGATGCTGCATACATGCAGCATGAGCAGTTTTTAATTTAAATTAGCTTGTATACTTTTTAACATTTGAAGCAGACAGAATGTTCAGACTTTAGCTTTGTGAAATTATGCTACATAAAACTTCATAACAGCAGACGGGCTGCATGAGCACGCAAATACACTGTCTTGACAGCAGTAAATTGTGCGCTAAAAGTACTTAAAAATGCATTGTACGGAAGTAAGATGAAAAGAAAATACCATCTAAACTTTTCTGAACCCAGTCAGCTCTCCTTAAATATACATTCATATAAACCCCCGCCCCAAAATGTATCACGATTCATTTAGTATCTCAACCGACTTTTACGTTTTAATCGATTTTCAACCGGTTTCGGATGCATCGTTACATCCCTACTGTACGTTTTGCTTGCAAAATGTTGAAGCTTTTAAATTTGTCAATGGAGAAAGATGCTTTTGATCAGGGATGGATAACTCTGGCCCTAAAGATCAACTTTCCTGCAGAGTTTAGCTTCAATCCTGATCACACTCACCTTCTTGTAGCTTTCAAATAGTCTTGAAGACCTCAATTAGCTTGATCAAGTGTGTTTGACTAAGGTTGGAACTATGCTTTGCAGGAAAATGCAAAAAACACTTACTGCACCCTTAAATGGATAGCTCACCCAAAAATAAATATTCTGTCATCATTTACTCAAGTTGTTCCAAACCTGTATGGATTTATTTCTTCTGCTGAACACAAAATAAGATATTTTTAAGAATGTGGATAACCAAACAGTTGATGGGTCCCACTGAGTTCCATAGTATATATATATTTTTTTAACCACTAGTTTTAGCAGTTGCACTATATGTCAGTTGCACGAGGCTATCGGCGCTGACTGTTTATTCATTTCTGTGCTGAGTCATTTGCCTACAAAATCATTCTAGAACGATTAATTCATTCCAAATAGAGTTATTCAAGTAATCTGGTGAAAACAATATATATATATTGCAGAAGAACAAAATATCACAATGCCAATATTGTGCAGCCCTATTTTAGATGTGATTTATTTCAGACATGCATCTAAGGGCCACCAAGGGGCAGTTAACACATCCTGATGCTGTAAACATCTAGATTAATGTGTGCAGTCCAGCACTTCCTGTAATGAGAGGGGCAAATGGGAGGCTTTCTGTTCTTTCTGAAACACTGTGGCCTATTTCTGCTCCTGAGACACACACACAGAGGGAGGGAGAGAGAGAGAGAGAGATGATAAGAGAGTTAGAAGAGTGTGAGAGAGTTTTCTGACTCCAGTTTCAGTGGGTGATAAATCTGGTGTTAATCTCTCGGGCCTGATTTGGTGAAGTTATGTGGACCCTCTGCCCGCCTTACCACACACAAGGACTCTCACACACCAGTAATGGCACATGCAGCATTGACAAACCCATATATACTGTGTGTTGTACAGCTTATCCTGTGTACATGCTTCCACACACCATCTGAAATTCAGACTCAAGATATCCGCTTGTTAGATATCCAAGACATCCAATGTGTCAGTGTGTGTTTTCCAGCCCAAAACACATCTGTACAGTCAGAACTCATCAACTTCACATCACATTCATTCCAACCATCACATTCTGACACGTCTTAGGTATTTGTGCTGCCCAATCAGACAGAAAGTCTGTAGAGGTTTTTGCCAACAGAGAACAAGTTAGCACTTCAGGAGAGAGCAACGCTTATCTCACACACTACTTTCAGCACTGCAGATATCAGCTGCTGTATATATTGTACTCCCGCACTAAGCCTGTTGTAGCCTGTTTATGGTTGCCAAGTGACATAGCAGTTGACCCTTTGCTAAGCATACCCTGCTTAGTTACTGTAGCTTATCTAGACAAGCTTTACAGAATATCTCATAGGTAAACTGGAGATTTCTGTAAACTGCATTATTTTCAGTAAAATTTGGTAAATTATTTTGGTATAATTCTTATTATTAGTAACATTGTTAAATTTTGTAATAACGTGATACTAATGTATATGTGTGAAGTCTCTTATGCTGCATTTGTTTGAATGTATAAACGTAAATATTGTTAAACATTATTACAATTAAAAATGGTTAAAAAATAAATAAATAAATAAATGTATCTCCCCTTTACAGTTTCAGCATTTTCATCTTGTGATTTTTCTGGGAAATGAATGTCACTATTTTCACTTAATACTATTATAGTTTTTGTTAATATTTTGAATCCGATTTAGATTTTTATATTTTCTGCTTTTATTTTTCGTTAAGTTTTAATTTTTTTGTTGTTGTTGTTGTTGTTGTTGTTGTTGTTGTTGTTGTTGTTTTGTTTTTAGTTTTATTATTGGTTGTTTTTAAACAGGGCTGTTTAGTTTTTATAATTTTTTTATTTCAGTGTTAACATTTATTTCAAGCAATGAAAAAATGTTTTTAATGGTTTTAGTTAACTATAATCTTTATATTGGATATGTCAAATAATGTTGTTAGTCTTTCCTTCCTGAAGCTACAACAGTTTACTTTGAATCAAATGAAAATAAATATAAATAAATGGAAATAAATATATAAATATATTAAATTTGGTTTGTGTAACCAAATAACAAACAAGGGAAATTGATATACATACGACTTTGATTAAAGGCGCTCTAAGTGATTCTGAGCGGAGTAACTTCCTGTTGACGTTCGAAGTGTTGTCAAACAAAACAGAGGCTAGCTAGACCCTCCCTCCTACTCCTCCTGGCCCTCCCCTCCGTGCTTCCTGAAACAGTCATGAACGCGTATTTAAAATGTAAGTAGCTTGCGTATTGACGCTGCTTGTCGGTTATTGGCTGGAGCATGTTTATTATGTTAAGTGGTCCAGGCTGCACCAGTTTGTTTTTATTGCAGTTTTCGGAGCTTGTGGCGACTACAGAGACCGCGTTTTTTTACAGTGTGTTCAGGGGACAGGCAGCTAGCGCATAGTGAGGAGATGTCTGCGGTATGTGACAAAAAAAAAAAGGGCCTAAAAACGCGTCAAATCGCTTAGAGCGCCTTTAATGAACAGGCCAAAACACAGCGGGACTCTTACTTTGAAATGCGTGTGCTTTGCTTTTGCTGCTCATTCAAGTTCAAATGAGAGATTAAAAAAACTACGTTGTTACAACAAAATACAATATGAATAATATATTGTCATAATTTATCAGCATTAGTTCTTAAGCAAACGGTTGACTAATGTGCGCTAATCATTGATTGCGAGCTGCCCTGAAGCGCTGTAGCGAGAGCCTGGAGAACGCGCAACAGCGCCTTCTGTTGACTTTAAAACATGCAGCGCTCACATGTAACGAAATTAATGTTAATAATCACATTAGGTAACATTAGTGTCGCAAATTGTTTTTCCATCCACAAAATATAAGACGCCTTAAAATAATCATTAATACTCTTGTTATACCATTTAAGCTACTGAAGACCTTTTATGACCTTGAATTTATCTGATGAACGTGAGCGGAGTGGAATAATGAAAGTGATCAGCATGATTTATATTCAAACGGTAAACACGCGCTGCATTGTGTATGTATTTGCACTGACGCGAGGCGACAACACAGTCGGGTTTATCAGTGCTAGTTCTTTGGCGTCTGTTTGGTAGGCCTATGTGATATTTTCCCTACCGTTCTTATTTTGAAACTTTCACAGGCAGCATCTCATTATAATTACATTTAATTACGTCAACACAACAAATGATGTGATAGGCTACTGGTCACAGAATACGCAAATAACATGCAAATTTTACGGTCATAACGTGTGAATTTGTATGATCGCCAATGGCGACCTCAGCAAAAACATCACTGGCAAATTAATATTTTTAGTCGCAAATGCAACCGTTTTAGGCACATTCTGGAGCCCTGTAAATAAAATCAAATAATATATTTCACAATGTAATTTATTCCTGCCATGGCAAAGCTGAATTTTCAGCAGCCATTACTCCAGTTTTAAGTGTCGCATGATCCTTGAAATCAATATGCTGATTTGGTGCTCAAGAAACAAGTTATTAATTATGAGTGACAAAGCAACAACGTTGTTCTGAATTGTGGGAACGTTTTCTTAAACCTATTTAATTTTATTAAAGCTATTAGCTACCAATTAAACTAACTCTCATAGGCTTACATTAGAAAAAAGCAAAAGCTTGTTACTAAGCTATAGGATTGGTCAGTTTAATTTAAGGCGGGACTTAGGGGAAGGGTCAACTAAAAAATGAATGCAAAATGTATTGTAAGTGTGAGTTTAACAGCATTTTACAATAGCTCATCCAGTCTAGTTTAGAGTTGTAGCTATTCTTTTTTTTAATCGCTTTTTTCTGTGCTCCTTCCCATTCACAACCTTGCATTCACTCCCTTTGACACCCTTTCTCCAGCTTTCCATCAGAATGACATTTATTACAGTCTAGCTGAAATAAAGTATCTTTCTCTCTCCGTAGACGTTTGGCTGGTAATGACCTTGCTTTAATCCACCCAGAGGCTCTGTCTGGCCTCCATCAGCTTAAAGTCCTGTAAGTATTTCACACACACACACACACACACACACACACACACACACTCTCACACTCACACACCTCTATTTGATTCAGGCTTACTCATTCACCCAGAGAGACGATCTTGTACAGCGCAGTGAGAGAGAAGTAGATCCTGCTGTGTGTTTTGTTGAGTTGTTAAATGGTGTTGTGTAACTAACAGGAATTTCATTGCTACTGGATCAGCAAGTCTGTCAGTGTCTGATGGAGTACATTTCATCGTGATGCATTCTTCCTCTCTTTCTCTTTGCTCTAACTCATATTTTGTCCTTCAGGTGTTTGTGAGCCAATTCAAATGCAGCTTATCAGCTGCCTGGTCCCCTCAGCCATGCTTTACATAAAGCTAATTTTTCCTCTTCCTGCCCCACAGTGCTGTTACAGGCTCATCCAGACATTGTTGTGGGAAATTGGGAATGAGTTAGGGAAACTGATTGTGGACCAAAAGCCAAGGGCTTTGGAGCTGTAGATGTTGGAGATGATTTGGGACCAGTTTTTATTTACTGTGGTCATGCGTTTATGAATGCCTCTTGGCTGGGCTGTGTGTACATGTGACTATATATGTGTGTTAGTGTGTAGTTGTGTGTGTGCTGTGGCCTGGCACTAAATGGGAAAAGCTGTCCTTGTGGCCTATGCCATTTGAGTGACGCCAGAGAGCTGATAGTGTAGAGGAAGCAAGATATGCACTGTGATTAGCTCAGAACAAGACACACACACACACATAAAAACATACTACATCAACACTAGAGCTCGTACTGTGGTTATCTGGGCTTATGTGTGAAGAAATGTTGTAGAGAAGTGTATATGTATTGTGTTGTGCTGTGATATCAGACAGATGTGTCATAGAGGTGAATACAGTAAATAATTATAGTGTTGTGTATTTTTCAGGATGCTTCAGAACAATCAGTTGAGGACTGTCCCCAGTGCAGCTCTCAAGAATCTCCATGCCCTGCAGTCTTTGTAAGCATCTCCATCTGCTTTCTTTCTCTCTCCTTCTAGAACAAATATATTTCAATTTACACTACTGTTCAAACGATATGTACAGTATTTTTTTTTTAATGTGCACTTTTAAGGATACATTGATCAAAAGTGACAGTAAAGACATGTTACTTGTTACACTGTTAAAAAAATATATATTTCAAATAAATTATTTTCCTGTTAATCAAATAATCATGCCAAAATATAGCACAACTGGTAACATTGATAATAAGATGTTTCTTGAGCACCAAATCAGCATATTAGCATGATTGTAGTAATGGCAGCTGATAATTCAGCTTTGCCATCAAAATTTAAAATGTATACAAAGAGAAAGTTAAATTGATAAATAATAATATTTCACTATATATATATATATATATATATATATATATATATATATATATATATATATATATATATATATATATATATATATATATATATATATTTTTTTTTTTTTTTTTTTTTTTGATCAAATAAAGGCAGCCTAAAAAATCTTACCAACCCCAAACTTTTGAATGGTAGTTTACTTGTGACGGGTGATTACAATGATGAAAAGTTTTATGGTGACCAGTTACCTAAAATGTTTATTTTCCCTTTATATATTAATGTTAATTTTGACCTGAAATCTTGACGTTGACAAGAAAATAGTGATGCATAGGGCTGCCCCTTAATAGTTGACTAATCGTTAATCGACTAGAAGAGGCTTAGTTGACCAAAAATGTTATTAGTTGGTTAGTCGCAGAAAGAAAAAAAAAAATTAAAACTCAAATGAAACGAAACTCAGCGTATAGGCTACTTGCCTCACAGACATGAGAAATATCTATAGAAAGCTTGAAATGTCTACTTTTAAACAAACCAATTCAAATCAAAAAGAAATACTCTCTGCTTATGCAATCCAAGAAAGGTGCATTTCTCTCTATAGGCGCGTTCACTATACTGTGGAACTTTACCTTTGCAGCCGACACTGACTCAAACATTAGTTTATTATTAAATAATTAAAATGTCCTATTTATTATTAAATAATTAAAATGTCCTGACACATTCATAATCATTACTTTTGCTGGTGTATATAGGCTATATTACCCCTATATATAATAAACGGTTTACTATATATAATTATGGTTTAGTATTCTCCTAAGAATATATATCTATTTAATGTGTGTGTATGTATATGTATGTGTGTGTGTGTGTGTGTATATATATATATATATATATATATATATATATATATATATATATATATATATATATATATATATATATATATATATATATATATATATATATATAATATACAGTTGTGGCCAGAATTATTGGCACCCTTCATAAATATGATCAAAGATGACTCTAAAAATAAATCTACATTGTTTATCCTTTTGATCTTTAATTCATAAAATTAGCAAAAATCTAACCTTTCATTGAAGGAAAAGAATTGAAAGTGGGGGGAAAATAACATTAAGAAATAAATGTTTTTCTCCAAAACACGTTGGCCACAATTATTGGCACCCCTAGAATTTGAGTAAAATATCTCTGAAGTATATTCCCATTTTTTTTTTTTAGCTCACCAGGGTGATCATGAACATGAAATTGTCCAGCCATGACTTACTGTTCCACATGAGTATAAACATGAGGAAACACAAAGGCCAAATTCCCTTAATCATTCATCACAATGAGTAAAACCAAAGAATATAGTTCTGATGTGCAGCAAAAGATTGTCGAGCTTCACAAAATAGAAAGTGGCTGTAAGAAAATACCTAAACATTGAAAATCCCCGTTTCCACTATCAGAGAAATAATTAAGAAGTTCCAATCAACTAAAGATGTTACAAATCTGCCTGGAAGAGGTTGTGTGCCTAAATCATCCTAATGCACGGTGAGGAGGAATGTTTGAGTGGCCAAAGACTCTCCAAGGATCACAGCTGGAGAATTGCAGAGATTAGTTGAGTCTTGAATCTCAGAAAGCCAAAAAAAAATTATCAAAAGCACCTACATCCCCACAAGTTGTTTGGGAGGGTTTCAAGAAAAATCCTCTGCTCTCATCCAGAAACAATCTCCAGCATATTCAGTTGTCAGACAAGACTGGAACTTCAAACGGGACCGGCTTCTATGGTCAGATGAAACTAAAACAAGAGCTTCTTGGCAGCAAACCCACCAGATGGGTTTGGTGCACACATGGATAAAAAGTGCCCCATGCCCACGGTTAAATATACTGCTGGATCTTTAATGTTGTGGGCCTATTTTTTTGCTGGAGGTCCTGGACATCTTGTTCAGATACATGGTATCATGGATTCTATCAAATACCAACAGATAAAAAATCAAAACCTGATCATGGTTGGATCATCCGTCGGGACAATGATCCAAAACAAACATCAAAACCAGCACAAAAATCTGTCACTGAGCACAAAATGAAGCTTCTGACATGGCCATCCCAGTCCCCTGACCTGAACCCTAAAGAAAATGAGTGGAGTGACCTGAAGAGAAGAAGCACCAACATGGAGCTGGGAATCTGAAGGATCTGGAGAGATTCTGTATGAAGGAATGGTCTCTGATCTCTTGTCAGGTGTTCTCCAAACTCATCAGGCATTATAGAAGAAGACACAGAGCTGTTCTCTTGGCAAAAGGAGGTTGCAAAAAGAATTGAATAAAAGGGTGCCAATAATTGTGGTCAACGTGTTTTGGAGAAAAATATTTATTTCATAATGTTATTTCCCCCCCACTTTCAATTCTTTTCCTTCAATGAAAGGTTAGATTTTTGCTAATTTTTTTAATTAAAGATCAAAAGGATAAACAATGCAGATTTATTTTTAGAGTCATCTTTCATCATATTTATGAAGGGTGCCAATAATTCTGGCCACAACTCACTCTCTCTCTCTCTCTCTCTCTCTCTCTCTCTCTCTCTCTCTCTCTCTCTCTCTCTCTCTATATATATATATATATATATATATATATATATATATATATATATATATATATATATATAGTGGTTAAATGGATCGTTGTTGATCCGTGATCCGTTCGGACCAAGCCCCACGGTTTGGCACGCATGTGATCGCGGATCAGTTGCAAGTTTAACTGCAATAGAGTGAAAGGTTATCATTTGCACGTGTTTTGTCTTGCTAGTTTACACATTAAATAGATATAAAACCATTCCAGCGCTAGAAGAGGCAAAAGAGGATTTAATTCTGTATCGCACCCCACGCTAGTATTGGTGCGCACAGACGCACATACAAGGCTCGCGCGCACACACACACACAGAGAGAGAGGCGCGTTTAAGATAGCTCACGAACTCCAAATTGATTTCTCTTTCACGTTCTCAATGCACTTGGATGGACACATACACGCATTATGTCAGTCAAAATACCCCTCTCGGCAAGTATTGTTGTAAACACATTCGGTTATGTCTTAATTGAACGAGGTGAGAATTTGGATGTGTATCTATTGGATGAGTATCTATCAGATGTGTGCGTGCATGGGGTCTCACTCTTAAAGTGACAGCAACCTATAAATACTTGCTGTTGTCTGTCATGTAAATCAAACAACAAAACGCAGCTTTAACAAAGATTAATCTATGTTAAATGTATACAGTAAACAGTGTCATTTTACATTAATTACATTTCTGTACACAAACACCTTATACTTTATGTTGTATTTATCTATGCTTGTAATTGGTGTATTTGTTCTTTTTACAGTCTGTTCACTTGCCTTTAAAGGTGCCCTAGAATCAAAAATTGAATTTACCTTGGCATAGTTGAATAACAAGAGTTCAGTACATGGAAATGACATACATTGAGTTTCAAACTCCATTGTTTCCTCCTCCTTATGTAAATCTCATTTGTTTAAAAGACCTCAGAAAAACAGGTGAATCTCAACATAACACCGACTGTTACGTAACAGTCGGGATCATTAATATGTACGCCCCCAATATTTGCATATGCCAGCTCATGTTCAAGGCATTACACAAGGGCAGCCAGTATTAACGTCTGGATGTGCACAGCTGAATCATCAGACTAGGTAAGCAAGCAAAGACTATAGCGAAAAATGGCAGATGGAGTAATAACTGACATGATCCATGATTACATGATATTTTTAGTGATATTTGTAAATTGTCTTTATAAATGTTTCGTTAGCATGTTGTTAATGTACTGTTAAATGTGGACTATCGTTTATTGCTGTATTCACGGAGACAAGAGAGCCGTCGCTATTTTCATTTTTAAACACTTGCAGTCTGTATAATGCATAAACACATCTTCATTCTTTATAAATCTCTCCAACAGTGTGTAATGTTAGCTTTAGCCACAGAGAACTATCAAACTCATTCAGAATCAAATGTAAACATCCAAATAAATACTATACTCACATGATCCGAAGCATGCATGCAGCATGCATGACGAACATCTTGTAAAGATCCATTTGAGGGTTATATTAGCTATGTGAACTTTGTAAATGCACTGTATTAAAATCGAGAGCTCGGGGGGCGAGGAGCACGCGATTTAAAGGGACCACAGCCTGAATCGGTGCATAGTTAATGATGCCCCAAAATAGACAGTTAAAAAAATGAATTAAAAAAAATCTATGGGGTATTTTGAGCTGAAACTTCACAGACACATTCAGGGGACACCTTAGACTTATATTACATCTTGTGAAAGAACGTTCTAGGGCACCTTTAATAATGTATTAGTTAGGCAAGTAGTTTCTGCTGTGGTATCGGAGTAGTTAAAGTGGGCTAAGTAATAAATGCAAAGTTACCCCCCACCCCCAATTATTATTATTATTATTATTTTTTTTTTTTTTTTTTTTTTTTTTTTGTGCTGATTCGAAAAATGATCCGATCCGTGACTTAATAACCGTGATATGATCCGAACCGTGAGTTTTGTGATCCGTTTTATTAGGGCCAGCCCTAATAATAGACTTCTTTGGAGCAGACGTCACAATTACGTCACTTGCAGCTGCGCGCGCATAGTGGTTGCAGAAAAATAGCGGTAGCAATTGGAGGAAAATGTGCAAAATCCACAGAATAAGAGAAAAAAGTTTTGTTGTGCCTCTGGATGTTGGAATCGGAATGCAAAAAAATATAGTCTTCATTTTTAAAGAAAACCATCGTTGAAAACGTACTTTGAAGCTAAACGGAGACGTTTCACAGACTGGACTGATGACACCTGCAAGGATTAGTCTACTATTAAAGCAGGAATTTGATGTAAACAGTAAGTCTACATAATATTCACATATGCAGTTCAGAGGTCATACATACATAGCAGTTACAGCATGAAATAATATTTAAACCTATAACATTTTACATAGATAAATTTTAAACATAGTCTATAAAATTTTTATTTCACAATTCTGACTTTTTTTCTTGCATTTGCGTGTTTATGACTCTCAGTTCGGCCACAATTCTGAGGGGAAAAAAGTCAGAATTGCGGGATAAATTGCAATTCAGAAAACGAGTATAACGAGTTACAGGATAACGAGCATATCTCACAATTCTGTTTTTCTTTGTAAGAAATGTGAGATATAAACTCAGGTTTGCGAGAAATAAAAGTCAGAATTGTGAGATATAAACTCGAAATTAACTTTTTTTTATTCTTTTATTTCGTGGCTTCCATAGACTGCTACTGCTCAACTGTCATTTTCTGCAACCAGGTAGGCTCCGCCCATAAAAAATGTCATCACTGTTTGCAAACACCAAATTGGTCTATAAGACTTTCTTGAGTGCCAAGTCAGCATATTAGAAAAATGTCAGTATGTCTGGTAAAAATTCAGCTTTGCCATCACAGGAAGACATTACATTTTAAAATATTTGATCAAATAAAGGCAGCCTTGGTGAGCATAAGAGACTTCTTTCAAAAACATTAAAATATCTTACCAACCACAAACTTTGAGAAGTAGTTTACTTGTGACGGCAAAAGGGTGATTACAAAGGCGAACATTTTTTTTTTTGGTGACCAGTCACCTAAAATGTATATTTTCCCTTATATATTAATGAAAATTTCAAAAGGTAATTACTTAGAACAGCGTGTCAATACAGATGGTTTAGTAGGTTTTTTTCTTAGTCCTTGTTTTAAAACACTAACAATTAACCAACTTTGAATGAAACCGTATTCTTTATAAACAAGTTCTTAATATGAAATTAAAGACTGGTTGATATCTAGATAATTAAGAAATATTATTTTGTATATGATAAACTACCCATACTGTACTATCTTCCTGCGCTCATAAAGGTTCCAATTGTAAGGAGAAAACACTAAAACAAAAAGCACAATATTTAATATTAAGTTTGATGTTTTTGCATTGCTGTATATGTGTATATTTATTTATTTGTTGGTTGGTTGGTCGGATGGTTGGTTGGTCGGATGGATGGATGGATGGATGGATGGATGGATGGATGGATGGATGGATGGATGGATGGATGGATGGATAATCGAGATGATCAAATTTATTGGCTGATACATATGATTGGCACATTGTTTAAAAATAGTTTGTTTCCTTTTCATTTTCTCAGTTGCCTGTATAATGTTTCAATAAATAAAATGTAATGAATTTAATTCTAATGGAAGTAATACTTAGGCAATGTTTTCATGGCAATGTCTTGGATGCATTAGAGTTCCTGTAACTATGCGTTGTTTTGTTTTTGTGTCTGTGTGTCTGTCCTCTAACTTTGTCTCAATGAGTTATAGTCCAACTGCTGTTTCTGCTGTGGGACAATGTATGTTTAAAAAATCAGGTTTTCAACCATTATCACCTCTCCAGATCTCTCTGTCTCTCTCTATTTCACCCCCTCATGTTGTGTGTTTTTCCTCTCTTTTTCCCTGTGGTGCTAAAGTAATGTGTTTTGGCACAGTCCACCTGCTTTTGGATAAGGAGAATGACCTGCCAATCAATGTGCCTTCTGCCCCTCAGCATGGTTGATGAGGGAAAGAGTGGGATGTAGTCAGAGCAGTGGGATGTAGTCAGAGCAGAGGCCAAAGATCAGGGACATATGAGAGAGAGGGAAGGGTGCAGTCCTTTGGGTTTATGTTCACCCTGCAGGCTTTCTACACAGGTTCTTCAGCTGCGCTAATCAGGCTACCAAAAAACACTTCCTAATTACAGTGACATTGCTGTGGGAAGCAAGGCAGAGACAAAGCCTGTAGAAAACACCAGGGAAAAACCCTTTGTTTTACCAATTCTGCTTTATTACAATTGTTTGATAGCCTCTTGGTGAATACATTTTTTGGTTGTAGCTAGTGATGCACTGAAATGAAAATTCTTTGCCTAAACTGAATATTCTGGCTGAAAGCTGATACCAAAAACTGAAAATCCTCATTTTAAAATAGCCTTTGTTTAAAATAACTGATCTTTATTAATTTTATACCCAAAAATGGAAATTGTCATCATTGTCACCCTCAAATTGTTCCAAATCTGTATGAATTTCTTTATTCTTCTGAACACAAAAGAAGATATTTTAAAGAATATGGGTAACCAAACAGTTGATGGGGCCCTTTGACTTCCATAGTATGGGGGAAGAAGAAGAAGAAGAAGAAGAAAAAAAAAAAAAAAAAAAAAAAAAAAAATATATATATATATATATATATATATATATATATATACACACACACACACACACTATGGAAGTCAGTAGGGTTTATCAACTATTTGGTTACCGACATTCTTCAAAATATCTTTTTTTGTGTTCAGAAGAGGAAAGGAATTCAAACAGGTTTGGGACAACTTGAGGGTGAGTAAATGATACTGGCATGCTGTCTTTGAAGTGGCTCTCTGTGAACAAACACCTAAAACACTTGCACAATGCTGCTTCAGACAGCGCGCCAGTACCGCATTGAGTTTGCTTTTGCAGTTGAACGAAACGCACAAAATGATGTCGAAATGCCCATTATTGGTGAGTATCCTCATAAGCAGTCTTAAAAGAGTTAAAGGCCTGGTTTCACAGACAGGGCGAAAACTGTTAAATGAACGTAAAGAGTTGTAAGGAAATGGAATGTGTCTCAGAAAATAGGATGTGTGCTGGTCTTAAAGTGACAGCAGCTTAATAAACCTGCTGCTATCTGTCATTAATGTTAATCAAAGAACAAAAGAGAAAGAGAAAATCACTCACTTTTCTTGACTGAATCAGTTTTGTTTCTTTAATAAGGATTAATCTATAATCACTTTATAATTTATGCTGTGAATTCTGCAGTGTTTATTAACTCCACAGATACAGAAATTATTTAAGAAATTATTCGCTTTCTATATATTTACCTGTTAGATCTACCCGAAAATCTTAAAGCAAAAAAAAAAAAATAAAATAAGACAATTACTTTTTTGTACATTTTAGCAGGGCAGGTAAAAATCAGAACCATCCTGCCTGGACCAGGAAAAAAATCCTTAGAGTTGAGCCCTGATATTATAGGCAGGTGTGAATGTTACATGTATTACAGTGGGTTTATGTCGAATGACTGCACTTATACACTTCCATTTAAAAATTTGGGGACAGTAAACTTTTTTTTTTTTTTTTTTTTTTTTGAAAAGTCTGCTTACTAAGGCTTCAATGATTTGATCAAAAATACAATAAAGTCTTCAGTGTCACATGATCCTCCAGAGATCATTCTAATTTTCTAATTTGGTGCTCAAGAAACATTTATTATTATTATCAATGTTGAAAACAGTTGCCGTTTTGCTGCCATAATAATTTTTTTCAGAATTCTTTGATCAAAAGAAAGTTCAAAAGAAAAAGCATTAATTTAAAATCTAATTCTTTTGTTAAATAAATGCTTTTACTGTCACTTTTGATCAATTTAATGCATCCTTGCTGAAGAAAAGTATTAATTTCTTGGAAAAAAAAAAAAAACGTCTCAGCTATAAAACACAACCTCTTTTCTCTCAATACATCACCTATTAACAGCCATGTGTTTACATTAAATCTCATTAAATCTGGATCATTTCAAGTGTACACTGCTTTTTTTGTTCATGCCAGTGATTCTGTTATTGAATGTTAAAGTAACTGTTTCCATTTCGTTTTTTCTCTAAAATAGAATGTTAAAACATTTCGGGTGGCTAAAATTTCTTTGCATCCCTTGTTATAGCAGCTGATTTTATGGATATACTCTAGAAATACGACTGCCTCTCCTCACTCAAACTGTTTCCAAAACCACAATTATAATCTTACGTCCATCTATAATTTCAAGTGGCCGTCTGTGCCACAGTTTGCAGTGATCTGGTAAAGGTCGCTGCCTTCTAACCTCAAAAGTCAATTCTGTGGTTTGCCAGTTAACAGACCAGAGAGCAATTCGTTATCACAAATAATTATCCTTCAGTCTCCTTGAGCGTTAAAGCTATGAACTGGTGTGTTTTAGAAATAGCTTATAAAGTAATAAATCTTAACAAAAGCTGAGCTGCTAATGTGTTACATTACAACAGTTCTTGTGGCCAAATGTTTCCTTGTAGATATACATCTTAAATAATACCCTCTCTGTCATCTATGCCACCCAACCCTTTTGACTCGCTGTGAATCTCGTACTACATGTGTTTGTCAGTGTGTGCACGCTCAGCTTTGGCAGTGGCTGATGTGGACATGCCCAGATCTGCATGTTCAAAACAAGCAGCATGCACAGACTTCAGCTGCAGCTGACAGATCCATATCTCCATAGATAAGATCCATCTCTCGACTCCTGAATATTGATTCGGTTTCATTCGCAAATTAACCATCCGTTTTAGGGACTGTATAATTGTGTCATTCATGAAGTGATTTCAGTTTACTTATCACTCACCGGCCCCACATTATGCCCATTGTGTGAGCTTCATGTCTGTGTAGAGCGGAGAACTAAACATTCTTAAACATGCCAAAGCCGAAAGTGAGCCAGAGTTCATATCCAAGGCACACGTCAGTTTAGAAGATCTCTCACTCTAGTTCACAAATGCCTCGAAGTGCTGAAAATTTTTCTAAAGCATTGCACTTAGATTAAAAAAAGGGAAAAGTATATGCAAGAAAACTGGTTTCACTTGCTATTGGTTCATTCGTAGAACATGTGCGATCTTTAGTCCTCCTTTCCCAGAATGGCCTGAGAGAACACAAAAAAGTTTATTTAACAAGCGAGACTAAGCTTACAGTACACTATACACACACTATTCCAGGCAGGACTATTGTGAACAATTATGAGCTGTTTATATTTTCATTTGGTAAATCCACAGGACCTCTGTAATATATTTCCATTACACAGAGAGCTCCACACCGTTTGTCTAACTGTGTGTTTCTGTTCCCAAATAAAGAACTGACTATGCAGAATTTTAAGGCATCATATGCACCTTCATGTTGTGAACTGTATCTTTTGCATAGAATGCAACTGAGACAAGCTCAGTGAAAGAAATAAAAAAGTCTATCCAAGATGGCAGACACAGCACTATAAATATAATAATGACTTAAAGGGTTAGTTCACCCAAAAATGAAAATTATGTCATTAATGACTCACCTTCATGTCGTTCCAAACCCATAAGACCGTCGTTCATCTTCGGAACACAGTTTAAGATATTTTAGATTTTAGATATTTTAGTCGTAGTTTTTGTTATTTTTTTGACCAAAATGTATTTCCGATGCTTCAAAAACTTCTAACTAACCCACTGATGTCACATGGACTACTTTGATTATGTTTTTATTACCTTTCTGGACATGGACAGTATACCGTACATACATTTTCAATGGAGGGACAGAAAGCTCTCAGACTAAATCTAAAATATCTTAAACTGTGTTCCGAAGGTGAACGGACGTCTTACGGGTCATTAATGACATAATTTTCATTTTTGGGTGAACTAACCCTTTAAGACTGAAAAGTGCCAATAGAAATAGCTCAGTCTAATTAAGAATAGACTTTTTTTTTTACTCAATATTTGGGTGTTTTCTCATCTTCTACTGTTATATTTAGTGTTTCAACATAACAGCCTCATAAAAATACATGTGCTGTTTTTTGCATGATAAATTTGAAGTAATTTATTCCAAAATTATCAGGCAGATCAGCAAGCGATCCAACTTGTGACATCATATTGTTTGGTACCGCCTTTAAAGGTGCCCTAGAATTAAAAATTGAATTTATATTGGCATAGTTGAATAACAAGAGTTCAGTACATGGAAATGACATACAGTGAGTCTCAAACACCATTGTTTCCTCATTCTTATATAAATCTCATTTGTTTAAAAGACCTCCAAAGAACATAACACCGACTGTTACGTAACAGTCGGGGTGTACGCCCCCAATATTTGCATATGCCAGCTCATGTTCAAAGCATTAGACAAGGACAGGACGTCTAGATGTGCACAGCTGAATCATCAGACTAGGTAAGCAAGCAAGAACAATAGCGAAAAATGGCAGATGGAGCGATAATAACTGACATGATCCATGATAACATGATATTTTTAGTGATGTTGTAAACTGTCTTTCTAAATGTTTCGTTAACATGTTGCTAATGTACTGTTAAATGTGGTTAAAGTTACCATTGTTTCTTATTGTATTCACGGAGACAAGAGCCGTCGTTATTTTCATTATTAAACACTTGCAGTCTGTATAATTCATAAACACAACTTCATTCTTTATAAATCTCTCCAACAGTGTAGCATTAGCCATTAGCCATGGATCACAGCCTCAAATTCATTCAGAATCAAATGTAAACATCCAAATAAATACCATACTCACATAATCCGACGCATGCATGCAGTATGCATGACGAACACTTTGTAAAGATCCATTTTGAGGGTTATATTAGCAGTGTAAACTTTGTTTATGCACTGTTTAAGGCAAGCGCGAGCTCCGTGGGCGGGGAGCGTGAGCATTTAAAGGGGCCGCAATCTGAATCGGCGCATTTCTAATTATGCCCCGAAATAGGCAGTTAAAAAAATGAATTTAAAAAATCTATGGGGTATTTTGAGCTGAAACTTCACAGACACATTCAGGGGACACCTTAGACTTATATTACATCTTGTAAAAAAAACGTTCGATGGCACCTTTAAAAAGCAGTGGGCATGGTAAAGTAATCGCTGTTGTGAGGTCAGTTTCATCATTTATGAGGTTCTATTTGAGTTAGGATGTCTAGGTAGGCAGTTCGACATGGTCTGGTTAGAGAGCGTTTGTGAGTGAGTGTGCGTTTCAACTTCGTTTTTGTGCTTTGTCCTGTTTCAGTGGCAAGGTAATAAGGATTTTTTCTTGTTCTAACTAAGATCTCCACCTACGCATACCCTAGTCTTTTGTGTTGTAATTGTATAATCACAGGGCAGGGAGAGTATAGCTTAGTCAGTGTCAGCCATTTATAAACAGGAAGTCACCACCCCACCGTTATTACCCATCAACCCCTTCCTCCTAGTGATTGGCTCCCATTCCATTTCTCAGTGCCCTAACTTAGAAAATAGAAATAGAAAATTCTCTACATGACTTGTGTGCTATATTCATAGTCTACTGAAGTCATACGCAACACACACTTGTTAAGTATATACATACTGAGTCAGATCTTTTAAGCATCTACAGTATTTGCCACAGCACTGTTTATTTCGGTCACAAGCCGTGAGGCCTGAAAGGTATGGTTCCTTTTTCTCATAAAGCCATTGAAGGGGCCCCTGAGTGGGGCCAGGGCTCCCACCTGGGCTGTGTGAAAAGGAAGGCCAGTGTAGTGAGATCATGGAAACGTCTTGTGTTTCTTTAACAGCACAGTGTGCAGAGACTGAGTGCTAACTGATGTTTTAGCACCTATGTGACAGCACACTGTTATTCCCAGTATGCATGCTCTCCCAGTGGTGTATCTGTAGAAGTGGCTGTTTCAATATGTAAAAGCGTTTTCAGCTCTTTTATGCTCTATCCACATCAGGTTTCTTGAATCTCTTCCTATTTCTGTGCAGGCGGTTGGATGCTAACCACATCACTTCAGTGCCTGAGGACAGTTTTGAGGGACTGCAGCAGCTCAGGCACCTCTGGTTGGATGACAACAGCCTGACTGAGGTTCCCGTTGGCCCCCTACAGCACCAGAGTAACCTGCAGGCCCTGACGTTGGCCCTCAACCGGATCACACACATCCCAGACAATGCCTTCGCCAACCTCTCCAGCCTGGTTGTATTGTGAGTACTGTGCACTTTCGGCCATATACACTAGAGGAATTCATCCTGCTTTTAACACTGATAAATTTACCTTCCCCTGTTGCCTTTTACCACACGTCAGTTAAATCCATCAATGCGCTACACTAACTGTAGTCCTAGGCGGCTCATAAAACACTCATACAAAAACACTTGCACATGGTTAAGTACACAGGCAGGTAAACAGCAGTGTGGATGGGCGAATTTAGAGAGAGAAAACAGGAAAGCAAAATGGACCCTTGTGTCTTGCAAAGTCAAACAGATGCTATAGACCCCCCCCCCCCCCCCCCCTCTCTCTCTCTCTCTCTCTCTCTCGCTCTCTCTCTCTCTGTGCCTCACTTCTGGAAGCTTCTCTGTGGGTCTGATTTTCCAATTACATTCCAGCTGCTGGAAAATATTTGTCTTAGGAGTGGAGGCCAATTAATCCGTTAAGTAGACTGAACAAACACACAGACCTGTGTGGTGAAGTGCTCAGCAAAACGACTGAGGAGTTATCCGTTCAGAGAAAATGTTTATGTTAATGTTCTGCTGAGAAGTGCATCTTTTTAATGACTGGAAAATTCAAGCAAAATAGACATCCCTTAGTCATCCCTAGTCATGTGAACATTTATAAATGGATCCATTAATTCTGCATAGATTACATAAAATGTATTCTTTTATATAATCTATCATTGTATTGCATCCTGGCCCTTTTAAGCACCTTCTGTATTTTTTTTCCACACAGAACTCTGTATATAACTAATAAAGCACAGTGTGGAAGTACATTTTAAAATTATGAATGCATGATATTCATTTTTAAATGGAGTATCAAAAAAGTGCACTAGAAAATGTACATCTTAAAATTAGTGATTTGTGTTATATTGGGTACCTTCTTTATTATGAATGATATTAGATTTTTTTTTTAATGTACTATATTTGTTGGTATTGGATATTTAATAGTATGTACTCATATCCCTTATTTTTATATTTAGATCACCTTTGCGGTCATATATTTCTCACAAAGTTAATCTTTAAAAACATTCATGCTGTTAAATGTAATAATTAGCAACATTCAAAGGAAATATCCATTTTTCATACTCTACATTGTTATATCTAAATTCACTTTTAGCATTTAAAATAATTTTGTTTTATTTTATTTAGACAAAATTCAACATAACTTTATCGAACTTTATAAATTATCAACATAACATCAAAAAATTATAATCCTATTGGTTCAGCTAGAATCCCAATTTAAAATGATTGTGTGTAAATGAATGTGTCTAAATAAATATTGCTTCTAAAATCTTGTTTGTCCGTGTCGTTCAGGCATCTACACAATAATCGGATTCAGGAGATTGGAAAAAACTGCTTTAATGGGCTGGACAACCTGGAGACATTGTGAGTTCCCCTTCACTTAGACATGTAATCACACTTCCTGTCATTAAAGTGATTGTAATCTGCTGGAGTGGGTCTGTCATCAATAGCATCATACTACATATTTTTACAAGAGATTGTATGTGGGTACAAGTATAGTTACTCTGTGCGGTGTTTGGTATGATATGTATCTGCTACACTAGCGCCCTCTTCTGCTAGACTCAGGGTTGCAGAGAACATTGGGAGCTCTCTGTAAGGATGCCTGAGCTGACATTTATTTTAATACAGGTTTGCAGTGTAGTAAAGAACACACTAGACATGAAATACTTCACTGGTATGTGAGCAGAGACAAAGGTTGAGTTATCCATTGAACCTAGACCCCTAACCTTAAACCTGAAATGTTGCGTAATGTTTTTCACTTTGAATAAAAAGCATGTTATATATGACAAGTGTCTAAATAAAATTTGTATTTGCAGAGGTTTATGACTTTAGAGGAACACAGTCCCTTAATAGTTCACTTTAAAAAGATGCTGATGCAGTAAGTTTGCTGTCTTCTGCGCCTGAATAGAGTTATTCAGGATTTACAGTATACTGATAAAGGACAAAGGAGTCTTTTAGGACCTTCGGCTTTACCTTATTGCCTCTCTCCACTTACCACAGTTCGTTTAGCAAGCATCCACCGCGTCAGGGAGGAAGAGGCGAGGGGAAGGGGAAGGCAGATAGCCATCACTGACTCTGCTTTATTTACTTATTCTGGCCATAATTAGGACAGGATGAGGACACGCCAACGTCCTGTGCCCCTGGGGAGGAGAGTGGGACACCGGACAGGGGGCATTAGGGGGTAGAGAGGAAGTATCATGCCAGGTTGTATCGTGTGGCAGCTGAGACAAACAATAACACACTGAAGAAATCAGCAGACCGGTTGTCCTGACTGGCCTCTGTAAACAGCAGAGTTGATTTCTCTCAACAGATTTTTTGTTTTCTCCTTCTTTCAGATTGCTCCTTTTCTGTTGTTTGGCCCAAAATGATCTTCAGTTATGGCTGTCTTTAAAACAGAGAATAAATCCATATTATACTGCTTTAGTAAATGTACAGCAATAATATAAAGAGCAAAAAGAGTTTCCTATATTAGTGGAGGTAATGGTTTCGCTCATGGGAGGTTTTTTTCTAATATGAATAACTTTAATCTGCCCTGTCTCCTTTTAGGGATCTAAACTTCAACAATCTGAAGACCTTCCCAGAGGCCATTCAGACACTGCCCAAGCTGAAAGAACTGTGCGTATCTCCAAACACACACATTCAAACTCATTTACAGTCATGGTTGGTGTTATAACACTGTTGTTAGAAAATGGGGATTTCTGAAAATCTTTTTCAGAGAGGAAAAAGAATGAAATTGTTGTGAAGTTCCAGATGCTGCTTTCAGCATTTTTATATTGTTATAAAAAGAAACGCCTTGGGAGTTATTTTAAAAGCAAGGAATATTAGAACAGTTTAATAATGCACTTTAAATCATGGGTCCCAAACAGGTGTCTGTCTGTTAACCTCATCACCATTGTGTTTTGAAATCCAGAGAGCTTTAAAAACATTGCTTGTGTCAAGCTGCCATCTAGTGTTGAGAATTAGAAATGCTTCATAATATTGAGCTGTGATCAGTGATGTAGCAGTTATGAATCCTGAGGGAGAATGTCTCTGAGTGCTCATCTCACAGAGCTTCTTAAACATTTTTAGCTTAATGATTTCATAATGATTTTAATTTTTCCCTGTTTGCCAGTGGATTTCATAGCAATAACATCGCATCCATCCCCGAGGGAGCCTTCTGTAGGAATCCCCTGCTACGCACAATGTAAGCAAATGCTGATCCCACTGTCATGGAGCACACACACAGTCAAACTGAAATATTGTTGTGATTTATTTATTTATTTATTTATTTATTTATTTATTTGGCTATAAACATCCATTATGTCTTCAGCCATCTGTTTGACAACCCTCTTTCCTTCGTGGGAACCACTGCTTTCCAGAACCTGTCAGACCTGCACTCTCTGTAAGCAGAATCATTATTCAATCATTGTTCTGGAACTGAATTAATGACACTCACAATTAACATATGAGCATGCAGGCGTTTGAATGACTGACCATACTACAGTGTTTACTTACTTTAATGTTTTTTATTTATTCAACTTTATAGGAATTATTATTCACCCCAAAAATTAAATGTTGTTGTTCCAAACCAGTATAGTACTTTCTGTCTTCCATGAAACACAAAAGATTATGTTTAGGAATTGCACTTTTCTATATAATGACATACACTACTGTTCAAAGGTTTGGGATCGGTAAGATTTTTAAGGTTTTTAAAAGAAGTTTTGTATGCTCACCAAGGCTGCATTTATTTAATTAAAAATACAATAAAAACAGTAATATTGTGAAATATTATTACAATTTAAAATAACTGTTTTCTATTTGAAAATATTGTAAATTGTGATTTATTCCTGTGATGGCAAAGCTGAAATTTTTTAGTATCATTACTCCAGTCTTCAGTGTCACATGACCCTTCAGAAATCATTCTAATATGCTGATTTGCTGCTCAAGAAACATTTATTGTGTACAATTAATAGAAAGTTCAAAAGAACAGTGTTTATTTGAAATAGAATCTTTTGTAACATTATAAATGTCTTAACTGTAACTTTTGATCGATTTAATGCATCCTTGCTGAATAAAAGTATTAATTTCTTTAATTAAAATTTTAATAATTAAAAAAAAAAATAAAAAATAAGAATCCTAAGAATTCATCAAAGAACCCTGAAAAAAGTACACAACTGTTTTCAACATTGATAATATTAAGAAATGTTTCAAATCATCATATTAGAATGATTTCTGAAGGATCATGTGACACTGAAGAATGGACTATGATGCTGAAAGTTCAGCTTTGCCATCACAGGAATAAATTACTTTGTAAAATATATTCAAATAGAAAACAGCTATTTTAAACTGTAATAATATTTCACAATATTACTTTTAAAATCTTACCGATCCCAAACTTCTGAACGGTAGTGTATATGTGATACTTTAATTGTGAAAAATAATTTGTCTTCAAATTTGGAGCTTTAATAGAATAGAGGTTTTCTAACTATCTGATGATCACAGAGTTTTAATTTCTTAAATTTATGTATTTCAGAATGCTGCGTGGTGCCAGTATGATGCAGGATTTCCCCAGCTTGACTGGAACAATAAATCTAGAAAGCCTGTGAGTTTATTTTAAACGGCATAAACATACAACCATATTGTATAGTTACAATAAAATCAACAGCAAACCATTTATGTAAGGTTTCCTAATATGGAAATGTCATACAGCACAGCCTGAAATGACTATTAATTACAAAAGTTAAAGGCTAGTCATTTAATAAAGTTTAAACTGCAATATAAATGAAACAAAAACACAATTCACATTTAGTGTCTCTTGTGTTGTCCAGGACTTTAACAGGAACTAAAATCAAAAACATCCCAGCAGACCTGTGTGAGGATCTGACTGTGCTCCGAACACTGTAAGTCATACTTGATGCATAAACAGGGTTCATAATTCAGTTCCACTCATACTGCTGACACAACAGCATAACACATCAGAGACACACACAAGGATATTAGCACTAAATGCCACTTTGTATCCATAAACTAATATGCCACCACACACATAAGCATGTTTTTAAGCAGTGACATACCCCTCATAAACAGTTCGTAACACATGTCAGTCAGATGTCCATGAGCGCCCAGTGATGTGCCAGTTATAGCCTTAAGCGCTCAGTAATTAATCATCAGTCACAGGCCCCTTAATGCACAAAGGTTAGCTGTCACTCAAAACACTCACACACAGTCACGGAAAAGCCTTCAAGCCGGTGCTGTCATTCAAGATACTAACATATGCTCGGCATGTCAGTCATAACAGTACACTCCCCTTTCCGCTTCAGCTTCAAACACACACAGACACACTCCATCGCACACAAGCGCAGTGTGCGTCAGTCAAGCATCATCCACCTCACAGGCCTGTGCGCAGTGGCCTGTCAGAGGCACAGCTGCAGGGGGACGTTTTAAAGTGATGTCTAATGACCTCCCGGAGGAGAGCGAGCCAGAGGCAGGCCTGCTCCCAGCCTGACTGCTGTAACACATCACACATCCTTTAGTTCCTGTCTAAAATCATCAAAACATTTCCATTCCTCACAAGCTCAGTGTCTCAACAATTGTGTGTATGTTCTGACAGAGATCTTTCCTATAATGAGATTGAAGACCTGCCGTCCTTTCAGGGCTGTGTTAGACTGCAGGACGTGTAAGTTTTGTGATCGTGCTACGTTTTTCTACTGCTTAGACTGTTAAGTACTGACATTTGAGTTAGGTTTATGAATAGGCATTGACTTTTTTTTTTTTTTATTATGTGTTCAACAGAAGTTTACAGCATAACCAAATCCAGCAGATAGACAGAGGAACTTTCCAGGGCATGACTAGCCTAAGAGTGCTGTGAGTAATAACGGTTACTGTGATCCATAAATGTGTGTATATGCAAATGATAATGTATAATTAGCAGGTCATTATCACAGAATGATCCCAGATAGGGTGACCAGTTTTATTCCATGTATTATACAGCTACTTACCACATAAATAAATAAATGGACATGAAATATTGATTTGAATTCACTGAAAGATTTCATTTTGTGAGAAGAAAGAGAAAGAGTGTGATACAACAGAGAGACCTGAAAGTAGCACAGTTCTATAGGAAATTATTTGCAGTTTGTCAATTATGCAATTAAGTGCTCATCATATAAAAACAGCTGGCCATAGATTACCGAAATTAACCAGTTAGAATAGTGTTCAATAGAGTCGTATTAATAGGTTCTGTATGGAGTCTAATAAACTTCATTACTTGATGTATTGTATATTTTGATGACGAAGATAATAATTATTATTGATATTATTATAATTATTATTATTATCATTATTCTTATAAATATATTGTATAACAAACAATACTAATAATCGCATCCTAAATGTATTTAATTAAATATTTAATTAAAAATTTAATTGATAACTTAGACTACTGTTCAAAAGTTTAGGGTCAGTAAGATTTTTTAAAATTAAAATATTATTTTTTTATTATTTTATTTATTTATTTATTTTTGAAAGTCTCTTATGCTCACCAAGGCATTTGATCAAAAATACAATAAAATATTGTGAAATATAATTACAATTTAAATTATCTGTTTTGTTTTGGTTTTGTTTGTTTTTTTGTAATATATACGTCATTTATTCCTGTGATGGTAAAAGCTGAATTTTCAGCATCATTACTCCAGTCTCCAGTCTGTCACATGATCCTTCAGAAATCATTCTAATATGCAGATTTAGTGCTCAAGAAACATTCATTATTATTATCAATGTAGAAAATAGTTGTGTTGCTTAAACAGTTGTGTTGCTGTTGTGAAAATCAAGTTAAAACAAACGTCAACACCATTGCTGAGTATTTTCTCCTTAAAACTACCGTAAACCAAAGGCAGTCTCAAAAATGCGGTTTGAAATCACTCTTGTTCTCTTTGTCACAAATATGTTGTAACCAATCCCATCAGAATGCGGGTGGGCTTTAGCATATCATTAACCATTCTGTGAAGCAGGAGGGTCTTAGGAGAAGCCAGGTTATCCTGGTATATTTTTCTTTTGATATGAAAAATCGGGTACATGAAGCAATATAGTGGGTGAATTATGTTTATGATGTATATTACAATATTATGATGAACTATATGCCTTTCTCCATTGACATTCAAAGATGTTCATAGCGTTTCTAAGGAAATATACTGATATTTAGAAGGCAGACTGAGATGGTGAACAGGAACATGGTTTGTGTAACATTAGCAACACATTATTAGCCGTTTGATAACATAGTCAAGCAAAAGGCTAATCATATTAATTTCCGATGTTGTAAAGAGCGATACATAAAACTCATGACCATTCTGATACATCAGCTTGTAGACAAGCCTGTATAATTCACTCAATTCACAGCAAGGGTGTACCGTTACATTCAATCTATTTTAAGGCATAAAGAAATATGTCATTTTAGTGATCAAAGATGAATTCAAAGGGATAAAATTATTGAATATAGGAGGACTTTAATTCATTGAATAAAAAGATTTTATTTTAAAAATCAAAATCTGTTGTAACATTATGGCCCGGTTTCACAGACAAGGTTTAGATTAAGCCAGGATTAGGCTTTAGTTCAATTAGGACATTTAAGTAGCTTTTATGAACGTGCCCTAGAAAAAAAACATTACTGGTGTGGTGTGCATCTTGAGACAAAACCCAAAACACTGACTTATTTTAGGGTGTGTCAGTACAAGTTTCTTTCAGTTAAAACAACTCCAACATGCAAATATTTCTTTGTCACGTTTGATAAAGTTCATGCAACGTTGCTCAAGTATTTAAAAAAGTAGAGAAAAAAACCCTTACTAACCCCAAACTTAGCAATAAGTTACAAGAGCCCATACATTACATTCATTTTTACCATGGTTAAGACTAAGAGAGCTTCAAGGCACACCTAGCAACACCTCTCAACTCATGGAAAAACCATGAGTGTAAAATGACCAGCTTATGACTTATAACAACTTATTTCAATCAGATGAATAGCAGTTCACTAATCACGATCTGACTGATCTCCTCACAATGAACTCACACAAGGCTCGTCTTGAAATCTGAATCTTTACCCAGAGCCATCTGTATTTGTTTAGCCTGTGTATCTGTTTGTTTTCTTACTGCTCTACAGAGACCTAAGCAGAAACCGGATCAAGTTCATCCACAGAGATGCTTTCCTTTCTCTCAGCGCTCTCACCAACCTGTGAGTGTTTAGTCAAGGAGTCTGCTTTCATAATTATTCATTCATTGTGTTTCATTGGAAAAACTGCTGGGGAATTGTAAATATAATTGTCATTATTTATTTTATCATACATTGCTCTTTAATTGCTTTAAGATATTAAAAGTACTTTGATGCAGTTTCTCTACCAGAGCGCCTCTGATTAAACAACAAAGCCATACAGGGCTTTCTTGTGTGTGTGTTTCTCTGTGTGTACATGAATATAATTGCCGTTTTTCCATCATGCCATTAGGGATCTCAGTCTGAACTCCCTAGCCAGTGTTCCTACCGCAGGACTGAGTGCACTGAACCAGCTTAAACTGACTGGAAACGTGGAACTGAGGAACGGCCTAATGTCTAAAAGTCTGCCCAAACTGAGGTAGAGTTCTTCACAGCCTTACTCAAGAGCTGTGACTGATTACAGTTCATTAAGGTTGCTCCTGTGTCCCAGTTTAGTTTGTATGAATAATGATGTGACGTCCCCACCTTCACCCGTACTCTGTAATCACACTCACAGTGTACTCAAGAAATCAGAGACCTTGAGCCTTCTTTGATCAAAACCCAGATAATTAAGTAACTCTTCAGGTCTTCCTAAACAGTTTGTCTCTCTCGCTCGCTCACTCACTCCGTCTCTGTTTTTGTCCCCACAGGTCCATTACGGTTCCCTATGCCTACCAGTGTTGTGCTTTTGTGGCTTGTGACAGTGCAGTTAACCCAGCTGAGGAAGACGAGCGGACAAATGCATTTGGTATGTCTTTTTGGTATACAGTATAATTCTGTTAAGCTCAGGAGCTTGCTGCTTCTGGTGCATGTGGCCATATGTGATTGAATGAGGTGGTCTGGCCGTGTTTATGTGTGATATTATGTTTCTCATAGTTGACATGCATATAAATATATTTGTTAGGTGGTGAGGAGGAGATGGAAAGGATTCCTCTAGTCATGCACTGCTCACCCTCACCGGGTAAATACAAAAAAGTCTCTTTTTCTCTCCTTTTGCTACAGCCAGAGAACTCTGGCTGATGTAATGTTACAAGATATTCACCATATTGGCCATTTTGTTTTATTTTTTAACATAATATTAATATACTATTAACATAATAATTTTTACATCTGTACATCCCTATTATGTACTCTATCATTCAAAAGTTTGGTAAGTAAAGTTGCATTTGAAATAAATTAATTAACTTGTAAATGGTAGTGCAAGTTGTTTGGGTTTTTTACTCCTTTTCCACAATAATTTTTTTTCTCAGTTTATCTATTTTAACATGAAATATTGAATTGGCCTCTTAAGCACCTCTTATATTTTGGTTTAATGTGTCTCTGGGTTTCCATCTTTCAGGGGCATTTAAACCTTGTGAACACTTGTTGGGAAGCTGGATGATCCGGTTGACCGTGTGGTTCATCTGCCTGGTGGCGCTTCTCTTCAACTGCCTGGTCCTTGCAGCCACCTTCTCCTCGCGCACCTCTCCTCTCTCCCCGGCTCGCCTCCTGGTGGCTCTCCTAGCCTCCGCTAACCTGCTGACAGGGGTCTACGTGGCGGCACTGACAATCCTGGACTCTGTCACCTGGGGCTCATTTGCCGAGTACGGCGTGTGGTGGGAAACGGGTGCCGGATGTCAGGTGGTGGGCTTCCTCGCGGTGTTTTCCTCCGAGTGGGCTGTCCTGCTGCTGGCGTTAGCTGCTGTGGAGCGTTGCTTTGCTGTGAGGGCTCTGATGGGGAAGGCAGGAGCTCTGAGGTCCAGTAGCGAAAGGAGGGAAAGACGAAGGAGGTTCGGTATCGCCGCACTCCTGTTGGGATTGGTATCTGTCGCGGCGGCTTGCCTCAGTCTGTATCACGAATCAGCCATGGGCTCTCCTCTCTGCCTGCCCTTCTCTGGAGGTCCTGGACCAGGTCTGGGGTTCACAGTGGCCCTGGTGCTACTGAACACACTAGCGTACCTGCTGAGCGCGGTTGTCTATACGCGGTTATACTGCAGGCTGGGTCGTGCCCAGTTGGCTGACCCCGAGCAGGCCGGGTCTGTGAGGCACATCGCCTGGCTCATCTTCACCAATTGCATCTTCTTCTGCCCGGTGGCGGCTTTTTCTTTCGCTCCCCTGCTGGCCGGGACCAATAATGCAGTGGGCGGACCGGAGATGGCCAAATCCGTGACGCTCATATTCTTTCCCCTCTCTGCCTGCTTGAACCCTGTGCTGTACGTCTGCTTCAGTCCTTCCTTCAGATATGACTGGCTTCGGCTTAGAGGACGGGGCAGGGCCGGAGGTTGCGGCGGGCTGGCCGGAAAAGCGGTTACTAAAGGGACAGTAGCAGGAGGTTCGGCGGTATCTGACGATGGCGAAGGCTTGTCTAGCGACTGCGGAATGTACACAAAGCTGCACGGTGACACTCGGGGAATGTGCAAACACTGTGACGCCGCCCTCCACATCAGGACATCTTCCTCTTCCGCTTCCTCCTCTTCCTCAGCCTGCAGACATTTAGTGAAGTCCCACAGCTGCCCTGCCCTGATGGCAAACGCACCTCAGTGCCTGAGCTCAGAGGGGTACTGGCCCGACACCGGGACGCTTTCCGCCCAGTCGGAATATGGAGATGAGGGCGATTCGTTTGTGTCGGACAGTTCGGAGCAGGTTCAGGCTTGTGGCCGAGCTTGTTTCTGTCAGAGCCGTGGCCTCCCTTTAGTACATTACTCTTATAATATCCCCCGCATGACAGACTGAGCTCACAGCCCCGAGCACTCACACACTCACTTCCTCACAGAGTCCTCCAGGGTGTGGAGTGTCCCTGCTCCGCAAGGACAGAGAACAGGGAGGGGCTGGACACATGGCTACAGAGCCAATGGAGACACAAACAGACCTGAAGCACTTTTCTCTCTTTTCACACTGTGTGTGTGTTTGTGTGTTTGTGTGTTTGTGTGTTTGTGTGTGTGTGTGTGTGTGTGTGTGTGTGTGTGTGTGTGTGTGTGTGTGTGTGTGTGTGTGTGTCTGTGTTTGAGTGAATATAGACCAAATCCATGAAAAGGGAATCTGACAATATAGAGAGACTCTCTGAGCCAAATGTTGTCAGCAAACAACATGTCTTGTTTTCTGTTTCCTGTCCCCCTCAGCCAAATTCAGTTGCATTGGTACCCAGGGCCGATTGACAGTTGATGGACACAGTGATCTTATCTCCCAGTGCCTGCCTTTCAGTTTGCAAGAGAGTAGAACTTGTCTGTTTATTTTCTTGGGGCATTTTTTAGAAAAGAAAAATATATTTTCCCTTTTATCCTTTTAAACGTTTGTCCTTTTGATTTAAAGCAGGGATAATATGTGCTATTGTCTATTTGTCTTTTATTCTTTGTTATCATAAAGCCTGACTGTGGCGGGGGATCCCGTTCTATGTAGCAAAGTTTCTCCTAATACTGGAGTTCCAGTTTGCCGATGAGAATGTAATGTTCATGCTGTCTTGTTCCCTCTCATTTCCCTGAGTAAGTTCATGTTGGCCATTATGTTGAAAAGCATTCATTTCTTGCTTGTTTATTCTGAAAGTGGTCCTAAAATCACAGTCCTCTCCAGCTAACAGAGTGATCCAGTTATGCCAGTACTCTATTAACTGTTTATGAAAAGAAATCATCTTTAATATATGTTATACAATGACATTTGGATGTCTTGACCAGAGCGCTTCCTTAATCACTAGTACGTTTTTAATTTATTTTAAGACATGGAAATGCTTTGATGAATGAATGGCAAACTACACTTTTAGTCACTAGATCATTGCGATTTATGTATTTTGTACACTGGTAGTGAAAAAAATGGGTTTCATGTTAGAGTCATGTTATGGTTGATAAACTATAAATATAAATATATTAATAATTATACTATTAGCTCTAAATAAATTAAAAATAAATCTTTTTTTTTTACATTCTACAACTGAATTTGAGCATCAGAACATTATAATATAACATGAAAAATTATAACAGTTTGAGATTTTCTAAAGATTACATTCAACAGTTATTTAATGATTAGTTTTTAAAGATTAACTTTAATTTAAAATGTGGTGACTGCAAACATAATCTAAGTGTAAAAATATGAAAAATGAGCAGGCAAAATGAAATATTCAATATTGTAAAATCCCAGTAAATGAAAAAATCGTATACATTAAAATATCTTGATCTTGAATATTGTGCATCCCTACACAAAAGCTACCAAGGTCTTTAATATATGAAAACCCTTTGTTATTCTACACCTTCCATCCGTACAGTAGCATTCGTGTTGATCAGCTGTATAATATATTGATGTTGAAGTTGCCATTAAGCTATGTCAGGTGAGATGGACAATAGGACCAATGTGTGTCTTTGTGTTCAGGAATATAGAACATTTCATCATCATGATTCTACTTGTACACCTTTGTCCATGTATGTTCAGGAATTCAAGCGAAAGGAAATGTGTGTTTGTTTGCCTTAGATACAGAATGTCAACACCTTCCTTTGGTCTTCTAATATGTTTGCAAAGTGGATGCCATTTTGCCAGTCATATAAGCTCCTGGCATCAACTGACAAGCCTTGCAGGTCGTAGCTACTAGAACTGACAGAATTCCAAATCACGTGTCTATGCATGTGTGTGAGGTCTGAATGTGTGTGTGAGAGAGATGTTTAGAGATGTCAGAATGATGTAAATTATTTTTGTAGGACACATCTAATCAAAAATGGGATGCATTGTCTAACTGTGGAAGCTACCTCTTCAACCGTAGAGGCTGCCAGTAGTGAGTAGTACATGTGGTTACGTTTCACATGCATTTTGTTGGTATGATTGCTTGCGCTGTAAATACATCTAGTTGTATGTTCTCACTGAATGAGTCATGCGTTAGTTTGTACTGGGAGAAAATGACATACTGTATACAGACATTTTTGTAAACCAAACTATATAAACTGATTGGCTTTAAAGACGGGAGTGCTTGTCCTTTGTTATTAAGTTTCCCTCTTGATAGTTTAGTCCTCTTTTAGTTGATGAGTTACACGTGTTGTGTCATGCTCTTTTTATTTCAATGGTGCTAAAATCAAAGTAGTGAGCAAAGTAGTAGCATTAGACTCATTGATATAGTTTTAACCTTGCAATATTATGGCTGTCATCCTAAATGGGCTTTTTATATTACTACAAACTGCAGCTCCTAAAATTTCACCTTCATGTCATAACAATGAACATTAGCTCTTCAAGGCTTTTCGTTCAAAAATAGCAGCCATCCTCAACATTAAAATGTTTGATGTGCTTAATGCATTAATTATCCTTTAACCTGTCATGCCATTTAAATAGCTGACAAGATTAGTTATTCAATTAATGGAATATTACTACGTTTTTATAAAGAGAGGAGAGTGTCTACAAAACAATCATCTGTTCAGCCCATGGGAATTGTCTGTTCCCTATAAGGAAAAAACATCACAGCCGGTGCTGTGGAAAATGGCTCCGCCAATCAAACAGCCCGGGTTGGGGAGTGTGGAACCACCAGACACTGCCAGAAGGGATAGGGAGGGATTCTTAATAAAGAGCAGTCGATTCTTCTTCTTCTTTTTTTCTCCTTCTAATTTTCCTCTTATCAGACTCCCGATGCTTAACTGGAGGGGCGGAATAAGAAAATCTGAAGTAGACCCCCTGGAGCTCATCGTCGAGTTGCTAAAACATCTCAGTGGGAATATTTCCTAAGGTGCTCGTAATTGTACCAACCACTTAAGTGTGAGCGCTTTCTGCAATAAACCTTATTACAGTCACGCTGGTTAACACTTGATAAACTGCCATCTTTCTCAAAACCTACATAGCCTACTTTCAGTACAGATCTATGCACACTAAACGTCCATGATTGAAGATTCTGATCTTACCTGGCTTACGGGCTGTGGTTTGGTGTTTGAGGAGATATATGGTTTTCTTTGCAGACCTCACTGCATGTGTTGAATGAATAGCTTTGATTAGGCTGGGGTGAGAAGAAGTAGCCTGCCAGGATTTGTTATTACCTTAATGTTCCTGGTGATAGACTAAAACCATCCAGGCTGAGAAAAAGACTCATTACTAAGACTAATATCACCGTCAGTACTAAATATACGGCTTGTGACAGGCAATTCAACATGTAATTAGTGATTCTGACAAGAGGGAGGCCTCATGCTTCGATTCTCACCAGCAGGCGGCTGTGGCTTGTGGGCGCCTCTAGATGGCAGTGCTGTTCAGCCGGTTTTTACAGAGTGACGCTTTCTCATTTTCCGTGCTACTTCAGCTTTACATTGAACAGGAGATTTTCCCCAGCTGCTGAGAGCCTCTGATCTTTCCAAATGTCCTCCTGTAACCTTCATATGTAAGTGTACACTGCATATGGACCTGCTTAGCCACTACACTTGCAGAGAAACTATCTGCTAGAGGTAGGATAATAAATAAAGCACCCACTATTATTAACGTTAGGCTGATGTTGTTCAGCCTAATAATAAAAAATGTATACATTTAAAAACTTAGAATGTCTTACATCTCTGTGTATGCCTCACTCTAACTTCAAGAGTCATGTAATGATCCAGATGTATGGCCTTTTGTGTATTTTTGTCGTCTCCAGTATTTTACTATTTTCGATATCTGGTAGGCTACTGCTGCAGTCAATCTACCATATAAAGATGTATGACATTGCCATTTTATAAAGAGGGTCTCTATGATAAAACTATTAGCAAGCTAATATAGGAGAAGCTAAGCTTTGCCTGTTTTCCTGGATCCATTTTCAGTTGACATCTTTAAAAAATTACAGTAGGCTATACTTACTGTACCTAATGATTCAGTGTTCGAGATTAAATGCAAAATAGGTATCTCAGTTCAGATATTTCCATAAAGGATTTTTAAATGTTTTGCAAATAATCTGTTTACCAGATATAGCCTATCTGTCCTGCCATTAGGGATGTGCACCATTACTTGAGTACTAGGACATGACAGCGATGAAAACGATGATCTCTATGACTTTACCTGAGGTCTGATTGGTTAGGACAGCCTGCCGTCCAGACCAGTAAAGTAAAGTGAAACTATGGATTTAAAGTATTAGTTCACTTTCAAATGAAATTTACCCCAAGCTTTACTCATCCTTAGGTGTATATGACTTTCCTCTTTCTGATGAACACAGTCGGAGAATGGAGAAATAATAATAAATATCCTGACGCATCCTAGATTTATAATGGCAGTGAACAGGGGTCACGAGTATGAGACCCCTCATTATTACTCACCCTCATGTCGTTCGACACCCGTAAGATCTTTGTTAATCTTTGGAACGCAAATTAAGATATTTTTGTTGAAATCCGATGGCTCCGTGAGGCCTGCATAGGGAGCAATGACATTTCCTCTCTCAAGATCCATAAAGGTACTAAAAACATATTTAAATCAGTTCATGTGAGTACAGTGATTCAATATTAATATTATAAAGCGACAAGAATATTTTTGGTGTGCCAAAAAAACCCCAAAATAACTACTTATTTAGTGATGCCCGATTTCAAAACACTGCTTCAGGAAGCTTCGGAGCGTTATGAATCAGCGTATCGAATCATCTATTCGGAGCGTGATTTCAGCAGTTTGGTGGTTTGACACGCGATCCGAATCATGATTCGATACAGAAGAATCATAACGCTCCAAAGCTTCCTGAAGCAGTGTTTTGAAATCGGCCATCACTATATAAGTCGTTATTTTGTTTTTTTTGGCACACCAAAAATATTCTTGTCACTTTATAATATTAATATTAAACCACTGTACTCACATGAACTGATTTAAATATGTTTTTAGTACATTAATGGATCTTGAGAGAGGAAATTACATTGCTAGCTATGGAGGTCTCACTGAGCCATCGGATTTCAACAAAAATATCTAAATTTGTGTTCTGAAGATTAACGAAGGTGTTACGGGTGTGAAACAGAATGAGGGTGAGTAATAAATGACATTTTCATTTTTGGGTGAACTAACCCTTTACGTTTTTTCCGTAAGACCAATAGGGAAGGCGTATGATGTAGCGTAAGCATTTTGAACTGCGAGAGTTTTACACTTTCTTCGTAAGTTGAATACGGAAGGCGGTCTGGCAGAAGCTAGATATTTTACTTTATAACTTAAATATGGATTTTAAAAAAAAAAAATTTTTTTTTTTTTACACAAACGCATCGCTTCGCTTCAGAAGGCCTTTATTAACCCCGCGGAGCTGTGTGGAATATTCTTATGATGGATGGATGTGGATGGAGACAGTTTCTTCAGCTTATCACTGCCATTATAAAGCTCAGATGCGTCAGGATATTTATTAATATTTCTCCGATTGTGTTCATCAAAGAAGAAAGTCATATACACCTAGGATGGCTTGAGGGTGAGTAAAGCTTGGGGTAATTTTCATTTGAAAGTGAACTAATCCTTTAAAAGTGCGCCGAGATGTCTGGAATCACTTTGGTCATGAAAATACAAGTGCAAGATGTGCAGTACCAATCTGCCATATACATAACATTATTATGAGAACACTACTGGAATAGAATGTTGTAAATTCTTTGTACTTTAATTGCTGGTGTTGTTGTTAAGGGAAGAGAGCATCATATTCAAGTTCATGTGTGCATTCGTGTCCTTTTTGCGCAAATATAAGTTGTAGTATTACTTTTATGTTGGGGCAGGCTATCTGATTAATATCATATAGGATGTGTTTGGTTATTATGTAATATTGATAATCTAGCAGTGTTATTTTGTTATTATTTTTCTAAAAATGTCCATCCCTACTTGTCACGCACACTGGAAAGCTTGAATCATTAAGTAGGGAGAAAGGCCCAAGCAGAGCCGTCAGTGCTGCAATTTAGTGAGCTAGAAATCTGCTTCCTTCACCATGTGCAGAATTTTACAAGGTTTCATTAAACGGAGTCATTAGCACATAAAAGTCATTCAGAGCACAGTACCAATGGAACAGCTGAGCCACAAATCTCTCCTAGTGCAGTTTCAGGATAAAGGACAAGCTGGGAGGGAGTGACGCTGGACCGGAACCATAGAAAAGAGAAATGAGCTAAAAGAAGAAAACAAAAACCTATTGGCATTCAGAATGTCAATTCTTTTTGGCATGAAATGAGTAAGCAAGCGTATCAGTAGAGCTGTCCATCTGGACCCGGAAGAGACAACGTAGGCTGAGTTTGTCAAGAAACTTAAGTTGTTAAAAATAACCCCCATCAGTCTGTCGGCTACAAATTCAGTCAGCTGTGGCACACAGTAGAAAATCTCACACGCCAAATATAGTTCCACCTTTAACCCACCAACACTGTACAAATGTAATATAATAATCAGTGTTATTTTAGTATTGTATATGCTATTTTAGTATTTTAATATTGTGAATTGGCTTTTATTTTTATATTTTCAGTTTTCATTTTAGTTTTAGTAATTGCATGTGCTTTTGTCATGTGTTTTATTAGGTTTAATACATATATTTGTAATTTTAGTAGGTCCTACTTATTTTATTTCAGTTCTAATTTTCAGTGAAGTTTTTTAAATTTGCGTTATTTTATTTCAGTTTACATCTTTAATCGTTTTAGTTTTACTTTTAGTTAACGATAACAACACTGAATATAATCCATATGAAAATAATTAGTCATTGTATCATCGTCTTAGTCTAAAACAAACACATTAAAGCCAATTAAACATTCTAAATGTGTAATTTCTCAAATTCTAATTTTCAAACTATGCCGTGTTCCAATAGATTGAGGCCAGTCTGTTTGTCTATATTATTATTTTTTTTTTAAATAACCATTTACTTAACGACTAGTCAAATATGCTGCATAGAATTTAAGCAGTTACACAAATAAAAGTCTAGTGGATGTTGACATGCTTAAAATAATTCAGAGCTGGAATTAGTTTAAAGGACAGTCTCCACCAACAAGGTCAATACGTAACCACACCAATAGAACATATTAGACTATGATTGTTTGCTCAATGGAGCCAAGTGTATTTACTTGGTTTAGAATAAATACAGTCAGACAGCATGTAAACGGCAAGTACGTTCCAGTTGATTTTTAATGTCACCCCTATAACAATAAAAAGTTAGCATGATTTCTATCCACTCAAGAGGCTGCTAATAGCACAGTTCCTCTCCCCATGGCCTTGTCTGTGGTATCTCTGACAACACACTCTGCTCATATCAGCAGACATTATTTGATAAAGGGAGCAAAGGGCACGAATGTGCTGAGGGATTAACGTTTGCTAACATTACAAGGTAATTCACAGTGGCACATCTGCCATCTTGATTGTTTGTAGAGAAAGCACATACCTAATCACACTGAGTTGCCCGTTTTCATCTCCCCCTGGCTTTCCTCTCTTAGCGGCTGAAGGTGATCACCGCCTCATTGGGAAACAGCTTCAGCTTAGCCACATCCTGCTTATGCAAGCTTATCTCTCGCTGTCAAACATCTCACACAGATGCACTGTGGCAAGGCTGATTTTTAAGCCCCTGTGTTGATGAGGAAAGCTTATTTTAAATGATGGGATGTAGTGTTTTCCCAATTCAAGTTAAGTTATGCATATCATTTTACTAGATATGGCATACTACTCTATGCATTTTAGAGGTTGTCATGAGTAATATTTGTGGATATATTACCCATAGAAATGTACAACTATTGGGAGCTCATTACGCAACTCTCTGGAATACTTGATTCTGATTGGTTGACCCCAACATCCAGTGATCAGATGTTTCTTAATATTCACTCTCGGCCACAGCAAAGCTGTATATCAGACCGGTAACTGAAAACCAGTGTTGTGAACAACTGGGTCTCCCTGGACAAACTGGTCCACCCCAGATAACGGATCGTTCTCAAAACATTCTGAAAAAGGTTCTGTCAAAGTTATGAACAAACATTCTTCCAGTAACATCAATAGAACATTTGTTCTGAGTTATCTGGTCTTTATTCATTTTCTCAAAAGATTTGGCCAAAACATTATTTCTACATCATTAATATGACATAAAATTAATATTTTTTATAAATTGATTCAGAATGTTCAGAGAACATTAAAAAGTAACATTCCCAAAATGTTTGCAGAATGAGAAAATAGAATGTTTCCTTAACGATTGCATAACCACAAAACAAAAAGTTTTGTACATTCAGAGAACATTTCTATAACTTAAAAACATTAGCAATACATTCTTAGAACATATTTTTGTTAACTGGTACCTAAAGATTCTGTTGTCTGAAAAGCCTTTTATTGTTTGCTCTGTTGAGTGCCTGATTATGAAACACACACTCGGGATATGTTTTGTCATCTTACATTTGTTTATGACTTATAATTGTAAATATACAAGACTATAGATTGTGAAATTAAATATTTCTTGTTCTGCATGTTAGCTAAGCATACATTTAACCTCTGTGTAATAAATCGGATAATGTAAAGTCAGCTGCTTAGTATGTAAATTGTATGATATTTAATATGAGAGTGCATGAATCAACACTCTGAACTCCTTGTCATGGTCTTTCTAGGTCCAGTGGAAAGTCACACCATGATCTCATAATGGAGCGAGCAGGTGGGTTTGTCGTGATGTCATGAAATGAGTGTCAGATAATCCATTACAGCCCCTCACTCTGCCATTCACACATATCAGCCATGCCATCCCACAGGGCCACTCTAATTCACTCTGACACTGTGGAGTTCCTCGCAGTAGGTGGTTGTTTTAAGGTTAGTTGGGCCTTAGTGCCACTTTTTCCTCTTCATTCCAGCTGTATCTCTCAACAACTGCTTCTCCCTGCCACAGATTTAGGCATCTGTTGCAATAGGATGTAAAACACATTACACCGCAGCCTTACTGAAACATTGATGACTCTAAACTCTTGTTCTAGACGCACTTTTATCGTCTGGCTCAGTGTTTAGTATTCATCCGCTGTGATAGGCAGAACAATAGTTTGAATGCTGCAGTGTATCATAATTGAACAAGTCTAAGCCTGATTGTACTTTATGTTCTACTAAACGTGTAGTGTGTTTCCAAATGCTACACCATCTTAGGCTGTCAAGCCGCTGTCCCTGCTGGAAACAAACTGAGGCTGGAAAATAAATGAGATGTTGAATATGAACGAGGGAAGGAAGGAAGGAAGGAAGGAAGGAAGTGGAATGAAGGAAGACTAGCTTCACGCTTCTTGACTCTGGAGGGGGAAAAACGTGATATTCATTGTTGTTCTAGAGAGTGTCAGTGTTATTATCTAGGATCTTCCATTGTCTGATGTAACACGTCTTATAACTATTATTATTATTATTGGATATTTTGGTAACACTTTACAATAAGGTTCCTTTTGTTAACATTAGTTAAAGGGTTAGTTCACCCACAAATGACATTTCTGTCATTAATTACCCACATGTCGTTCCACACCCGTAAGACCTTCGTTCATTTTCGGAACACAAATTAGGATATTTTTGATGAAATCCAAGAGGTATGTGACTCCTCCATAGACAGCAATATAATCAACACTTTCGAGGTCCAGAAAGGTACTAAAGACATTGTTAAAACAGTCGACATGACTGCAGTGATTCAACCTTAATTTTATGAAGTGACGGGAATAGTTTTGGTGCACAAAAAAAAAAAAAAAAGACTTTATTCAACAATATCTTCTCTTCTAACAATTTTTTTTATTTTTTTTTTTTAGGTAAACTAATTCACCCCAAAATTAAAATTCTGTCATCATTTACTCACCCTCAAGTTGTTCCACACCTGTATACATTTCTTTATTCTGCTTTACACAAAGGAAGATATTTGGAAGAATGTTTGTAACCAAACTACGGAAGAGGATTAGGGCCGAGCAATAATAAAAAAAATAAAACCATCTCGAAATTAAAGTTGTTAAATTTCAAGAAAAAAGTTGAGATAAAATGTTGAGAATAAACTCATTAAATTATGAGAAAAAAGTCGTTAAATTATGAGAAATTCTTAATTTAACGAATTTAACGTAATTTAATGACTTTATTCTCAACATTTTATCTCGACTTTTTTCTTGAAATTTAACGAGTTTTTTCTCGTAATTTAATGAGTTTATTCTCAACATTTTATCTCGACTTTTTTTCTTGAAATTTAACGACATTTTTCTCATAATTTAACGAATTTGTTCTCGTAATTTAATGACTTTTTTCTTGTAATTTAATGACTTTATTCTCAACATTTTATCTTGACTTTTTTTCTTGAAATTTAACGAGTTTTTTTTCGTAATTTAATGAGTTTATTCTCAACATTTTATCTCGACTTTTTTCTTGAAATGTAATGACATTTTTCTCATAATTTAACGAATTTGTTCTCGTAATTTAATGACTTTTTTCTTGTAATTTAATGACTTTATTCTCAACATTTTATCTCGACTTTTTTCTTGAAATTTAACGACATTTTTCTCATAATTTAACGAATTTGTTCTCGTAATTTAATGACTTTTTTCTTGTAATTTAATGACTTTATTCTCAACATTTTATCTCAACTTTTTTCTTGAAATTTAAAATTTTTCTCATAATTTAACGAATTTGTTCTCGTAATTTAATGACTTTTTTCTTGTAATTTAATGACTTTATTCTCAACATTTTATCTCGACCTTTTTCTCGAAATTTAACAAGTTTATTCTCAACATTTTATTTAGACTTTTTTCTCAAAATTTAACACGTTTTTTCTTGAAATTTAACAACTTTAATCTCGAGATGGTTTTATTTTTTTATTATTGCTTGGCCCTAATCCTCTTCCGTACCAAACAGATCTCACCCCCCATTGACTACTAGAGGGCTACTAGGGGGGCCAGATCTGCTTGGTTACAAACATTCTTCTAAATATCTTCCTTTAATAAAGTTTAGGTATTGGGTAGGATGTGGAAGATGGTCATGCAGAATAAGGCATTAATGTGCTTTATAAGTACTAATAAGCAGCCAATATCCTGGTAAAATGCATGCTAATAAGCAAGTTAATAGTGAGAACTGGACCCTAAACTCAAGTGTTACCATTTTAGTTAATGTTAATTATGAGGACCTTATTTTAAAGTGCTACCAAATATTTTTCAAAGTTATCAAAGGTGTCATGAAATAACTTTGTCTCATTATGTAAGTAAATGATGTAACTACATTTTACATTAATCTTCAAACATTGTGCTTGCATGGATTAATTCAGGCACAGTAATAGATCTGTAAAGAAATGAGATTGGTCATGGATTATCAAACATGACTTGATGGAGAGTTTCACTAGAACAGGCACCGGCCGCTGATTCAACTCAAGTCTGGCTACATTAACAAGCAGAGTTTTGCAAGCATGAGAATCCATTGCCTTCATGGAATCACTTGAGGCTTTTTTTTTTTTTTTTTATAGGAAAAGCATTTATTTTGTTTTCCTCTTTGCAGCTTCTCTAGTACATGTAGAGACACTTTACTGGCTATAAACCAAATACCTGATTGATTATTCATGGACAAATGCTCATGGAAAGGACAACATATATCAAGTAGCCACAAAAAAAAATAGCAGCAAACCAAATTTAATGATGCAACTGAGACAGAAGCTCCAAAGTCAAAGTAAAGGTGCACTGCAGAGGAGATACCCAGCCAAATATACTGACTGGCCGGTCCCTTATTCCCAATCACCTGATCATCAGGGCACTTTTACAGCTCCCCGACTCAAGTGAATACAACTGTTTACAGATATATGAGGTAGATTAAAGTGCCGCGGTGTATATTTGTTCTCTGCTGACGTCTTTTAGATTATGAATGCTAAGTATGTGTTGTTTGTTTCTTTTTATATTATTTTATTTGAATAAATCCGAGCTGTCTCCCTCTCTGCTGTGTGTCATTGCAGGGGGATGTGACAGGAGGGCCGGCAGGGCAGAACACGTCTGCTTCCATTTGTCATAACGAAGAACTGTCATGCAAGGTGTGTGTGTTGAAACACTTTTACATCAGCATGTGTTTGTCACCCTGGGATGGATCCGTGTCTATCCTCGGCATTCTGGAAGGGAGGCGTGCACGTAAACATGTCACAAACACGTAATTATGTCTACATCACATGAGCGCTTAAATGAACACACAAACCCATCCATGTTTACAAGACATGCATGTCTAGCTAGGCGTAGAAATATGACATTTTGCTCAGCCACACGTTTATACATGGTTATGCATGGCTAACTTCACCCACATATTTTGCATTCTGTATCTCATTGCCCCTCCTTGATGTGGCCACACACACACATACCCAAGCTCGTGCGATAACCACATCGAGACGGGGCTGTGAGGGTCGGCTGAGCCCCTCCAGGCCAGATCCTCCTTTCCACATGAGTGTGTCCAGTCTCCAGTCCTCACCCCCCCTCCCCTCTCCTTCCCTCTCCTCTTGGGCCACGGGCTGCAACATGGCTCTGAATACTCCAAAGACACACTAAATCAAATCCTCATCGCAAGCTGTGTCTTTTATTAGAGTTATATAAGTGTGTATGACGGATAGAAAGAGAGCGAGGGAGTTGCTCCTGTTTTTTTTAGCTTCGTGCTGAGGGATGCCGGGTAGAAAATGGAATGTTTTCAGTTTTTTGTCATGATTTTATCAATGGTGTTTTAAGATTTGTTTGCCATTATCTAACCTGTACAGATATCAAAACGATTCCCGCTGACCTTTGACTCACGTGAATGACTAGCCTAATATTGCACAGATACATGGCTTTTTTAAATCATGGCACTCAATCTTACTTGGTCTGATGCACTAAGGCGGGGGGATCTCAGAGCCTGAAGGCTTCGAGGAGCTGTCACACATATCTGATGTAATGTGGAGGCCAGATGCACAGTGGTACCACAATCAGAGGCTCAGTTGCTCCACTCATGCTCTCTCATACAGGCACTAACAAACACACAGGGTTGAGGGTTGTTTTGAACAAAAGCAATGAAATTTTATGAATGCATCTGTCTCGAGTACCATAATGTTATCTATAAACAGTCAAGCTTCTACATAAACTTAAAGGACACTATATACCCGAATAAGTTGTCAAAACTCAAAAAAATTGATTTGGTTACATCAAAATGTTTAAGATAAGAAATTCAAAGTTTAAGTAAGCAGAACTGGTAGATTTTTATTTTGCGCTCATACATTTTAATTGTTATTAAATTGAAATATTTGAGTAAACTAATTCACACATTTAACTTAAAATGATCACATGATCTCAACATAAACATTTTTATTAGTGGAAACTTAGCTAATTCAGCTAATAACATATAATAACTAGCTAATAACAAGCTAATTCAGAAAATGCTAACTTAATGCTAACTTATGCTAATTTGCTAACATGTTAGCAATATGGTATAACACTTAAAACATTTAATATAATATTTAACAAACCAAGCCGCATGCACCACTTGTCACCATGATGGTAGTCTCATGTAGCCAGAGCTTCAGATTAACGGCAGAAGGTCTGGAATGTATCGCAGCTTTTACTGACCAAGGACCGCTCAAGAGGACGTTTGACTGACATGTAACGCAACCAATCACAGTTCGTTTTGTTCCACGTCATGTTTAGGGGCGTGAAATGCAAAGTCGACGTCCCTACAAGAACTTTTGAAAATCCAGCATTTAGTTGATCCTGGCAGTGCTCATCGTCACAGTTGTAAACATGACGGCGTTCCTCTTTCACGAGGGGGTTTGGCGTCATAGCATTTGTTTCGAGGAGGACCGTTAAAGAACATAACATACACGTCTCGCGGACATCCTGTATAATTCAACCAACCAGACTTTGAAACTCCTGAAGTGATTCCAGATAAGTGTGCCATATGCATCAGACATTCAGCCAATGGTCTGTGGGCGTGACGTCTGAGGCTGAGACTAGCTACTACCATGATGGTAACTCTCCAAAAACCCACATAAACAGAAACCCTTCTAAATTAGCATAACAAATCATTAATCGCTATTAAATCTCTCACTTAAAATTAATCTTGCACCAAAAAAAAAAAAAACATTATATCACAATTCATTTTAACATTTACTCTCCCTTTCGAGTGCCATGGTCAAAGCAATCTGGGAAATAGAAATCCCAGCCTAGTTTAAGTTAAACTTAAGTTTGTCTAAATTAAAAGAAATGAGTTCATAAAACTCAAAACAATGAAAAAGTTAAATTTACTTAAAATATATCAGTTCTGTGAACTCGAAGGAAAAGGAAAGTGCCTAATATTCATAAAAGTTAATTTGATTGAACTAATTTGTTTAATTTAAGTTTACCCTACTCAAACCAATTAATTATTTTTAGTGTTAGGGTTTACAGTGGATGATAAGGGAGGCAGGAGCTCTTCAAAAAAAATTAGAAAGAGAAAATATTATGAATATTACGAATATTACAAAATGTAAGCTCAAATCGTGTTTAAAGCAAGCAAGTGTGATCAGTGGATTGTTATCAGTGAGATAAAGAAAGCCTGCCAAATTCTCTTCATTATGATGATTTATAAAACAGAAAAGATGACTATCAATTATAATATAGCAAAAATATGCATATTGAACTGATCAAAAGTGACAGTAAAGACATTTACAACTTTATATTCAAAGAAAAAAAAAATGTACCACATTTTCCACAAAAATATGAAGCAGCACAACTGTTTTAAACTTTGATAAGAATAAGAAATGTTTCTTGAGAACCAAATCAGCATATTAAAATGATTTCTGAAGAATCATTTGACGCTTGAAGACTGGAGTAATGATGCTGTAATTTCAGTTTTGCCATCACAGGGAAAAAATTACATTTTAAAATTAATTAGTTATTTGAAATTGTAATATTTCACAATATTACATTTTTTTTTATTTTTTTTTGATTGATGTTTCTTTCAAAAACACAAAAAAATCCCAAACTGTTGTATATAATGCAATATACACTGAATTCCACAACATGCCACTGGGATTTAGTATGTGCTGACATAAAACAACTAAATGTGTGCAATAATTCCTCCAGCCTTACACAATGTACGTTTTAAGACATTTCTCACAATTGTGTATGTAATAGCCAGCATAATTTTTTTTTTTTTTTTGTCTGCCGTATCTCTGCTCAGTAACTCTCATTACGATATCTTTGGTTGCAGATGGAGGGTGATTTGCCGACTTGCAAGGGTTTGCATCATGGCAGTGTCTCAGTCAGACATCCGTGAAGCCCCTCCTAAGCGCAGAGCATAACTGGTGCTCATTTAAAAGGCTAATTTGCTAATATGTCGGTTAAACATGAGTTTACTTATTCAGTAACTAATATGCACTGAAAGCCACTAAATCAGACTCTTTCCACTGTTTGAGTAAAAGCCTGTATGTTTGTCTTTGTATATGAGAATATTGCGCGACCAACTGTGTGTGTAATTTTCTGCGCATATTTGTGTTTGTGCATGGTTTTGAGTGTTAGCTCTTGCTGATTGAGTGTTCTGCTATGACAGTGGTGGTGACACACACTGTCCTGTTGCAGGAGAGCCCGTCCAATGAAAACAGTGAGTGGACTAGCAAATGCGTGACTAGCTCTATCCTTCTCCCTGCACTGTTGCATCATCTACCTCCAGGACATCTCACAGCAAACGGATTCTCTCGGACTGAAACGTCTCCACGTGATTGTTCCTCCCAGCTCTAACAGGGCCATAGATCACTCATAATCATTACTTCTTAAATGTTCATGGACTCTGATGATATCCAGATCTACAGCAAAAAAAAAAAAAAAGCAATTGGGAAGAGTTCTATACTTTTCATCATTTTCTTATAGCTGATTGACAGTCAGTGACAGTGAGATGTGTTGGAAGTATCAGTGAAAGGAATGGATGAGAATGAGTCCATTGGTACGACAATTTTCTCCAGCTCTCGTTTAAACCAATTTAAAGCAAATGCATCATGGGACTTCAGGCAGGCTTTCTGTACTTTATGTGCCTGATTTCTTGTTGGTTGATTGCCAGGCCTTCTTTTCATTTCAAAGGATTCCAATTAAAATGCTACTAACGTCAAAGGCCACAGAATCTCACTTTCAAGAAAAGGCCAATGGAAGTGAAGATAGTGGATTTAATAAAAACGTGGAGTGCTTGGACATCCTTTTTTCAGTTTGCTTTTAAGCCAAAGCTTGTACGATTTTAGTGTTGGTGAAGTCGTGGCCAGGTCTTGCTCAAGCATCTTCAATAACTTGTCAAGACCAATATAGTTTGTGAAGCGTCACTGTAGTGACCAGTGGGTGAAAAAGACATAGTATTCCTTCCTTTCTCTTGTGTTACAGCAGATTGTGGTTGTCACTATTCAGATGAAGATGAGGGCAGACTGGTTTGTGACCAACTCTGTCAGACCCCATTATGTCAAACACACTTACGGTCTCTGTTTGTCCCCCTAAATTTACCAATGACATCATCTGCATGCAGAGTATGGAAAATGAGTCACTTTGAGATAATCATGCAGAGATTTACGCATGGACGCAGACTAGTGCAGGAGTTTGTTTGTTTCTTGTTTTGGATAATTTTTTTATTTTTAGCTTTCTTTTTCTTTGTTCCTCTCTCTTTCTCTTTAACTATTCTCTTGTTCTTTTTATTTCCTCCACACCCTTGACAACTTGTTCTGATGACTCAGTTCTTATACAAATTATTTGCTCGGTTTCGGCCGGGGGTGTGTCAATCTTTGAAAGGAGAACAGAAGCACTTGTAAGGGTGTGGGAAAATTCTGATTGGGCTGTTTAAATGATGAGCAATGTACACCTTTTTCTACAAGAAAGAAAAAGATATTTTTAAACTGGTCAGTCTAGATGCACTGTTTTCGTCTGCACAGCAAAACTGCCTGTTGCAGATAATCAGGTGTTCTTGTTTAGAAAGATTTTATATATATATATATATATATATATATATATATATATATATACCCACTAAATTTTTTACAATAAAGATAAAATGTAGAAAAACAGACTGAAATTTGATGGGTCATTCAAATAATAAAAAAAAAAAAAAAAAAAAAAAAAGATGCTTTTTGTATTTTCATACCATGCGTGTAGATAGGCTTTGAAATGAATAGCTACAAAATTGTAATAATAAAAATAACATACATTTTATATTCATTTCTAAAGGCAAATAAACGATTTTTAAAATATACAACATTACATTCATTTTTTTTTTTTTTTTTTTTTTTTCAGCTAAAACTGGTGGTGTAACTAACAAATCTATACCAGTAGTAGTTTTGAGTAGGTGTGAGTTTATAGTTTTCTATGATGCAGTGACACAGGTATATATTGTTCATACAGACAAAAAACACATTCTGTGACAAAAATGCTGAATTTCCTGTCTTACAATGTTCAGCATGAGAAGACAGAATGTGCCTAAGGACCAAAAAGAGTATTGACATTTCAATTAGACCAGCCCAAATGCATTCTTAACATTTTCTTCTTGTCATTGATGTCACATCATTTCATAGCAGTCTCAAAACAGTTTGACTGCAAAATTATGTATATTATATTATTACTAGGGCTGTCAATCGATTAAAAATTAATCGCATACATAATTTTTGCTGTGAAAGTATTAAATATTTAAATTCAAATGAATCAATGCAGGGTTTTTCCTGGGTCAAAAATGGTCTTCGGTGGTGACAGACATGGTCATCCACACAAACAGTAAAAAGTGCCCTACCCACGTGATCTGCAAGCCCAATAATGACAATAAAGTACCCATCACTCTCACTGTAATTCTTTCTTGCCCTCTTTGCAAAAAAAAAAAAAAAAAAGTGATTTTATAGCTTTGTAAGAGAAGATGCTTTTTTGCTAAACCTGAAAAGTATTAAAAAGTAGCATTTAGAAGTTATATTAACTAATAATATAATTTTCTACCATATACAATTGAATGCACCAAGCTAACAACAACTTGCTTTGTTCTGGTTTCACCTCACTCCAGTCTAAACTAACTGATTTTATAGGTAGGCCTAATTTACTACACATTGTCATTTAAATAACCTGAAAATATTGTGGATTATTAAGGCTAATTTTACTAACCACTCTTGCTAAATTTCAGAGTTGTTCGAGTAAATGATTCGTTATAGACCGTGTGGACCGATCAGTTGTTGTCATGATTCATTAAAATGAATCTGTTCAAATGAGTCATTAGGTCGCGAATTGGACATTAGCGGACGTTGACGCGTTGCGTGCGAATCGTGACTGTTATTAGTGCGAATCGCGACTGTTATTAGGACATCGCAAAAGATTTGTCAACACAGAAAACACTTCACCACTGGATAGGATTTTCTTTTTGTTACTGAAAGTGTGGTTTATGTCAGCTGCACGTGCAGGGCGCCTGTCAGAGAAGATGAGGTGACGTTCTTTTGAGCACTATTCACACCCAGCGGTTATTCAGGAAAAACATTCTCCGAATGCGCCTCGTGAAACATGGATTCGGTCTTATGAACTTTTAGCATTGTGTCAGTTGATTTAGATTATTATGTGTGAGGTAGAGAGAGTGCAAGACGGTGCTTACTTTGAAAGAGCCCGCGCGCACGAGAACGACTCCAGGTTCAAAGGTCAATACGGAATGGATTAATCTGCGTTATTTTTTCGAAAATCGAAATTAACGCATTATTTTGACAGCCCTAATTATTACATATATTAATATTAAATGCATACCCACAGAAGAACACATTTGTGATGTATCTATGAGGGAAACCCTTCTGCTGAATGGAGTCAAGCCCCTGGTTGCCCTGACTCTTTTATCCTCTCCTAGAAAACACTAGCTCTTGAGGGATTTGCACCAGGCCTTATTTTTTTTATTTTACTTTTTTTTTCCAGTCCACTGAGGGAAGCTATATCTATTTTTGGCAACACATGACAGACTACCACAGCGTACCAAAGAGTCAAAACTCACACAGTATCCTCCCGGCCTACAGCCAGGTGACATAAGGGCCCACTATGTGAACTAAACAACAGGCTGCTGTTTTCAAACACAACTTTTTTTTGATTTGGAAAGCCTGATGCTATTATTTCCATGACTTTCAAGAACCCATAATGGGCCTCTCTTATGCCATGTGAAGCAGTTAAGGGAGACAACGCGGTCCAGAGAGCCAAACTTCAGAAATGAAAGAATTAAGGATGATAGAATGCGAGAGAGACTCCATCCATTTTGATGAGCTTAGAACGGTCAGTGAACCCGCAGCGAGATTCAACCTGAGATTCAATCAACAGAGTTTCAGCTCTAAACCTTTTATCAGCAGAATGTATCACTGGAATTAATGCTGATAATTGACTAAATTCATTAAAATCTCTCTAAGTCAAGGATTACTTTCTTCAGTCAAGTGAAAGTGAGCCTGAAGATAAGTCTAGATGTCTAGAAAAGCTTTGAAGGTTGTTCTTGGCAGCTCTACTTTTTGACCTCAACTAAAAATTACAGCCTGACGTATTTTATATTTAAAAAAAGGTATAGTTGTTATATCATATTTTTAAATAATTTTAAAATAAAACAAAGCTGATTTATGAAGCTAAACATCAAATCATACATCACCATTTTTTTTTATTTTTTTTTTTTTTTATAAATAAAATGTTTTATTATTACTGTCATCAATTATACAAAACTTCATACACTAGCCAAATGTCTTATACTATTTATTGGGATGTGACTAAGGGACTTTTGCTCTAAAGGGAGATTGTAATTTTCCCATAATTTTCTGTGAATGCAGGCCTTATTTCTTGGCATTTACTGTACACAAACAAGCTGGGTGAAACCAGTAAGGATATGGCAGTTAGGAAACTAGCCAGGGCCTAACCAACTGCCAGGAAACATTTACAGAGTTTCTGCACCTTACTAAATCCTAGAAATCGAGCATGATCCTCAGTCATCACCACAGATTTACAAAGGAAAAGCAGAACACATCTGGTCCTTATTGGAACCGGAGAAAAATGAGTCTGAGCCAAACTAATTATTCAGCACCACAGAGAGGTATTAATACAAAAGATATTTACTTGCGTCATTGTAAGGTTACATGTGGGATAGTCTTGTCTAGCCAGATCTTTGGCAAAAAAACTAATCCACATTGCAGCTTTTTATCTGCTTACACAGTAAGAACCGTCTGTCTGACACGTTTGACCCCTCGTGAATACGAAAGAAATGAACTACATCTGCCATGTCCACATTGTACTTTTGACCTTTTACTGTATGCTCTTTCTCTAATGCTATTTCATGCATTCTGACTAATTTACACTGTTAAAGAGCTGCATTCTCATGCTAAACCTGGCCAAAGTTTCAAAAAACGAGTTGAATGTATGACAGAGTATTTCTGTGCCAGATTTCGGACAGTATTTTTTTCGAGCATGGCTCTTTATTATGTAATAAAGGGCGGAATTCCTTGTACAAGCACTTCTCCCGGAACACATGGCACACATTAACCAGAGCGAGAGCAAGAGTACGCCCATCAACGCGCTTCGTTCGACTTTACGGAAGTTGTCGGCAGCCCTGCGCAGGACTTGCTGGAGAAAGATTTGTCACTTTGTTTTTAGACTTTGAAACCAACAATGTCACCAAAGAAGTGTGTTTTTGGTTGTGAGGGAAAGATAACCATGCTTCCCAAAGAACCCAGTGTTAAGTGGAACTGAGAGATTTGTGCTCACGCATTACATTGATGCGCTATCAATATTTGTCATTAAAATAACCATAGAAGCCGCCTAAAATTAACTATCAAAATAAGGATAAAGGAGTGTCTGATAGTTGCAATCACTTTTTTATTGGTTAAAATGAATGGAGAATATCTTGTGTTTTTCCATGGCTGCTCGAGCACTCAGGATCGGCGCTTATGGTTTCATAAACAAGGCCCAGTTCTAAGCTGGATTTACAGATCGTTTGAAACTGAAAGATGGAGCGGTCACAGCGATAATGATCCCGGTCATGAGTCGGAACAGCAGGTGGTGAGTAAAACTGCATCAAATGTCTGTTTTGTTGGCAATATGCGCCTAAGTGCATATAATGTAAACAATACGAACATACACTGCAAAAAAAAAAAATCCCAGTAAAATTTACGGTAAAAAAACAGCAGCTGTGGTTGCCAGAACTTTACCGTAAAAAATACAGTAGCAACGTAAAAAAAAAATCTGTTAAATGTATGGTAAAATAACGTATTTCATTAACTGATATAAAGTTAATTTACCAACCTAATGAAGTACTAATATCTGTTTTGTACCATTATAATACACTGACAGTCACCAAACACAGTGGTGATAAGAGTCACATGATGAATCAAAGTTCATCACAAGCAGCTTTTTCACAAGCTGAGGAGGACAATACTAATATATAGAAGGTGCACACAGTGTCATTCACACACACACACTAAACACCATCATGGTAACATGCATGAAATTTTAAAAATGCAATAAACATTAGATGTAACATAAAACCCTAATGTACATAACTGATTAGAAAAAAATGAGAAAAACTAAGAAGAAACAGAGTTATTTCAATGAAAATATATCAAATGTGAAGTGTCACGCAGGGAATTGTGGGAATACGTTTTTTCACTGTAAATTTTACAATGAATTGTTATTTTTCACTTCCAAAAATTGTGAATTTAATGGTATTTTACCGTAAAATTACATTAAATGTACCATCAGATCTATTACAGTTATTCACCGTATATAGTATGGAAACTTTCTGTAAACCAATTGACAGTTTTTCACCGCAGCATTTTTACAGTCTTTTACTGTTAAAATCACGGTAATTTTTTTACAGTGTAGTGAATTCATAAATTCATTATTCATCATTCACTATATACGCTATATTCATTATATAGTGATATAGTTATCCAGGGATAATGTGATGGTGTATTGTGTGTGTTTAAATAATTTTGTTTAGCTGACCTTTGATAGCTTGCAGACGATCACTACACAAAAGCCGGAAAGACTGTACAGCGTATCTTTCTTTTATAAATCTGATAAAATTAAAGACTCTTCAGAGCTTTGAAGAATGCACTACTACTCTATAGGTACTCAAGATTAACATGAGATTGGCAGAAACTGTATGTGTTATGTACTCTTTAAACATATTTTTCTACGATTCATTTCTTTGTATCATTTTTTTTTTCATTTACAATTCTACTCTTCATTATTTTATATATTTTAAAAAAGGAAAAATTACTGAGAGTATGTCTATATCATTATATATAAAGATCTGCAATTTATTATGTTACTATGAACAGACTTCATCTTAGACTGCTCTGGTTGTATTAGTTTTGCTCTTTAATGAAAATATGGTACATTTATGTACAATACCATACAAAAATAGTCTGGGTTCAGTAGGATTTTTTTGTATTAATACTTATAAATTCATACTTTTTTTCAGCAAGGATGCATTAAATTTATCTAAGTGACAGTTACAAAAGACATGCTACAAAAGATCGCTATTTCAGATAAATGTTCTTTTGAACTTTCTGTTCATCAGAGAATATCAAATTCCACAAAACTATTAAACAGCATCACCAATGACAACACTGATAAAAAGAAATGTTTCTCTAGCCATAAATCATCGTATAAGAATGATTTCTGAAGAATCATGTGACATTGAAGACTGGAGTAATGATACTGAAAATTCAGCTTTGCCATCAAAGGAATAAATTTCATTTTTATATAAATGACATTAAAATTATTTTAATTTGTACTTTCAAAATATTACTGTTTTTGAACAAATAAATGCAGCCTTGGTGAACATAAGAGACTGCATTAAAATCCACAAATCTTTGAACTGAAAATTAACAGATAAGAATATAGTCAGTCAACTTCCAATCATTATTGTCAATCATCTGAAATTACAATCTGCCTCACAGTGTCTTACACACATTGAATCATACTCAAAATGAGAACAAGTTTAGTTGCTCTTCAATTGTTAATTCAGGCACCTTTAATGGTACATGATTGTTTTTCTACACTTTCAGTGGACATGACTGCATACTATTGTAGGCACTATTAAAAGCACCTTAAGATGCATTTATGCATTTTGTAGATGCTTTTATTCGAAACAACTTGCATTTTATCAGTTCACACATTCCCTGGAATCAAACGCAGGATTTGCTATTGTTCCTTGCTTGACTGTTTGAGCTACAGGAGAAAACTCCAATAATCAACAGAAACATGCTAATGAAAATTCCATGATTTTAAATGGATCTCCTAAAGAGTTGTTTATTCTCAGCTAAACAACTGTGGATAAATTTATTCAGCACACTTTGGAGGGCTGTATGACAACTGTGATGTCATGCCACATATTGGCTGGGTAATGATGAGTCATATGTGCGTTTGTATGCTTGCTGAAGAGTTGGTGTTCAGCTGAAGTGACTCAGTGGCTCTTTACAGTGTTTAATTGGCAGCTTACAGAGCCTAGTTGCAGAGCGAGGTTGTAAAATGGATAATGTGCATGGCTGCAACAGAGCTAATTTGCAATAGACCAAATGAACCTACTCTTTAAACAGGCTAGAAGCTTTGCCTTTGAAATAACTATATTTATCAAGTGATCATCACAGTGTTCCTGTGCACAAGTCAGTGCTAGCATGAAGGAGAGTGAGCGATAAAGAGATAGGTCTGTGGTGGGCGTTTGACTGCTCTTGAGGAGCCAACGTTGTGGGAGGGATCCCAAAGTGCACACACGCTCCTCGAACGTTGGCAAAAACATTTACCCAATATCCAAGCAATGTCTATGATGATTGCATAAGATTAAGTGAATTTTTGCTAGCTAAAATGTAAGGTAAACGTTTTTGAGTCTAGCAATATGAGACATATGTGCTCAAGCCCTTTTTCTTAATCAGATCGGTTAGATCACGGCTCTGCTGTTGCTTTGAACCACTATCAGACATGAGTACAAGCACGCTAAGTGCTGCCTAAGGCTTAACCTAACCTGTGATGGAGTACTGGGAGCTCAGGAGAGGGGATGAGCGACCTGGTCATTTACACAAAAGTGAAGTGCACCAGATACACATTACGCTGACAAAACCTTCTCCTGCCTGGAGATTTGTTTATAGCTTTCATCAAGAAATAAAAGTCACTAAGATGTAATGTACATTTAACATTATGCATCATTTAATTGCATTTTACAAACAAAAATGTTATATTATATTATATAATTAAATATTCATCAAGAAATACAAGACACTAATATGTACTTTTAACATTATGTGGATTATACAAATGCATTTTAGCTGACAAATAACATGTATGTTATTTTATTAAAATATATATTTATAGTATTTTTTTTCTTAAATTCTATTTAGTTCAATAAAATATCTGGATACAGTCAAAATCATGTTAATTATGGAAATTTATATGAATTATAAATCAGCACAGGTGTATTCATCTTCAGAGAGTGATGGGAGAAGGTCAGAATACACCTCTGCTGTGTCATTATTTAGAGTCAGCCAAAGAGTTCATCGCCCACAAACTCATCCACATCTCACTGATGACTGTGTCGTTATGAAACCGTTGCCGTGGCACTCGTGCTTTGGCAGGAGTGAAGGATTCCAGGCTCTGACTCTCTGCAGAACAATGCCAAAATATTACACAAACAAACAAACAAAAGAATAACATGGAATTAATAGGTCTATACTGAGAGGTCAGGTAAATGTATTCATTCATACATGTCAGATTTGTCAGAAATCAACAATGATTGGTCATGTCAAACTAGACACAAGTCTTCACATTTGAATGCCAAAGAATAATATTTAATGATATTTAAATTATAATATTTACACTACTGTACAAAAGTTTATGTTCTTGAAAGAAGTCTCTTATGTGATACAGTATAAATAAAACAGTAATATTGTGAAATATTGTTATAATTTAAAACCATTTTCTATTTTAAAGGTGCAATAGGTGATTCTCTACAGAAAATTTTTTTGGTTGAAACTCTCCTCATATCCTGATAGCAATCACCATGTTAAACGGTCTAAATGTATTTTTATAAATATGTATTGTCTGTGGAAGGTGTAGGACCATAAAATGTTCATCCAGTCATTATTTTCGGTTCAAATTAAATAATACGATGTCCTACCTGCCTATCAACGTATGTTTTTACATAGCCTACCCTCATGCACCCTGTTTGCACAGACATCATCAGCACGTTTCATGCTCTGCAGAGTTTATGTAGACAGACATAAGTCACAGAGCACCGCAAACAAAGAGCAGCCACCTTTTACAGTTCCTACCGAATGAAAACAACGAGCTTATGCTGCGTTTACGCCATAACTACTGTAATTAAGAGATGGCAACCCATGACGTTCTAACCGTAGCTGTTCAGTCAGACTCTGAATTATGCGTATCTATGTCAACAGTATTGAACCACCGAAATTACAAGCTCTCTAAGTTGTTTACGTTCATTATTATTGTAATGTTATGTGCTTTGAGACACGAGGTGGTTTAACGCTGTCTCTTGTGACGCTTTGCCGAAAGCAGCTGTGTGTGTTTGCCTTCATGTGTTTTGGAGGAGGCGTGGCTTTGGACGCCGATTTGCAGGAAGGGTGGGATCATATGATTTCAATGCTAGCAAGCTAACGTTAGTATTTCCCAGATTACCTTCTGCATTTTTAATATATTTTAAAATGCAATTCTTATTCCTAAGCTGAATTTTCAGCATCATTACTCCAATCTTTAGTGTCACATGATCCTTCAGAAATCATTCTAATATGCAGGGTTTTTTTTTTTTTTTTTGCTCAATAAACTTTCCTTATTATTATGAGTGTTTAACTTGGTTGTGCTGCTTAATTTTTTTATGGAAACCATGATACATTTTTTAAGGATTCTTTAATCATATAAAGTTCAAAAGAACAGGAAATAATTGAAATGGAAAAAATTGTGTTATCTATTTTATCTATTAGTGTATCTAGGGTAGTGTATCTTAAGGGGATAGTTCACCCAAAAATGAAAATTTGATGTTTATCTGCTTACCCCCAGGGCATCCAAGATGTAGGTGACTTTGTTTCTTCAGCAGAACACAAATGATGATTTTTAACTCCAACCGTTGCCGTCTCTCAGTCGTATAATGCGAGTCACAGACAAATCAAAATTAAACCCTGCGGCTCATGACGGCACATTGATGTCCTAAGACACGAAACAATTGGTTTGCGCGAGAAACCGAACAGTATTTATATTATTTTGTACCTCTAATACACCACTATGTCCAACTGCGTTCAGCACTCGCTTAGTGAGGTCTGATCGCGCTCTGACAACTGAAGTAATGTCTAGCACTCATTGAAGTATATGCGCGAGACATCACTGCCGTTTCTCGCACAAACCGATCGTTTCGTGTCTTAGGACATCAATGTGTCGTGATGAGCCGCAGGGTTTAATTTTGATTTGTCTGTGCATGTTTATTGACTCTTATAAATTGTGTTACCATTGACTCGCATTATACGACTGACAGACCGCAACGGTTGGAGTTAAAAATCATCATTTGTGTTCTACTGAAGAAACAAAGTCACCTACATCTTGGATGCCCTGAGGGTAAGCAGATAAACATCAAATTTTCATTTTTGGGTGAACTATCCCTTATATATTTTAATATTTACATTCCTGTCTGCTCTACACTCAAAGCTATTGTATGACTTCAGAAAACATGTCATATGGACTAACATTTTTGTCATAATATGAGTGTTAGTAAAATATGACACAATTTTCATTTTTGAAAAAAAAAAAAAAAAAAATGATTGTGATTTTATGAGACCTTTTATTAGCTCTATTAGCTTATTAAATCAGTGTGCCACTCAGAGATTTGGTATGGAAAAGAGCAAGCTGGATACATATGTCACTGCAGGTCTGAAGTAGGTAAGACTACGATGCTGGCTTTCATTCAGACACAGCTGGGATGTGGCCTGGATTTGATGTGCTTTGATTCAGATGACTGATGGTGGATCAGTTTATCACAACAAGCAGGAGCATTGGCTGTATTCTGTAAAAGGCAAATTGAGCCTCTGCATTACATTTGAAAAAAAACATTAGTTTAATTCTGCACTCTTAAAAACCAGCCAGTGATTTTACAATGCAATTAGAGCTGTTTTTGATTGAGCCAAGATAGCCAAAGTGAAGCCAACTACACTGAATGACAAGCATTATATTTGAAAGTCAAGACGTTGCAGAGAGTTTTTCGACATTCAGTTGTTACCCTTTTATGATTCACTGGAGACAGATCGGATACATTTTGCCCAGATGTGATGCAATGACAGTGTAACATCATCCAAAGGAGACACCTGCTTTAGTAAAGAGTAAAACTTATAGACCCTCTATTAAAAGAGACATCATGAAAAAAAAGTTTATTTTGTCAATATGGGTTAATGATATGGGTTAATGTGAGAAGCATCTCTAAGGACAAATGTGCCATCTGTTTGCAGCATGTGTGAGTCTGTCTTTTGCCACAAAGCACAATGTCAGGACAGCACTATTTGTTTACTGTACGTCTCCTAACATGCACCGGACTAATGTTATTTCCTTCTTTATTCTTCTTTTTCTTTTTGGTTAAAGGTGCACTAAGTTTTTTTTCCCACCTAAAGATTCATTAGTGACCTTGAAAAATATCCATGAGTGAAACAACAGTTTACTTTGCATACTTACCTTTTGTGTCGGATGCTGACAAATTCATGAAGTTACTGCTGTGTTGTGACCAATGTTGGGGGTAACGCATTACAAGGAACGGGAATTACATAATCAGATTACTTTTTTTCAAGTAACTAGTAAAGTAGCGCATGACTTTTAAATTAACAACACAATATCTGAGTTACTTTTTTTAAACAAGTAACATTAGTTACTATTTTCCCATATATTGACAGATACCTGTCCTCATGTTGAGAGAAATAAGTGTGTGCTTTGTAAACATGATGATTATAGTTGTAGACTAAATAAGCAGACATTTACTCATCTCACAAAAACAGATTCAGTATTCCTGAAAATGAATAAAAACTGAAATGCAAACTCGGAATATTACACAAACCTGCAATAACTAAATATGTTAAATAACACAAATATACTTTATGTGTTTAATCTCACTTTATTAACCAATGTCTTTGCTGCTCCTTCAATGATTCAATTCAACCATACTATTAAGCAACAATGACTTCAGATAAACATTTTTTTTTTCTTTTTTTTTTTTTTGGCTGAAGAGTGATGAACTTTCTTCTGTGTCCTGTTCTCCTGCAATCCAGAATGTCAGCACAGCTGAAAGGTTTGTTTGTGCTGCGCTATTGTACCTCTATTGTACATGTGTGAATTTGCACTTCCTTTCGCATTTGCACTTTTGGTGTGAAAGGGCCTTTACATTTGCCAAATATAGAACTTTTTATTATTGAATATGGAATGTGCTTCCTCTGCCCATCAGAAATGCACCAACGTTGGGTCATTTTAAAAAGTTGATTAAGACACATTTATTTAAGACTGTCTTTCTTTAATGAATTGATGTATTGCTTTTGTTGTTTTTGCTTTATTTTATTACTGTAGCGCTTTGGGTTTTAGAAAAGCGCATTATAAATAAAATGTATTATTTATATTATTATTATTATTATTATTATTATTGTTATTAAATAACAAGAAAAGTAATCCAAAGTAATGTAACATAGCACTTTCCATAAAAAGTAACTAAGTAATGCGATTAGTTACTTTTTTTAAGGGAGTATCGCAATATTGTAACACATTACTTTTAAAAGTAACTTTCCCCAATACTGGTTGTGACATTAACATTGTTAAATGTGAAGTTTCATAAATACGAGATATTGCAACTCTGCATATTCTAATCATACTGCATGTTATTCGGCCCTGTATGTGAAATGCACATCTGTTGTGATATTGTCATGTGTGTGATGATTGTGAAACCTCCGTTGAAGTGTCCATGGTGGTGGTGGAGCCGCTGGCATCTTTGCGTCATCCTGGCAGCCTCCTGAGGGAAGACCACTGGGATGAGACAACTCTCCATCTGCCTCCTGTGCCAAAGCTAGCAGGGCCCCTCCGTCTTATTCGGCCCTGCCGAGTTTACAGTCTTGGTGACTGGCACCAATAGCAGTCTCACGCTGCTACTGAATCATGAAACATTTCGCACTGAAGCAAAAGAGTGTGTGTGAGACTGAGGACAGATTGAATGATTGTAGTCATGTACAGTCAAGCTGGTTCATGACTGGTGCCCTTTGAAGCACTTAGCAGAGTCTTACAAGTGAATACAGTGACTTCTCAAGTGGCAGATATCAAATTCTCCTTAAATGAGAGCTTAAAGGAGTTTAGCTAACCAGGTCATCTCTCTGTTTTGTTTATAATGAAATTAGATTATTAAAAAGTAACAAAAAATGTCTTAGTATGAATTTAATAAAGATCATATAAATAAATTTATAGTACAAATACAAAAAGAAAATTGAGTAGGCAGTCTTTTATATTTCTAGATTTCTGCACTGTAATAAAATATTTTCCATCAAATACAGTAGCTGCTTTAAATAAAAAAAAAAAAAAAAAAAGAAGAAGAAGAAAGAAACATAATCTGTATTTTGTTAACCATTATGCTATTCATGTTTTTATCCAAATTCATTTTGGTCTTATCTGCTCCTACAGCCATTTCCTTACTTCCTGCCCTATAAGGAGTATACCGTGCGACCTTGGGTTTGCCATGCCTCAGTTTGACTTTTCTCAGGGTTTGCAACTCTTCTGAATCCAGACACACATGGTATACAATAGGATGACAAAAAGCATCACAGAAAAACCATAAACTGTAAGACCATGCAAACTACATGCATCTTAAATGTATTATTTATTATATAGCTTAAATTATGTTTTTTTTTTATTCATAAAGGGACATTAATTGCAGTTGCGCCACCTGACTTTTGCAACTCTTTTTACATTGAACAGGTTTCTAATTGGATGTATGTATTAGCTTTTGCCTAGTTTATACATGGAATTATAAAACACAATAATGTTTATGATAAAACGTTTTTCTTATTTTGGTTGTACCACCTGACATGGAAAGTGTAACAACTTACCCATACTTGAAAGTAGCTATTTTTAATGAGTATTTCAGAGAGACCTTTTCACTCTACCACAGAGATCAACTGGGGTCCTCTGAATGCTGCATTATCATGCTGCTGTTATTACCTTGTCAGTTCATAATAAAATACTCATGTTTGCAGTTGTGCCACCCTGACGTTTGAGAATGTACAAACTGGACAGAAGTTTTCCAATTATCTGAACAGCTTTAAAACTACGGTTTATATGAAAGGTGTTTTTTTTTTTTCTTCTTTTTTTCATTTATCTTGCTGCTTTATTTGTTCTCTATAATTAGCTGATTACATTTATTAAGATGTTCATAAGTTCCATACTGCATTCTTGCTGGGCTAATAAACAGTTTATTTCCCTATCTTTTATAATGATTTTAAAAATGGCTGTTGTACAATATATAACAGTTATTATTATTATTCTGGCTTGTGATAACTCAGGCACACTTTATCACCACAAGTCAACTGTTCTTACATTCCTAAATTTGAGATATATGAGCCAGTGCAGGCAGTATGACAGAATAGCTGAAGAGCACATTAAGATCACATATTATGATTCTGGGAGTGATGGCAGCAGAGTGGGTGAGTTATGCACACACACCTTGTACACATTCATAAGATAAGTAGACCCTGGAGCGGCTCTGGGTGAGTAGCCACAGGATGGATGTTTTAGAGGGATTTACAGCAGTGATGGCTTGTAAACATTTTTAGGCATCATGCCAATAAAAATAGATGCAGCTGCGCCAAAGAAGGCGAGAGAGTTCCTCTGATCTAACCTAACTGTGCTCTCCTCACTTCACCTGAGGAATCGCTACTATCGGAGCATTTTTAACCAGCCATTACCTAGAATTGGGATGTTAGCATGCTCGTTTACAAATCTCTGCAAATGCGAGACAATAAACAGATGTTCAGGCAGCATTTTAGTGTGTTACTGCGCACGTCGCTGAATCGCTTTCACACTCGAGTATTCCAGATGGAGTTAGAACTCAGTACTTCACTGAGGCAAAATGTTTGTAGCCGAACCAGTGAATGCAGATCTCAACCCAGCATGTGAGATCTTTTTATATGAATTTATTTATTTATTTCTGTGAGCGCTCCACGGCCAAGCAGCAAACCCTCTGCAGGTAGTCCTGTTCATCACAGAGACAGCATGTAGATCTGAGCTTAGCCAAGTCCAATCCCAGCCTCTCTCTGCCTGTCACTTAGCCAGCACAGTGTGACACATTCAAAGCCTCTCCACTATTCATTAGCATAGAGGCTCTGTAGAATGAAATAAATATCTTTCCCTGCCTCATCAGTTTGAATTTGAGGAAGGAATGGTTATGTAAGTCTGCTAAATTTATCAATGCTCATTTTATGCAAAGCCCAAGCTTACAGGCGGAGCCTGTGCGGTATTCCAACAGGAGGATGCCTTTCGTTTCCCTCCAAGCCATTTTATTCTATTTCTATCCATGAAAAAAGAGGAAAAGATGCAAGATATTTAAAAAAAAAAAAAAATGTCAGGCCATTTTTAGCAAGGATTTCTTTCATTTGGGAGCAAACATTAGCTTGTATTTGCTGTCCGTCAAATTATAGTCATCCATAAGAAAATCATTTGTGACTTTCCTTACTGTGTTTGGGGGCAAAGCCCTGCAAGAGAAAAGAGAACATATACTCTGTCATTGAAATAGCTTTGTACATGGCAAAATGAAAAAGACTTGTAGTGTGTGTGTGTGTGGTTTGAGTCTTTGATGAATGAATTGGTATTCTAACAGTGTGAGGCTGGAAGTGAACTGCTCTGCTCCCACAGGAAACTGTTAGTGTCCTTCTTTCTTTTGGTCTCTCTCTTCTCTCTCACTTACTCTCTCTGTAAGGCTGAATGATATGCCCCATGCCTGTGAGCTGCTCAGCCGTATACAGGGCTGAGTGACAGCTCCCTCAGAGCAGCTTAAGCTAAGACGGCACAGTGTAACACAGCACAACATAGTTCAGCACAGCTCAGCTGAACACTACACTGCATACCATTTATCTGTACAGTCCATAATTAGATAAATGCAGGACTACATGTCTAAAGTTCTGGATTTAGACATAGCGTGTTTCAAACAGTTTCGCAGAGTGGAAATAACTAGCTCAAAATTTGAGAATGCGTTCATACCATGCCATAAATAAAAAAAAAATTAAAAAAATTATATATATATATATATATATATATATATATATATATATATATATATATATATATATATATATATATATATACATACAGTACAGTCCAAAAGTTTGGAACCACTAAGATTTTTAATGTTTTTAAAAGAAGTTTCGTCTGCTCACCAAGGCTACATTTATTTAATTAAAAATACAGTAAAAACAGTAATATTGTGAAATATTATTACAATTTAAAATAACTGTTTTCTATTTGAATATATTTCACAAAGTAATTTATTCCTGTGATGGCAAAGGTGAATTTTCAGCATCATTACTTCAGTCTTCAGTGTCACATGATCCTTCAGAAATCATTCTAATATGATGATCTGCTGCTCAAGAAACATTTAATGTGTACAATTGTACAAAATATTTGTGTACAATATTTTTTTTTCAGGATTATTTGATGAATAGAAAGTTCAAAAGAACAGTGTTTATCTGAAATCTAATCTTTTGTAACATTATAAATGTCTTTACTGCCACTTTTGATTGATTTAATGCATCCTTGCTGAATAAAAGTATTCATTTCTTTAATTTCTTTTCAAAAAAAATAAAAATAAAAATTATTACTGACCCCAAACTTTTGAACGGTAGTGTATAATGCTACAGAAGCTTTGTATTTCAGATAAATGCTGTTCTTTTGAACTTTTATTCATCAAGGAATCCTGAAAAAAAAGTACACAACTGTTTTCAACATTGAAAATAATCATAAATGTTTATTGAGCAGCAAATCAGCATATTAGAATGATTTCTGAAGGATCATGTGACACTGAAGACTGGAGTAACGATGCTGAAAATTCAGCTTTGCATCACAGGAATAAATTACTTTGTCAAATATATTTAAATAGTACACAGTTATTTTAAATTGTAATAATATTTCACAATATTACTGCATTTTTATATATATATACTATATATTACATATATATATATATACGTTCTGAAATCAATTAACAAGTTAACATGATCACAAACTCAGGAGGGACCAGTTTGATTCAGTCTGATGAATCCTTCAGTGAATGGAATCAGTGGGAGCAGCTAATGAATCAATAAACTGCAGGTTCCATGCAAAGAATCATTCGTTCAATGATTCCATTATTTGCTTTGCAACCAAGAAAGCAAAATATATATTCCATCTGTATCTTTTATCTGTAGCTTACCATAACCCTTACAGTAATGCAAATGAAAAGTAGGCTTGCCTAATTAAATACAAATGACAAGAAATATAAAAAAGAGAACTACAAGAGAATCAAAATAGAACAAATCAACATAATCGCACGGCAATTTGTAACTAATGTATGTTTTGGCGAACAGGTGGCTAATTTGTACTGTATCTCATTTGTACATTTTCATACAATCTGCTTACGCCCTGGTTATGTTAGAGGTGGGGCTGGGGTGGACCTTTATGGGTTTTTTTTGTTTGTTTTTTTAAATCATACATTTCATTTTCCTGTGAGATCGTGTTGGAACAAATGCATGTATTCTTATTTCACTCCTAAAATTTGTTTGTTGTCTTGAGATTTATTACCTCTTTAGGTGGGTCCTAGTATAAAATAGTTTGGGAACCCCTGTTATACAACACACTTCATCACAGAATGCTGCAGTTATATGCACCAGAAACGCTAAACAGGAATTCTAAAAATGTGCACCGCAGCATGTCTCAACGCAGGGGGCAAATCTCAAGATGGCATAACTTCAATAGGAAAGTATGACACTTATTCTTATAATCCTTAAACTGTCCTGCCAATCAAACCACATGCTTGAGGGATGCCACTTGCATTTGCAGCTTTTCCAAGAGATGTTCTCTGCATGCAGTCTCTGTCGCTCCATTGCTATTTCATCCCAAATTACCACACACTCTTCTGCCCTCATTGAAATCAGCTAGTGACTCACTGTAGGATCAAAACACAGCACTTGCAAAAAATTCCCATTTTCTCCACATCACCCCCATGCATTATCTCAACCTCCTCCGAACATTCCTCGTTGAAATCCGAGTCCAAAGCTAACTGCCTTCAACACCAAATGTTTATGCTGCAGCTCTCATAAACGTCTACCCATTGTTAATCATGCAAGTGTACACGGGAGGATGTGCATGAAAGTGATCACATGACCTCTGCTCAACCTAGCATGGCTGTAAACACAACTCAAATTTGATATCTGTTTTAAATGCGCAATTTTTTTTTATCCAAAGTGACTTTGTGGTACGAGAATCTGAATAGTTCTAACACGTTTTTGTGCTATTTATATCAAACTTTGAAATGTTCCCACAAAGTTGCTTTGAAATCTACAATTTATCCTTAAACTGTATAAATTAATATTCTCTTTTATAAATTAAAGTACATTTTGTTTTAAGCATTTTTATTAAAACAAAAAAAATGTTAAAAACAGTAAAAATTTATTTGGGTTAGTTCACCCAAAAATGAAAATTCTGTCCTTAATTACTCCCCCTCATGTCGTTCCACACCCATAAGACCTTCATTCATCCTCGGAACACAAATTAAGATATTTTTTGATAATATCCGATGGCTCAGTGAGGCCTCTATTGCCAGCAAGACAATTAACACTTTCAGATGCCCAGAAAGGTACTAAAGACATATTTAAAACAGTTCATGTGATTCAGGGATGTGCACAGGAATTTTGAGGGGCAGTTGCTCTGACCTAAAAAAAAAAAGGGCACCCCCACAAAAAAAAAAAAAAAAAAAAAAAAACCTCATGGGCTATATGAAGGACTGAGAATAACCGCGGTATAAGCGCAATAATTGACTCCACTTCGAGTCGTGACCGAATCACGACCTCAGGTGTGCATTATTTTTCTAATAATTCAACGGCCCGTCGTCAATTATTCCTTACTTGAATCACAGCTTAAATAGTGTTTTGACATCGACAACCCTTGCATTTTACCTGCGTCTAGTTAACTTTCTTTCGCTTCTCGGGTCGACATTAACACACTGACAAAATTATATTCAGAATTAAAAATATTTTTATACCACTTTTTAATGTGTGATTGTGTAAAGGTTTTCACGAGATACCAACCTTTCGCGAACTTGCTTCCAACACTTGTTCTCATGGAGGCGCGGTGTGCACGGAGGGAGGGGCTGTGCGCGCGCGAGTATGTGAGAGAGACGCGTGAGTGAGAGACGCAGGGAAATGAAATGCAGCTGAACGTTTGCTCTATGAAAGACATTGACAAAGACGAAAACTAAGGACATTTAATCTATAATTTTATTTTAGTTAGTTTTGCCAAACACACATCACAGTTTTGGTTAGTTATCGTTTTTTGTAATGCCTCGTTTTTATTTTTATTTCAGTTAACGACGTTGTTTTTTCCCACCTAGTTTTCGTTTTTTCGTTCGTTTTCGTTAACGATTATAACCTTAATCACCTTTCCGACAACGTTAAGTCGTCTCTCCTGACAACCGCGACAATCTCCTTCTAGTGCCGCTCATGCAGGCTCAGCTCAGGTGCCGGTCGCATGCAGCGCTGCAGCCACGTAAACAGAGTTTGCCCTTCCCCTTACTGACTTTCACTTTCGGACGGGTGCCCGAATATGGAAGTGAATGAGGCTTTGCGATTTTTTATTTTTATTTTTTATTTTTATCTAGGCCTACGTGAAATTCTGCATCCATTGTACGATTTTTTTATTTATTTTTTTCCACCTCGGAAGGGCAACGTGAGTCGAGAAGGGCATATGGGCAGTTGCCCGGGCAACCTGAGCAACCCCCCTGTGCACGTCCCTGATGTGATTACAGTGGTTCTACCTTAAAATTATAAAGCGACGAGAATACTTTTTGTGCGGCAAAAAAACTAAATAACGACTACAATATCTAGTGATGGTCAATTTCAAAACACTGCTTCAAAGCTTTACGAATCTTTTGTTTTGAATCAGTGGTTCGGATCGCGTATCAAACTGCCAAAGTGGCGCTCCGAACCACTGATTCGAAACAAAAGATTCGTAAAGCTTTGAAGCAGTATTTTGAAATCGGCCATCACTAGATATTGTTGAATAAAGTCGTTATTTTGTCACTTTATAATACTAAGGTTGAACCACTGTAGACACATGAACTGTTTTAAATATGTCTTTAGTAGCTTTCTGGGCATCTGAAAGTGGAAATTATCTTGCTGGCAATAGAAGCCTCACTGAGTCATTGGATTTTATCCAAAATATCTTAATTTAATTTAATGAATCTTTCATTTGTGTTCTGAAGATGAACAAAAGTCTTACAGGTGTAGAACGACATGAGGGTGAGTAGTTAATGACAGAATTTTCATTTTGGGTGAACTAGCTTACTTTTTCATTCATTTATCAGTTAAAAATGTATTTGGATGATGTATATTATATATTCACAAATTTTGGTGAAAGTTTCTACTGATTGATTTGATCCAAGAATATGATATTCCGGTTCCAGAATATTGGTGCTTTTACATCCAACCAATATGATTCGGGAATTCTGTGACATTGTTTTAAGGTCATTTCTAAATAGTCTCTACACAGCTGTGTACAGAGGCTTTCATTCTCATTTGGTCTAAAACTTAATTTGAAACACTAATCCCTAGTCTCACGCACACACATGCATACATACACGCACGGCCACCTAGGATGATGAGGGCACTGGCAGGTCAGGGGTGTAACAGCTGAAAATATCAGGCTGACTCCTGTTGCTCAGGTTCAGCCCAGGCCTTCGATGAGTGGCAGAAGCCTTTGAAAGTGTGTGCCTGTATACGTGTCCATAATGATTTTGTGCGTCAGTCAGAGGCCTTTCCAAAAGGACCCGGCGCATTGTGTACTCCAAAAGGTTGAGCGGGTGAATGGAAATATCCATTGTAGGTGATTGACAGGGCCTGACACCCTTATATATCACTCAGCTGAACGCTCATAGGAAATATACGTCCCTCCCCTGAGTCTAAATCCTCAGAGATAGAGCCGCTTAAGCAGAGTGCTTCTGCACGACTGTGTTCGCGCACTATTCAGAGGCATGAATGTACCATTCAGTCGCTCACAATCGGAATAAATGTAACCCGACACCTATTCCGCTGTGAGAAGAAGAATGCCTCAGAATATACAGCGTATATGAATATCTGCAGCTAGACTTGACTAATATATCATGTCAACTTCATAAACTTGACAAATCCAGTTATTCATGTTTGTAGGCATGTTGGAAAGCTTTAGCTGTGAGCAGAAGAGGGAGATTTTTGCAATAAACCATTTACAGTTGATAGTAAAAGAGTGCACCTCAGCCCTAAGGTGCATTTATATATATATATAAAAAAAGTCTCTTCTCTTCTTCTCTTCTCTTCTCTTCTCTTCTCTTCTCTTCTCTTCTCTTCTCTTCTCTTCTCTTCTCTTCTCTTCTCTTCTCTTCTCTTCTCTTCTCTTCTCTTCTCTTCTCTTCTCTTCTCTTCCCTCTTCCCTCTTCTCTCCTGCACTTGTATTTTTGCTCCAGACAATTCACACTGGCAGTTTCCATGACAACAAATAGAAATTTCCCTTCACACCTCATGCGGGTGCATTTCACCGCCAGTGCAACGAAGACAGCGCCCGCCTCCCATGTCACAAACTGTCTGTGCCATGCTCATGTGCTCCAACCTCCATTTCTCCCCCCAAAATACCCTCCTCCCCGCACTGCTACCCATGTCACTAAGCCTTAGCTCCAAGCTAGAGCCCACTAGCTTCTTCAAGGCCTCACGCTGACGCGAGGGCATGAGTGTCATATAGAATCACGCTCTCTGGTCCTCATTTCCCTATCTCTCGGAGGTTGGTTTGGTATTATGGGTGGCTTAAGATGAGTCCCATGTATGGAGTTATCAGAGCTGAGAATGATGTCAGTAATTGCACAGAGCGGCTGAGGATGTGCCGTGTGCCTGTGGCGGTGTGTGTGAGTGAGTGTGTGTGTGAGTTATGGATGGCTGAGTACATGCAGTCTTATGTGTTCTGTTCTCTTACAATTCAATCGTTTCTGCATCAACAGTCTTCTGTCTTTCTGCCATAGCATTACTTCCATTCACTCTGCCATGCTCCTATTCTTGTTCATACATTTTTTTCTTCTGCACTCTTTCACAATTTTATCTCTTCCTCTCATTCCTGTGAAACTGTCCCTCGACTGTTATTCTACTCTGTCATCCATTGTTCTACTCATTTATTTGAGTCTTTTTTCACTCTCTGCACCTCTCCCTCTCTCTTATCTCCCTCTCTTTGTTTCATAGTCCTGCAGAGTTACCAGACAAGTCTAACATATATTCATAGCTGCCGAAGGGACCCATTTCAAAAAGAGGCTTTTGTTGCCAAGACAGCAGATTTTCTCTCTGCAAATATTACAGGGTGTAGTTACAGCACATTTAAGAGACACGTTCAGCTGTATATGTAAAAATATTGTATGGTATCGCCATTCCGTCCAGACGGATCTGACGTTTTGGGAGCCTGAAACCGCTTCTTTTTGAAACCGGGTCTGAGAGTGGATAAATCTGAAAAGGACACCCTTGCGTTTTCATGTGTACAGCCATTTAGGGCTGCATGATATATCGTGATTTATCGCAAATTTTATCGCACGCGATTTGGCAAAGGTTGTGATTATTTTATGTGCAGCTTGTCAGAGCTGTACGGCTCTGTGATCAGTAGTAAATGCTTCTCCATCTGAAAGTCAGAGGGCGCTCTTGCGCAGAAATTCCAAATATGCCCTGCCACAGAAGTAGATAACATGCGTCAGTCCCCCAAATCCCTATGTGGATCATATTATCGCTGAAGCTGAATAAACAGAAGATTGAAATGCTTTGATTGATTACACGTGACTAATTAAACACACGACTACAGAGCCCCGCACATGACATGCGAGAGAAAAAAAAAAAATCGTGCGCACAATTTACTATTTCGTTCCCTAAATTGTAATTTGCTAAATTGTGCGATCATAAACTGTAAACCGCACGATTTAATAAATCGAGGGAACTAATTAGTTAAGCGTGCGCACAATTTATATTTTGAGAGAAATTACTTAGTAAAGCGTGCACATGATTTAGCCTACTATTTTTTTCCTGCATGTCATGTGCGGTGCTCCGTACATGACTGCCTTATTCTGTGTAAGAAGCCACATCATCTCACAGAAGGATGCTCAACTGTCGTTATGAAGTGAGTTTGGAGTAAAAACGTTATTAAATGTTGTCTTTTGTTGGACAAGATGATAATAAATGCTTCTCATGTCTGGAAAGATGTTTGATGCGTGTTGCTTTTTCAAATGTACATTATAAGTGACTCAAACTTGCAGTGCTTTCAGATGGATATTTGGAGCCATACTTCATTGACAAGCTGCGCATAAAAAAAAAAAAAAAAATTGCAGCCTTTGCGATTTCATAATCACATTAAGAATCACGTTTAAGTGCGAGTTCAATGTTATTTTACGTATTGTGCGATAAATCGTGCAGTCCTACAGCCAATCCGTATATTTTTTGAAACATTGATGTCTTCACCCCACGTCTCGACCCCTCGACTTGCATGCACCAAGTCTTCTTCTCTATTTTTAGTGTATCTGTGGCAGAATTACAGCGCCACATACTGGTCTAGGTATGTATACTACATCGTTTTGTGACGGTTTCAGTGGTTTTGTGTGTACGCAGATATTTCTTGAGATGACGCTATGTTTACGGAATTTTTATTTAGAACGAGGGGGGAAAAAAAGATTGACTAGGGAAAGCTCTGGCTTTGTGTGGATGTGGCCTAAAAGTGAAGTGATGTTGACAGCCCTTTGTATGTCTTATTGTGAAGTAACTCATTGTGATTGATATCATCCATCAACAGAAGTCAGCTAAGGTTGAAAGAATTGGCTCCCTTCAGATTCTTGAGTTAGAATTCAATTGAATTGGCCAGTTGAACTGGAATGTGTTGACTGTCATGTTAACATTCAAAGATTACCTAGATAAACATGTTCTAGTTAAAATTACAGTACTTAATGGCTCACAACCCAGTCAACGCATGTTATCAAACTTAAAACTTTGACAAAAACAGCCATAAAGCCATGACCTTTGAACTCAACCTTTCAAAAAGATGGATGGAAATTAGTGTTGTCACAAGGCAAATATTCAAAAGATACGCATCACCATGATCATTAAATAGTCCCATAATTGCTGATCACGACAAGCATGTCATTTATTATTTCGCACATACCTCATAAATGATGTTAAACCATGATTGATCTCTTCCTCAATTGCTGTCCAAAGGGGGAAAATAATTTGGCTAAATCTTTCACGGCCCATGACCGACAATCATTTTTGGGCAAATCAAAATTTTGATTATCACTTGATTGCTTTAATTGCTTTAAAAATCAAACTGCGTCTGGAGAGGCCCTGGGAAAAGAGCTGGTAATTAGGCTACAGATTCGTGATGAGGAAAAGGGCACAATAGCGTATCAGGAGAGAGATTGGACATTATCTGAGGATAAGTTTGGGGAACCTAAGAACGGGGGAGATTAGAGTGAAAAGAGAAGGACCAGAGGTACGGCGCAGAGAGAGTCAGGTTAAAGGAAACTGTTGGAGCGTTAAATGGTGTAGAATTTCTAGGGACAGTAACGGGCCAGGGATTATGTTTCCAGTAGCATTAGGGATAAGGCTAGCCACTTACTGCCACGTTCCCTGGTAGTGTGAACGCTACAGAATGCCCACCATGTGCTTGGCTATTGTTCTGTGTCAGGTTTAATGTTACACCTTTGAGTGATGTGGCCTATTCCTGGAAGACAGCCACAAGCTCAAACTCAAAGCCAGCAAGACTGACTCCAAACCAAATATAATACTACTCTGCACAGGGCATTCATGGGCTGTTTCATTCAATGACCTTGCATCAGAGTGATGCATATAGTATCGTGCTCCTCAGACCAAACACGACTAGCACATTGGCGAGCCAGTCTACATAAATGAGCGTATGCACCCTGACTGTTCCAGCCAATGCTAACAAACATGTTCGGACACAGCTAATGCGAATGTGACAGCTGACATTCCACGTCCGAAACGTTACGCAAGCGTGCCGAAGCATAGCGTTTGCAAGCTGGAGTGGAAACCAAGACAGGAAGACCTCAAAGATTGTTCCGGGTTCTCTGGCAAGTTGACCCCCGTTTTACAGACAGCAATGATGGGCGCTGGTCTATAAATATCAGCACCCCAGTGCTGATTTACACCCTGTGGCCGTAGCCCAGAGTCCACAGGCACTGACCTTCAAGGCGGAATGCAAACACACAAAGACAAATCTGTCGCTTTCCACGTCAGCTTCTGCAGTTTACAGTAAATAAAGAAGCCCACAGAGAGTGGAACGATCTATAATTAAAGTAGAAAGGTCACCTGTACCCTAGTACCTGTTGACTCTCGTCCTCTAGCCACTGGTGACTTTTCCCTGAAGTCAAACAATGGCAGGAGATAAGACTGGGACTAATTAACACCTCGTTTATTTTGGTGCACTGGTGTGGACAAGTGAATGTGCGTAAAAGGGGAAGGACCACATCAACATTCAAGTGTTATTGTGTTTACATCGGCGCATTTGAGCGTATGCGTGTGACCCCTAGATGGAGCGTGGTGCTGTGCTATTTTGTTTGCAGGGTGTGAGCTCAGGCACATTGTCTTCGGTGGGAGTTCAGCTACTGCGTCTGGAGCAAATCCAAGAGTCTAGTAATTACTCCATGCAGCTTCCATGTTAAATATTTAAACGCTGCCGCACATGAATGACCGGAGGATCAGGTGTCAAAAACAAGTCCATGAGCCCTTGCATCAGAAAATGTCCTTTAATGGCAAAACTCTTTGTCCTCGGTCACAGGCCTCAGTAGGAGACGGCACGAACACACGGCGAGGGTCTTGTAAGACTCTTGCTACATCGACTGTCACATACACACACAAATAGAGATCTGAGTCTCAGAAGTGGAGCAGGATGAGTGCTAATATAATGAAGATTAATTCAAAAATGCACACACAGAAGAGAGATAAAAATGGCCTTCTTTGTTTTTATTTAATATATTATGTTTTGTTTTTTAATTTTCAACATTGCACATAATTTCATTTCCATCACATCTCATATTGCTGCCTACAAAATGATATGCATGTAGAAAAATCCAGAAGATTAATGAATTAACCCCCCCAAAAAGGAAAAGAAATAAAGAAATGATACAGGGTCTCCAATATACAAAAAAAAAAAAAAAAGAAAGAAAGAAAGAAAAAAAAGGAATAAATAAATAACACAAATACATCGTCAATCAGGATGCAAGTTTTTAAAACCAAAGCATCATGCAGAAAGAAAGGGCAAGCCCATCCAAAACTCACATGAATAGAGGAACATCTGGTTATTTATTTACTTCTTTGAGGGGGGTGATTCTATACACTTTCCTGCCGTCCGGATTGTTCATCGAAAGAACACAGACTCACCAAGCGCATCTCCCTCAGCATGCTTGTTAGGAGGCACAAAAGCTGACCCAACACACACCAACACACCTCTCATCAAAAGCGGAAATACACAGAGGTCCACCTGTGATTACCAAAATGATCCGATATTAGATTCATATTTCTGGCGTGCGATTGCCTGTGTTTGGTTAGTGACCTGTAGCTGTATACAGTGCTGTATGATGGACACTAGAAGTAAGGTGATCTGGTAATTGAAAGAGATCTTTTCCAGTCAGCAGTGTTTTCTTGCGGTTTCGTTACTGTGTGAGCAGCCAAGCGTTACACTGGTAACTCTGTCCATTACGACACTTTACAAAAGTGAAAAAATGCTTAATCATGATTCTGAAGAATTTATCTAAGCTCACTGAAATACATTAACAATGAGCAGACACTCACTTGTACACAAAGTACAATATATTTCATGCTGTAATGAAAGCCACAACAGAATTTTTATTGTTCATACATTACATCAAATATCACATTGGTGTGCTCAGGTTCTCTTTCTATGATTGCTATGTTTTTTGAAGAGTCTCTTCATTTTGACTCAGTATCTCTCACATAGTAGTTGGGAATCAAATAGTGATGGTCAATATTACAGATTTGTATATATTGTGGATATCATTTCCACCTTTACATTTAGATAATCTTTGCCGATTTAATAAATAATTAGTTTGATAACACTGTTCAGTGTCATCTTGAGCAAATCTCAAAATGAATATCGTTTACGTCGTAATGTTCTAAAGCCTAAACGCCACCTTAAATTGTGTCTTTTATTTATTTGAGTTTTATTTTAATCAAAATAGCATTGAATTTTAATCTCATCCATTTATTGTCCATCAGCCATGACATGAAACTAACAATTTAATTGTCAGTGCAACCCCAATAGTCTTGTGTGGATTAAATAAGTGAGCTTTTAGATATCTCTCCATTGCCTTACACATTCCTGTGTAAATCAGTTTAATCGCAGCGAGTTGAATATGAACAAAATAATCGATCAACTCAATGAGAGGATGTGCTGATCTGGTCTATCTCGTTTAGCAGGTAATTCTCCTTCTTTTTCACAGGGAAAAGCTTCCTTTTCCTCCAAAGCCAGCTGACCAGTCAGCACTGGCAGAGCATCTCCATGGTAACAAAGTCTCCTCACGGTTGGCTGGTAATTCTTGGCTGTTGACTCAGTGTGTAAAGAAAGAGCCATGCGCATCGCATCGTGGATGTTAAGGAATTCTTTTGTTCTCAAGTGTAAACCATTCCGATCCACTGCATCGAGCACATGTCGCGGTGACATCATAATAGCACTAACACATATTTACATATTAAAGTCACATGCAGATCTACAACATGTGACGTGACGCAACGCTCCATGTTTAGTTGCTTCATGGCGCTGCTCCACCTGATGATCTCGGCTTCAGTTTATGAAACGCACTCAGCAAGTGGTCCTCTGCTAGAGAGTCCAGTCAACTAACTAACTAACTAACACACACGCTAAAAAAAGAGAGAGAGCTGAGGAGAGAGAGTCTGCAACCGGCAGGATCGGCTTCCACGAGGTGCACGAAACCATTAAGGATTTAGAGAACGAGAAAGAACAGGGCCTGGGACTCGAGAAGGCTAACAGTCAAAAAGTAGATCTGCCTAAAATGACGCGTGACCTTGAGGACACCATAAAATAGACATCTGCTTATGTACATACGTCGTGTTTCATGTGCATCTATTTTTACTAGGTCTAAATCTCTTCAAGAAATAAAAAGAGGTCCAAACATAAAACATAGATTTTCAGGGTTCGACTTTGGTTATATAATATTCAAGGCTAGGTTTAAAAAAATAGATAGTACACTTCCATAGAACTTTGCATACAGATTACTTGAATGTATTTCCATGACAACGAAGCAGCTGGTTCATTCTAGAAATGGTTTGAGTTTCAATTCTATACGATCAGACCACGTTTATCCTAGAATTCTGACACGTCGCCTATTCAGAGTAGTTCCAACAGGAAAGACAGACAGACAGACAGACAGACAGACAGACAAAGACAGAGAGGGACAGAGAAAGAGAAGACAACTGTGTGCATAAGTCTGCATGCTTGGTTGCATGTCAGATAGGCAGGGAAGGAAAGCAAAAAAACAAAGAACGAAAAAGGAGTGGGAGATGAAAAGAGAGACAGAGACAGGGAGGATTGTGGGGCAGAGAGAGTATCGTCTCTTTCTGTTGCCGTGTCTCCCAACAGAGTGTTAGCTAACCTGGAATATGACTTGCAGATCTGTTTATATGTGGCTTTATTGTCTTGCTGTCGGTGTGTGGCACTGTAATTTGCAGTCTTCTGTTTGAGGGCACTATTTATAGTGGGTATTGCAAAGAGGCGAATTGAACTGCAATACCAAAATTCCCAGTCCACAACAGCAGACACTGTTATTCCTATTGCGATAAACTGGTCGGTAATATTTATTAACCAAACTCTGTAATGGTTCACCACTGATATTTAAAGTGGATGCAGACAGAGAGAAGCAGACTCGGCTCACCATCTGAGCGCTGGGCATCAGTCCAGTAATGCACCAACTCAAATGAATAACCAGCTGTCCACCAAACCTGATGGCACCCACAATTCAACCTTCATCATTTATCTGCACCTTGGAGACCGTGAAGGCCACCAAACATATAGGTCTATTATTCAGATGACTATAACTGATTACTGTTTTACTCCTCCGGGTGTGGAAGGGACAGTTCACCCAAAAACGATTTACTCACCCTCGTGTCGTTCCAAACCTGTATGACTTTCTTTCTTCTGTAAAACACAAAAAAAGATATTTTAAAGAATGTTTCTGTTCATACAATGAAAGTTAGTGGGGTCCAAAACAACACTGGACCACATTAGGTATGTTTACATGCACTAATTTTCGTCATTCGAAATGAGTCCAAACCATTTTTAGATTCTGAATGTTTTTATTTATTTATTTTTTTTATATATTGTTTTTTTGTTTTTTTTTAAACATTGCAATCCGATTCATATATTGGTTTAAGTGCCAAAATAGCATCACTGGAGTTGCGCGACTATAAAGGTTTTTTTTTTGCCTTGATGATTATCTATCTAAAAAGAAAGCTGACATGTATGTCACAAGAGCTTTTTTAGCAAACGTTTAGTAAATATACAGTCTCCTCCACTGTCCAGTTCGTAAGACGTGACAATTAAAGATGTAAAATGTAAACATACGTTTGACAGCACTGCGCATGGGTATTTATGAATTCGATTGAGAAAATAGTTGGATTCAAGCATTTACATGCACATTTTGTTCCTGTTTACCAAGTAATTTCAGGTCTACACAATCCTTTTCAGTCTGATCGAAATTTAAATCAACTGAGATGTTTGCATGAAAGTGTTGACTATAAATAGATCGCACGTCCTGATTTTGCTGAGTTAGACAAATTCCTGGCTCAACATATTTTGTTGATCCTGGAACAACACTCCCGTCCGAAAATTTAATCATAACCGCGTCCCTAGCTCTAAACCTAACCCTACCCATAACTTATCCCTAAATCAGAGGGAATGACAGGTGAATAACAATGATGCAGAATCACCTCACCCTGGTTGTAAGCCTAAACTTGACGTAAACTGTGAACTTATCCCTCAAATCTGATTGGTTGAATGGAATGTTGTTCCAGGAACAACAAAGATTTTGATCCAGAAACATGTTGTACTTGGTGAAATCAGGTTTTGCAAATAGATTATTTGGGTGCATGTAAACGTTGCTATTGACTTGCATTGTATGGATAAAAAAACACTAAGGTATTTTGCAGAAAATAGAAAGTCATACAGGTTTGGAATAACATGATGAGGGTGAGTAAATCATGACAGAATTTTCAGAAATTTTGGGGCGAATTATCCCTTTAAAAACATTTAGGGTTTTGATAGCACAGACACAGCCACACTAATCTAAAAAACAGACTGTTCTTGATCATTGAAGATTTGAACAAAAGCAATGAGTCTGGTGCTGAGGGGAATGTGATTTGACCCTGCATTCATACTGTAAATGTGTGACCCGTCCAGACTGACATCATTGAGCACTGCCGCTGAATTTCTCCATTTCAGCTGGCAGTCTTTTGGTTTAGGAAATGAAAAGAGATAAAACTAGATGGAAGAGGCTGCCACAGACAGACAGTAGACTTTCCCTTCACTTATATATTTAACAGCTTTCACCAGGCCTACCACAAAAAAACAAGTGGCAATATTACACCCAAACAAATATTTCTCTATTATAAGAAAATATTCACATCTGTTCTTGCAAGACACTGATTCACTCATAAAGAGAAAAATGAAAACATGTCAAGCTTTTTTTAAGAAGTCTCCTGCTGCAGGTTCCTCTACATAGAGATGTAGTGTACTGTGTCTTTAAGGCATTTATTGGGGCGGGTCTTAAACAGTTTGACACCTGGCTTGATGATGGACTTCCTGTCTTACTGCACGTCGGAGATGCTGCAGTGTCTGATGTGCAGTGTCAATCTGATGTCCAGCAGTGGCTTCAGTGACACCTGCGTCAACGGGTCCGTCCCGTTCACTTGCCGTCCGTTGACTGGCAGTCATGGCCGTCCCCCTCCGTAGGAGTCCAAAGGCTGACGGAAAAGTCTCTCATAGGCAAGACTCACAACACTGCAACAGAAAGTAAACAAAAGTTTTTGATTACTGACTTTTACCATTTAAATTGACAATTATCACATTTTACTCAATGTCCTTCACCTGGCATAGAAGCAAATTAAAGTAAGAGTTTCCTCAGTGTCATTACAGCGTCAGTGTTTAAAGTGACAAAGAAGAGCAGTGTCAGGTGACACACAGAAGATTGTCCTGTCTGGCACATGAACCCAGACAACCTTCACCTGTAAAGAACATACAGTACTTTACCATTGCTCAACAACAACAATAACAACAAGCTAATGAGATTAAAGGTGAATTCATTAAAAAAAAAAAAAAAGTACCCTACTCACAGGGCAGAGCACTTGAAGTGAGCACTCTGAAGGGTGCAGGGATTTTTGTCTCATTTGTGGCACAATGACGTACACTACAGCTCAAAGTTTTTGAAAGAAGTCTTTTATGCTCATCAAGATGGAATTTATGATCAAAAATACAATAAAAACAGTAATATTGTGAAATATTACAATTTAAAATATATATATATTTTTAATTAGACTGTTGTAGAAAACAAAAGTTTTGTGTCAAATATATATTTTATGCACCTTTAATTGTACTATTTCCATTTGGTACAAACAAACATAAAATGTGCAAATGTGTACAGAATTGGTTCAAATCACAGGCAAGTTGAGGTAAAATACCTCAGTATTAAAAATGAATCAGGATGATACATCTCCCTGGATCACATGATCATAAATGGTAAAATGACTGATCACATGTACTGTTCCCTAATGGCTTCTGTATTTGGTTGCTCACTTTCGTTTGGAACAACCCTTCCAGTAATGTCCCCTTCCCGCAGTGCCCTTCAAGGACACAAAAATGCTGTTTGATATTCACCTTAGGTAGTACCATGCATATTCTGCTCTTCAACAGAAAAAAAGCATACTTATAGCACATTATTAATGGAAAACCACTTTTGAAAACTATGTTGTTTTCTTTCACGGAGCTATAAATGAGACGTTAGGCAGAACGACAGCCTCAGTCACCATTTACTTTCATTGTATGGAAAAATATGCTATGGAAAAAGACAGCAGTCTGCCTAACATCTCCTTTTGAGCTCCGTGGAAGAAAGAAAGTCATTCAGGCTTGGAACGAGTGAGAGCAGGTGAGAATTTTCAGTTTTGGTTGAAATATTCTATTCCTTTAGGTCATTTACAATACAGCTTTAATTTACAAGTGGACAATAACATGAAAGAACAAATTACATGTACTTTAACCATAGAGCTCAAAACAATGCCAGATAAGTTGTAGGTCAGTGCAAGAAAGCCCACAACTAGTCATTTTCAGTGCATTCCATAATGCCTAAAATGCCAGCTGTGACAAGAGCGAGGGCCACTGGATGACGTGCTGTTGCGCATTTCACTTACCAAAGAAGCAAGACACTACGTGAGCTGCTCATCTAAGTCTAACTAACAAGATTTCAGAACAGATGAACAATCCAACCTCCAGTATAGAGTGATTATACCAGAACAGCACCAACATGTCACACTAGTTCAGAAACGCAAAGCCTTTTGCCTGCCAAAATTTGTGGGAAAATATCCCACGAAGTATGATCTCTTGCAATAGACTGTCACGATCACCTGTGAGAGTGCCTTCAGCCTCTAGAGGGCACTCCTTCCCGGACTCATTGTTTCACTCATTTCATGAACTACATTTCCCATATACACTCCCTGGACTAATTACCATTCATCATTGCACCCAGCTGTTTTGTGTTTGTTAATTAGTGTTTGTCTATTTAATCTCAGTTGTGTCTGTCCCTGGTTGTGGTTCGTTGTATTTGTTACGTGCACTGTTTATATCTCTGGCTTGTTGTTTTGTGGACTGATTACCTGGATTTTGACCTCTTGCCTGCCTTGGATTACGTTTCTGGACTCCCCAATAAATACTTATGCTGCACTTGGATCTGTTACATCTTGTTCTTGTGCACCCGTGACAGAACGAACCACCACTATGCAAGGATCCAGCAGCAGGAGACTCCGGTCATCAGTGGGGGCTGAGGAGGCTCAGGCCCTTTTGGCGACTCTCCGCCAGAGGAGAATGGGAGTGCGGGCATTCGTCCAGAAGTTCTGGTCACGGGCGGAGGGGTATGGTCTCTCTGATACGGTCCTCAAAGACACTATTAATAACTGTCTGGATAGACCTCTGCCGCAGTGGGAGATGGAGCTGGTAAGGGGGTTAAACTTTTGGAATTTCTCCAATTACCTGCATCTGCGTGGGAATGGGCCGCTTCGACTACCTCCAGCACCCGCTCCAGCCCGTGTGCCCGCTCCAGCCCGTGTGTCCTTTCCAAGGCCTGCTCCAGTCCATGAGTGCGTCCCAGCCCGTGAATCCGCTTCAGAGGCCTCAGAGGAGGTTGGCACTGAGTCTCCGCTTCCCACATCTAAAAGGAGGAAGAGGAGGAGGAAGGCTTCCATTCCCCAAAAAACCCGGAGGCCTTTTCCAGAGCCCGCTCCAGCCAGTGAGTCCACTCCAGCCAGTGAGTCCACTCCAGCCAGTGAGTCCACTCCAGCCAGTGAGTCCACTCCAGCCAGTGAGTCCACTCCAGCCAGTGAGTCCGCTCCAGCCAGTGAGTCCGCTCCAGCCAGTGAGTCCATACCAGAGCCCGCTCACTCCAGAGCCCGCTCCAGCCAGTGAGTCCACTCCAGAGCCCGCTCCAGCCAGTGAGTCCACTCCAGAGCCCGCTCCAGCCAGTGAGTCCACTCCAGAGCCCGCTCCAGCCAGTGAGTCCACTCCAGAGCCCGCTCCAGCCAGTGAGTCCACTCCAGAGCCCGCTCCAGCCAGTGAGTCCACTCCAGAGCCCGCTCCAGCCAGTGAGTCACTCCAGAGCCCGCTCCAGCCAGTCCACTCCAGAGCCCGCTCCAGCCAGTGAGTCCACTGAGTCCAGCTGAGTTCCAGAGCCCGTCCAGCCAGTGAGTCCACTCCAGAGCCCGCTCCAGCCAGTGAGTCCACTCCAGCATGCTCTCCCTGTCAGTCCCGTGATGGCCAGGAGGGCTGTCTTCACTTTTTATATTTTGGCTGTCTTGCGTGCCTGGAGGATGCACTCAGAACAGCCCGAGCCCGCTTCAGCCAGTGAGTCCACTCCAGCCAGTGAGTCCACTCCAGCCAGTGAGTCCACTCCAGCCAGTGAGTCCACTCCAGCCAGTGAGTCCACTCCAGCCAGTGAGTCCACTCCAGCCAGTGAGTCCACTCCAGCCAGTGAGTCCACTCCAGCCAGTGAGTCCACTCCAGCCAGTGAGTCCACTCCAGCCAGTGAGTCCACTCCAGCCAGTCCAGAGTCCCGCTTCAGTCAGTGAGTCCATTCCAGAGCCCGCTTCAGTCAGTGAGTCCGCTCCAGCCAGTGAGTCCACTCCAGAGCCCGCTCCAGCCAGTGAGCCCGCTCCAGTCAGTGAGTCCACTCCAGAGCCCGCTCCAGTCAGTGAGTCCACTCCAGAGCCCGCTCCAGTCAGTGAGTCCACTCCAGAGCCCGCTCCAGCCAGTGAGTCCGCTCCAGCCAGTGAGTCCGCTCCAGCCAGTGAGTCCGCTCCAGCCAGTGAGTCCGCTCCAGCCAGTGAGTCCGCTCCAGCCAGTGGCTCTACTACTGACCCGCTCCAGCCAGTGGCTCTACTACTGAGCCCGCTCCAGCCAGTGGCTCTACTACTGAGCCCGCTCCAGCCAGTGAGTCCACTACAGAGCCCGCTCCAGCCAGTGAGTCCACTCCAGAGCCCGCTCCAGCCAGTGAGTCTACTACAGAGCCCGCTCCAGCCAGTGAGTCTACTACAGAGCCCGCTCCAGCCAGTGAGTCTACTACAGAGCCCGCTCCAGCCAGTGAGTCTACTACAGAGCACGCTGCCGTCCCAGAGCAGCCCCAGCCTGGGCACGCTGCCGTCCCAGAGCAGCCCCAGTCTGAGCCCGCTGCCGTCCCTGAGTCCTCCGCTCTCCCTGATACGGCCACGGAGACCGTTACCGAGCTGTCCGCTCCCCTTGATACGGCCACGGAGGCCGTCACCGAGCTGTCCGCTCTCTCTGATACGGCCACGGAGGCCGTCACCGAGCTGTCCGCTCTCTCTGATATGGCCATGAAGCACCCTTGGCCTACTGCCCTGCCGCCGTCCAAGCCTTCTGCTCTGCCGCCACCGCCCAGATCTTCTGTCCTGCCGCCGTCAACCAAGCCGTCTGTCCTGCCACCGTCGTCCAGGCTTCCTGCCCTGCTGCCACTGCCCCGGCCGTTGGAACCGTTGGAACCCGCCTGGTCAGTTCCGCCAGCACCGCCCTGGCACTCAGCCAGGATTCCAGAGGCGCTGGCACCAGAGACTTCCTTGGCACCCAGCCAGGACTCAGAACCGCTGGAACCAGCCTCAGTTCCTCCAGCACCACCCTGGCTATCAGTTGGGGACCCTGGATCTGGCCCACCATCCCTCCCCCTGATCCTCCTCCTGTCCACCTCCCTCCTGAGTTTTTTTTTTTTTTTTTTTTTTTTTTGTGTTTTTGTTTTTTGTCTGGAGCGTCTGGTAGCCGCTCCTTTGAGGGGGGGTAATGTCACGATCACCTGTGAGAGTGCCTTCAGCCTCTAGAGGGCACTCCTTCCCGGACTCATTGTTTCACTCATTTCATGAACTACATTTCCCATATACACTCCCTGGACTAATTACCATTCATCATTGCACCCAGCTGTTTTGTGTTTGTTAATTAGTGTTTGTCTATTTAATCTCAGTTGTGTCTGTCCCTGGTTGTGGTTCGTTGTATTTGTTACGTGCACTGTTTATATCTCTGGCTTGTTGTTTTGTGGACTGATTACCTGGATTTTGACCTCTTGCCTGCCTTGGATTACGTTTCTGGACTCCCCAATAAATACTTATGCTGCACTTGGATCTGTTACATCTTGTTCTTGTGCACCCGTGACATAGACAGTCACGCAAGATACTGAAAGGACTGCAAAATCAAGATTGATAATGTTTGCAGTTATTTCTACTTTTTTTTTTTACATGTTGACTTTTCTTTTTCAGTGAAGTATTTTATTAAATACAGCTTAAATGAAATCTTCATTGTGTATACCAATACAGTTTAGTTGATCAAGCTCATAGGAAATGTGAAAAATGTTCTCTAAACATATTTGATACATTTGATATCAGCTGTCTAATACGATAGTTCACATTTTATGTTTATAATACTCAGTATTGGCCAACGTCATCATCACATGCATGCATCGTGGTGTTCAGGTGAACAGCATCGGCCAATAATGAGTCGCTGTTCTGACGTAGAACCTGGAAGCGCTGCACTGTGTTTACTGCGTCAACTGCGTAGGAGACTGACATGGAAGAGAAGAAATTGTTGAATAAAGTTGTTATTTTTGTTTGTTTTTTGAACACAAAAAGTATTTTCATCACTTCATAACATGGAACGACATGAGTTTGAATGCATTTTGAATAAATTACATTTTAAGATATATTAAAATAGAAAACAGTTATTTTAAATTATAATAAAATTTCACAATATTTCTGTTTTACTGTATTTTCTGATCAGATAAAGCCTTTGTGAGCATAAGAGACTTCTTTCAAAAAAACATTTAAAAAAATGTATAATTAATAAAAGAATAAAAGATAATAAAAAAACTTGACTTTTTACACAAAGTATTTTAATAATTGTAATAATCTCTATAGAATTTAATAGGGCTGGGTAAAAAAGATTTTAATCGATTCTCATTTTTTTACGAACCGATATCAATTCTTAAATCCCAAGAATCAATTAGTCTGTTCTCAGTTGATGAATGAACAGAACATGTAGCGTTTGTAGCGTCAGTGTTTCAACCGAAAGACGTCAATAAAACAGCTTGTAAACAATGTTACATAACGTCACATTTACCTCAGAAAATCATATTCAGTGACCATAAACTCATTAGTCAGCAAGAAAAGTGAACTCTAGAAAGCAGCATTCTGATAAATATAACTATGCACCGTTACATATTCATTGCAATGTTCTTCAATATTTAATGCATGTTTGAATAAATCTGTTATGACAGCCACGACTTAAATGTTTATATTTTAAAAAAAAAAAAAAAAAAAAACTAATTGGAGTAGAAATATGATTATGTAATTATAAACTTTATTTATAAATATTTATTATTAAAAAAAACATAATTGAGTGTAATTTGTTTGTATATAAGTTAATTTTAACCTTCAACATTAGTAAAGTATACCAACTGACTCCCATGTATAGTTTACAGCATTAGTTGAGAGATTTTTTTCCTCTAGAAAATTTGCCATGTACTGTAACTGATATACTACATCCAAAATAATCGATACTGAATCGAAATCATAATTGAATCAAATCAAAAGCATGTGAATAGAAATCGAATCGAATCGTGAAAAAATTGTGTCAATACCCAGCCCTAGAATTTAAATAAAAGAACTGAAGATGATTATAGTTTTGTGCAGTTGTGTAGTTGAGTAGTTAAATACTGTAAATACTGTAATTTTGGATGTGACAGCTTTATTTATTTTGGACTTCAAACTAACATGTCTAAACTATTTGAAATGCCTGTTTGTTTTTCTAATTCTTCTCTTACATCTGAATTCTTAATAAACACTAAAGTAATAAATAAACACTGATAAACACTGGCACACTGTTGGGCTGGCAAGCCATCAAATGTGTGAGATCTGATTCTATCCTGAGAAGTCAAACGTATAAACAGCCAAGCATGTGGTCTAATCAAGCCATAATATTTTGAGTTGATTCGTGCCACTGGAAACAAGCGTACCCTCAGAGCCCCTGACGAACACATTCTCCCTCTGACTCTCTCTTTGCTGCTCTCCTCTTTTTCCTCTCTCTGCTACTGAACGACGTTCATATTTTCCTGGCACAGGAGAGGTAAAAACATGACTGAATAAGGAATTCTCCAGTAATTGAGTCCAATTTTCCTTTTTCTGAGACATTTCATTCCGTAGCTAATTTTAGCCCTCCTGCACAGTCTTTTTTGTGTTGTGAACAGGGATCCAACAACAACCACAAATCCCATGAACTCAGGCGAGGTTGAAGCAGCACTGCTCAGATTTACTGTACAGCTGGGATCCACAACTAATAAAAGTGAAGGTAAGAGAGAACACATACATTGAGTAATTTTTTACAATAATGATATTTTATATACACGTCACTCATCTTTTTTGTACCCAAAATGAAATAATTATATATTTAAAGGTGCCATCGAACATTTTTTTACAAGATGTAATATAAGTCTAAGGTGTCCCCTGAATGTGTCTGTGAAGTTTCAGCTCAAAATACCACATAGATTTTTTTTTATTAATTTTTTTAACTGCCTATTTTGGGGCATCATTAGAAATGCGCTGATTCAGGCTGCGGCCCCTTTAATTGCTCGCGCTCTCCGCCCCCTCCCGAGCTCTCGACTCTATCATTGCATAAACAAAGTTCACACAGCTAATATAACCCTCAAAATGGATCTTTACAAAGTGTTCGTCATGCATACTGCATGCATACATTGAGGCTGTGATCCATGGCTAACGGCTAATGCTACACTGTTGGAGAGATTCAGAAAGAATGAAGTAGTGTTTATGAATTATACAGACTGCAAGTGTTTAATAATGAAAATAACGACGGCTCTTGTCTCCGTGAATACAGTAAGAAACGATGGTAACTTTAACCACATTTAACAGTACATTAGCAACATGCTAATGAAACATTTAGAAAGACAATTTACAAATATCACTAAAAATATCATGTTATCATGGATCATTTTTTACTATTGTTCTTGCTTGCTTACCTAGTCTGATGATTCAGCTGTGCACAGATCCAGACGTTAATACTGGCTGCCCTTGTGTAATGCCTTTGAACATGAGCTGGCATATGCAAATATTGGGGGCGTGCATATTAATGATCCCGACTGTTACGTAACAGTCGGTGTTATGTTGAGATTCGCCTGTTCTTTGGAGATCTTTTAAACAAATGAGATTTATATAAGGAGGAAACAATGGAGTTTGAGACTCACTGTATGTCATTTCCATGTACTGAACTCTTGTTATTTAACTATGCCACAGTAAATTAAATTTTTAATTCTAGGGCACCTTTAATAATTATTTACACACAGTAGTTGTCCGCCAATTTGATTGAATAAGCAGCGTTCCATGAGTGTTAGGACTTTTTATTGTTTGTATCACTCAGCTTGTGTATAAGTGATGTTGATTCTTTAGTTTGTTCTGTTTATTTTTTCTTTATTTTTCTTTCTGCAGATTTCATTGTTATGCCAGTAGGTGGCGACAAGTGAAGAATCATTCATTGACCATCTGTTCAAAATCACTGATTCATTCAAGAATGACTGCTTCTGAAATCGCATACCTCCCTGCCTACATAGTAGGCGAAAAACAGTATGTAACAAAAGAAGTATGTCCGAATTTACAGTACTCATAAATGAGTAGGCCGAATGTACCTACTACTTCTGGCAAGATTATGAAGTGTGCACACAATGGACACTTTACTATCCCATGAGGCCACGGGAGAGGATTTGTGAATGGCAGTAGCAACGCAACTGATGGTCACATGAAATGACAACATGGCGAATGTAGTACATCCAGATTACATTCATACTACAGTATACAGAACATACTTTTTTAGCGCTCGTAAAGTAAGTATTATTCAAATAACTACCTACTCATGCAAGTATGTGATTTCAGATGTGAATGATTCATTCAGGAATGCCACAATAACTGCGTTGCATGATTAATTTTACTGTAGCTTTGTTTGGAACTTTTTTGGGCAAAGCAAAAATATACAAAGTAACTGATAATATTCTGTCTACAACTTAAGTTACTCAAAATTATTTTTTGTTTATTGAACTGTTGTAAAAAAGCAAGATCACAACGTTGTATAAAAGCAAGATCACACTCGCAACTGCATTGTTGGGCTGAATGTCAACACAGCCAATATCAACACAGCCGTAATGATACTCAGAAACAACAGCAATCTTGCTTGTGTGACATAGCCTATTTAGCCTAAAATATAAATCTGGCCATATAGCAACAATAAAAAAACAAACAAAAAAAACAACACAAGAGATTCCTGTAGATTTTTCTATATAAAAAAATCACTCCTGATATTCAAAGCAAGACCATCATACACTTTCAGTCAAAAACAAAATGTCCATAGCAGAAAATCACATCATTTATCACTGCAGATCTATCCTCTTTGGCTTGCCTGATTGCCTACATAGCTGCTGTTGTTTTTTCTCTCGTTCTCTCTGTCTCTCTCTCTTCTTATCCCTCTTTCCCTGTCTCTTGGCTGCCGTCCCTGTAGCAGGCAGAGCATGTAGTAAGTATGTGACAGAGTGTAGCAGTGGAACCCTCGGCATTCTGATTTGGGGGGGTGGGGGTGGGGTGCACAATGGAGGCACATGTGCCTGATGTGCCTCTGAGTCATCTGACTCTATGACAGACCGTCAGTGCGAATTAGCGGCATCCCGCTCACAGGGGCGGGGGCTATGGAACATCATTAAAGCAAAGACGTCCTCCGCCCCCTCAAAACAAGGCACAAACACAGCCACGTACGACTAAACGCATCTACCCAGAATACCTCCTTCAGCACAGAATGCCTCTGATCAACAACACAGGAATGAAAATCGATCGTTGACGAAGTCAGAGTTACATCAGGGGTCTCTGTGAGACAATGAAGACGGCAACGTGAGGTGCTATGCCCTGTCGAGCGATTATTGATTTTTAATCAGAGGAAGTTTCATTGTCTCTACAAACAGCCTTGAGTTTGACAGCAAAGCATTTACAATTAGAGATCGTTTTCTTGATTCATCCATCACAAACATCTCTAATTCCATAAAATTGAATGAAGTGGATTAATAATTGGAGAGCTAAAATCCGACACATGTACACTGAATATACACTGTATAACCAGTAATGTGACACAAGACTTTGTATTAAGCTCTTAAAAACCCTTCACTAATTTAGTTGCGCAGTGAAGCTTGACCTTGAATATTAGTGTGCACTTTCCAGGGTAAAAATGAGACTGGAGCGCATACACTTGTCATGTTAAACATACACCCTACTTACTTCATATTGAAAATGCAAATAACAAAAATGTATCTAAAAAAATTTAGTTTTAAAAGAAAGAAAGAAACTCAGACAATGGAAATAAATTAGTAAAAAGTTTAATGAGAGTCAGGACCACAAACGCAGTTATATCTTTTAATTCTCTTCCACATACTAAAGCATAAATCAAGGTGAATATATGTTATTAGAGGTTATTTGCAGGTTTACCCTTCTAACAGCCACTTAATTTCAAGAAAACAAAATAGTGCATTCCCCAAGTGGATGAGCAACCAATTTTGCGTCAGTGTACGGACGTTTTAGCTTGTAGAGGGTTATTAAACTCCATTTTTAGCGGATGCTTCTGGCAGTGTTAACAAACACGTTCTTGTAGCAGCATGGTGACTAAAAAGGGCAATGTTCAGAATGACGTTAAAAAAGGCTTGTCAGTGGTGTTGCTCTGAGGCAGTGTTTATTAATAGATTTAAATTAGGGGAATAGTAAAAATGGATAAAGTCTAACAGATTTAATTGTACACTCTCCCTCTAGCAACAAAATGTTAAAATGTACAAACAGATGTGTGCATGAAATTTACATAAACACTTGAGAGTTACATGTCCAAATAGGGACATCACTGTCTGACTAATTCCTCTGTAAAATGATGTTTCAATTAAATTATCAAGCTTCAGTTAATTCAGGATTCTCTCTTGGCACCGGTCTCGACTTCAAATACCCCAATAAGAAACATAAAAACACAATTAAGCTGTGTTCATTTACTACATTCTTGTAATCTGATATGTGGTTTGCATTCACCTCAGTTTATGTAAAAGTAAATACCCATATCAGAAATATTTATATATATTTTATGTACAAAAAAACATTTTAAAAAAATTAGGGTCAGTATGAACCAAAAACAGAAATATTGTGAAATATTATTACAATTTAAAATAACTAGTGCTGTCAAACGATTAATCGCGATTAATCACATCCAATATATATATATATATATATATATATATATATATATATATATATATATATATATATGTGTGTATACTGTGTATATTTATTATGTATATATAAATATACAAAAATACATGTGAATATTTCAGAAATTTTTATATTTACATATAATTTATTATTATATAAATATATTATATATTTTATATATAAATATATTTTGTGAAATATACATGCTTGTGTATTTATATACATAAAATATACACAGCATACACACATATTATGTAAACACAAACATTTATTTTAAATGCGATTAATTGTTTGACAGTACTAAAAATAACTCTTTTAAATTGAATTGTTTTAAAATATAATGTATTCCTCTGATGGCAAAGCTGAATTTTCAGCATCATTATTCCAGTCTTTAGTGTCACATGATCCTTCAGAAATCATTCTAATATGCTGATTTGATACTCAAAAAATATTTCTTATTTTCAATGTTGAAAATGATTCTGCTGATTAATATTTTTGTGGAAACTGTGATACATTTTGTCAGGATTATTTGATGTATATAAAGTTCAAAATAATGTCACTTATGATGAATGTAATGTGTCCTTGAAAATAAACTTACTGACCCCAAACTTTTTAACAGTAGTATGTACAGTCTATATATTACTTTTAGTCTAATTTCCTCTTGCCTAAAGACTAAGAATAAAACACACTTCTACATAACGCATGTGATCATGTAACTGATCTTCATCCAGGATAGGTCAGAGTTTTGTGAGCCGACATGGGTGATGCTGCTGTGCGTAGACTTTGGTGTCAATGTACAGTGTCTCTTACAGACTATAATCATTACCAATCAATCCATTAACCAATGAACATGCAGAATGTGACAGAGATTATGAAGCCAAGAGTGTCTGCTTTTGATTCACACCTCTCTCTACCTGTGATAGAGTCGAATGCCAATATGTCTGATCATTCAGAGCATAAATGGATTGTGAGTGATCTAAAAGGAGGGACACAAGTGTGCCAGTGCCTTTCTGCTTCTCTTCACCTGAGAGGAGATTTATTGTTTGGTTTCAACCTCATCAATCACACAGACTTATCTGAAACAGAAATTATATCAGCAGTCATCCCGTGCCCGTTTTCATCTCTTTTCATGTGCTAGATTTATGCTGCCAATGACCTTCATCCCTATTAGAGGAAGACAGATCTAATGCCTCAGACGGGATCTGCCTAATGCCAATTATGTCTCGCTGTACAGCCATGAGAAACACCGTCTGGCCTTCCAGCAATGGGTGGTACAATGTAAGACTATCACAATGTCACAGACCGCTACATTGAATATGCCCTGTACTACTGCTGCCCTAAAAAAAGTCAATGCTGGTAAGTTAGTGGGTGCCTGTTAACAAACATGTTAATGATCATTTCGTACATGGTTTCTTTCCAAAGCAATTTAAAATACAATGCACATAAGCTGCAAAATGTGAGCCTTTTGGGTGAATAACAACTTAATTTAGGGCCTGTAGCTCACAAAAAAAGCTATTGTATTGATTCAAAAGACTTGGAATAATGAAAACATGGTGCACAAGTCATGCGGGTTACTTGTATTGTATTTCTGGAGCATAACAGCTCCATTTATTAAAAAAAAAAAAAAAAAAAAATACAGCCTGGACATTTTGATAATTAACTACTTTTGTGTTCCACTGAAAAGAAGTCATACAGTTTCAAGACACTGACACAATTATAGTTTTTGGGTGAACTATCCCTGTCCCAAGTGCCTTGCTCAAGCGCAAAGTGATTATAGCTAATGAAACGTGAAAGTGGGGTTTGATTTTAAGGTTAAATACTTCAAAGCCACATCTTTAACTATAGACCAACTCAAACTGCTAGAAATGTTTTGTGAAATGGCAGACAGACCGCAGAACACAACAGAATGTCACTAACAGAAAAGACAATTCCAATACCCAACTTTTTGTGACTTTCCATACATAATCAGTCCAAAACCAGACCTTTAAAGGGTTAGTTTACCCAAAAATGAAAATTACCCCATGATTTACTCACCCTTAAGCCATGCTAGGTGTATATGACTTTCTTCTTTCAGACGAATATGATCAGAGTTATATTAAATAATGTTCTGGCTCTCCCAAGCTTTATAATGGCACTAAATAGAGAATGGGATTTAGAAGCCCAAAAAAGTGCAACCATCCATCACAAAACATATCCACATGGCTCCAGGGATTAATAAAATAGTGGCCTTCTAAAGCAAAGCGATGCATTGAAAACTAAAATAAATAACTAGGTTTCGACAGATGGCCCTATGCACTGATTTACAGGGAAAGAGTGAACTCTGACCTGATGCATGACATAGGGACGAACACGGAAGCACAGAGGATAGAGCAAAACAAAACACCGGTCGTGAATTAGAAGTCTAAAGTGAAATGATGGAGGATTTGATATAAGAGAAGAGGAGCTTGAGTTTGTTGCCTAGTCCTATATGTTTGAACAGTGGGAGGTGTCTAAGCTTACGCTACTCCTACATCACATTAGGGCTTACTCTTTTGGCGTAAGTCGACGTGCGCACGGCCATCTGTTGGAAGCATGTTATTTTAGTTTTTAAGTTTTAAATATGGTTATTTTTATTACACAAATGCATAACATCACTTTATTAACCCCTGGAGCCATATGAATATTTTTTTATGATGGATGGTTGCACTTTTTTTGGGCTTCAAAATCCTCTATTCACTGCCATTATAAAGGCTGGAAGAGCCAGGACATTATTTAATATAACTCTGATTGTATGAGTCAGAAAGAAGAAAGTCATACACCTTGGATGGCTTGATGGTGAGTAAATCATGGGGTAATTTTCATTTATGGGTGAACTATCCCTTTAAAAGGAAACTGTGTAATTTCTGCACCACTAGCATCACCTAACAGAACTGAAAAATAATGACTGTACTGAAACAGGTTTCCTAAACAGTCCACCCCTTAAATGCACAGTAGTTCTACCTCAAATGCATACCATAAAATAATAAATAAATAATATTTAATTAAAAATTATTACAATTTCGGTTGATGAAATCTGCCTAATATGTTTCAGTTGATGGGTGATGTACAGTCGATGGACCCATTGTTGGTGCATTCAAACCAAAGAAGCAATAATAAATTGCGATTTCAAGCTGTTGCAGCTGATAGACATTTTTTCAGCATTGAGTGAAGGTGAGTGGGAGGTCTTGAGAGTTTTTATCAGCGTCAAGCATCTTCATCATGCTGTTGCCCAGTGCATGCTGAAAACAACCTCTGCATAACACCTGCACGCAGCCATGTACTTATTTGCGATTCAACAGTCACTGCCTTTGATATTACCTCACAAAGTGAATTTAAAAGCCATTGATTTTTCTCCTTCTGCCCTAGCAGCCTATGATTCAGCTGTCAGCGTCTAAGCTGCACAGTCGTTGGATTAAAATGCTTTCTCTGCCTCCTCCAAACACAAATTCACATACATACACTCACACATAAGCATACACATAAACACACGTACGTATGCACGAATCAATAATGCTTTACCTGACATTATCTGTTGCAGGAATACTTAGTTCTGTCGTATGCACTGAGGCATAGCGTTATGCATTTCGTGTTTGGTTATTGCAATTTGTGACAGATGAATGAATACTCTCAGGGCTCAAGATGCCATTTACATTAGCAGTCAGCCTAACAAAAATGAATAAAGCGACGGTGGTTGGATCACATGTAGCTGCATATATTGCGGCTACAGTGAATGGAAAACAAATAAAAGGAATTTTCAATGAGAAAAGAATGAACATCTTTGAGGAATTAAAGAGAATCTGCTACTCTAAAACAAAACCAATATAGATGTAGACTGCCTTTTAACTTATTATCTAGCAGAAATGTCACTTTTACAGTATGTCAACACAATTTTATGAAATGTCTTGCTTCAAAGTCTCAAGCATTCGCTTTACTGTCTGGACAATCCACTTTATATAAGCCTGCTTCATCTACACGGGTATTTGAAGAGTATTTCTAGAGTGAGACAAATCTCCCTCACAAGCTCACAATGTGCACTAGAGTCTACTGCCATTTTTCAAACTTCATATAAATGAAATCAGGGCAGCTAGGTGGTGGGAGATACAAGAAAGATGTAAAGTGCAATGTCACCAAAGAGAGAACGAATGTTGTGTGACAAGACCTAAACAAGTATATACTGGAAAGATTTGAGGAAAAAACAATCTAGCTGTATCTAAAAGTGTGTGCTTAACATTATAAAAGGTAGAAATTCTTATAAAAAAGGAATTACGTTGTTGTATTGTTCTTGTCAATTACAGTATAAGCTTATTACACATTCACCTTAAAGGGTTAGTTCACCAAAAAATGAAAATAATGTAATTTATTACTCACCCTCATGTCGTTCTACACCCGTAAGACCTTTGTCCATTTTCGGAACACAAATTAAGATATTTTGATTAAATCCGTTGGCTCAGTGAGACCTCTACTGAGAGCAAAGCCACTGAAACTCTCAAGGTCCATAAAGGTACTAAAAACAAATTTAAAACAGTTCATGTGAGTTCAGTGGTTCTACTTTAATATTATAAAGCGACGAGAATACTTTTGTGAGCCAAAAATAAATAAATAAATAACGATTTTTCAACAATATCTCGTGATGGTCAATTTCAAAACACTGCTATGGAGCTTTTAAGAATCAGTGATTCGGATCTCCTATCAAATGGCTAAACTGCTGAAATCACGTGACTTTGGCGCTCCGAACCACTGATTCGATTCGTAAAGCTCCAAAGCAGTGTTTTGAAATCTGCCATTGCGAGATATTGTTGAAAAGTCGTTATTTTGGGGGGTTTTTTGGCGCACAAAAAGTATTCTCGACGCTTTATAATATTAAGGTAGAACCACTGTAGTCACATGAACTGTTTTAAATATGTTTTGAGTACCTTTATGGATCTTGAGATTTTCAGTGGCATTGCTGTCAATAGAGACCTCACACTAAGACATCGGATTTAATCAAAATATCTTAATTTGTGTTCCGAAGATGAATAAAGGGTGAACTAACCCTTTAAGAAGAATCATTTAATAAAAAAAAAATAATTGTTTTCCTTAAAGGCTTAGCAAAATATATATTCCATTGCACAGAGGTAGAATAACATGAATAATACTTTAGATATTTAAAATAATTCATAACCTTTTATCTTCAGATTCTCCACCTCTGAAATGACTTTCACTTTAGGCTGATATCACAAATCCCTCTAACTCCAACCACCTGGCTTCATTCTGATTTGTAACACCCCTTTTAATGATCCAATCAATTCCTGGAGAACAAAATCAAGTCTCATCCTATATTATTTTTTGTTGAGTATTCCGTTTCTGATTACAGAAGAGAAATAGGTTGCAAGCGTCTTGAAACTGCTCCTTTGGAAAACTCAAATGAACACATTACTGAACCCAATGCCATAAGCAGGGTTTTATTATCACAGAGGTCCCAAATTTGATCTTGTTACAGGGGCTTGGGGGCATATATATATATATATATATATATATATATATATATATATATATATATATATATATATATATATATATATATATATACCAAAATGTATTAATACATTTATTTTATAAGTGTACTACAAATGCATTTACCTATTTATGTTTCTAAATGTAAGTACCCTGCAATTGTACTTTTGGTATACTAAATTGGTATACTTAAAGTCTGCTAAATTATAGCAACTAATTTTGTACTTAATGCCCTTTAGTTATTCGGAAATAGTGCTGAGGTCCAACTAAAGATATATTTAAGTATATTTGATTGTGCTAAAGTGGAACTATTTCATGTATACTTCAAATATCTTGCATTTAAAGAATGATATTATACAGTGATCCTACTATCCGTACTAATAGTGATATTAAAACACATTTTAGGCTTAATATTAAGAAATGTGCATTGTGCAATAAAGAAGTACTCCAAGTAAGTTAAATTATACTATTTATATCAGTAAGTCTCAAGATATATGTCAGTAAATATGTTAATGGTTTTGTACTACACTCTTTTCTTTTTCTCTTAGTCTCCTTATCTTGCCCTGTCTCTTCCCCTCCTAAAGCTGAGCTTAGACTGATTGTCTTTTCATTTTCATTTGTGTCAGTGAAGTAAATATAGGGTCAACAGATATTTATGTTTTACAAATCATCTTCTTAGACAAGTTAATTTACTGAAGGCTACCAGGAAAGCTAGGTAACCAAGTTCACTAAATTTATTCACAATATGTGCACATTCATTATTAATCTTATGCCTAATATGATGAAAATGGCTTTGTTAATGTTTCTTGTCCCCTCACATTAGTTACTAATAATTACATTACATAATCACATAAATTATATTGGCCTATTTTCAATTCAAAATGACGAAATTAGATAAAAAAAAAAAAATTGTTTGCATCCCTGATTATTTTTGTCGATCGTTTAACATTTTTATATTCTAAAACAGCTATCAAATATGAAATGTTTCGTTTAGCAACTTGCATCTTATCTTGGTGCTGTGCAATATTCTTGCAGCACTAATGCAGAGTTAATGTATTATGCAATTATTTCACAACATTTATATTTATTATATACACCTCGGAAAAAATACAGAGGTCCGGACCTCGGTAACCTCGTAGCTGGCTATGGCCATGACTGAACTGTAAGGAAAGACCTAAAATTGGACATTTCAACACATCTCTATGATTTACTTATAATCCTCTTGTTTACTGGTAATATTAGAATTAAAAGTGTACAATTATCGTCAGTACACAAATCAGCCAATTGTGTAATTCTTACAGAAACATACAGAACAAACACACAGTGTCATTGTGGTTAACTGTGCTAAGCTGAGGCAAGAGAGTTTGCATTATTTAAGCGACAGGGAGAAACTTGTCAAAATCCATGTGGAAAGAGGGCAGCAGCTGCCATGATGAGCTGTGCTTGGGGATCCAGCCTTCTCTCAGACAGTAAGGAGAAGGAAAGCACTTAAGTGCTCCACATGTTGCATGCAGCAAAGCCTGAGGGAGCGGCAGCGATATCATGAGCCGAGTCGTGGCGTTTACCGCCACACTGCAATGAATATGGAATCAGTATAAACAATACAGATAACTGAGCGGGAGAACACAGCGAGCGAGACGGAGTGTGAGTGATGGAGGGGGAAAAAATATCATATAGGCAGGTTTAAGAAGTGCCGGGGCGGGGACACGACTCCTCGAGTGGCCAGTGCTGAAAATGTTTTACTGTTGTGGAATGAGCTGGTGAATAAAATGAAGAAAATGAATGACCGTTGTGGGTAGAATGGTTTAGAAATCTACCCTTTTCATTCTGTGCCTTAAACTTGACTGTTTCCATGACAACCAGTGTTTTTTTCTCTATATTTTTCTTGACAACAATTCTGCCTATGATACACTGTTTCCTGCAATTGTGATTACTCTGCAAATATATTCATGTCCCTTCAGCTCATTAAAAAGTTCTGTGTAAACATACCTTTCTCATATATGTGCCCAGAGTTCAAAATTAACACTTGCCAAATGTCAAATTAAAGAAAATCTGACTCACATTTGACTGTTAGCTTTATTAGGAGCTGTAAAGTAATGCACTCTTTCAGTGCCAATAATGATAGTTTTCTCACTGTTTTTTGTACTTGACATAAGTGACATGAGTTAATCAGATGTAAGACATACAAGCACTCTACTAAAGTGACTGTATAATAATGATTGGTGTGTGTTTATATACACACAGTTCTCCAACTCTGATCTCTCTGGACAAGACGTTCTGTTTGCTCATAAAGAGATGAGCTCATAAAGTGACTGTCGAGTCCTGCACTTCTTCTAACAACTAAGCTTTTTTTATAGAACTACATGCCGTGACACATTTGTGACATTAGTTGCATTAAAGGGTTAGTTCACCCAAAAATGAAAACTCTGTCATTTATTACTCACCCTCATGTCGTTCCCCTTTTTGTGCACAAAAACAAAACAAAAATAAATACTTTTTTCAACAATATCTTCTCTTCTGTGTCATTCTCCTACATTGTTTACATTCAGCGCTTCCTGGTTCTACATCAGTATTGGCCAACGCTGTTCATGTGAGCAGCATGACGCATGCGATGCTGACGCAGGAGCCGGCCAATAATGAGTTGGCGTTCTAATGTAGAACCTGGAAGCGCTGCGTTCTCGTCGCTTTATAACATTAAGGTTGAACCACTGTAGTCACATGCACTATTTTAGCAATGTCTCTACTACCTTTCTGGGCTTTGAAATTGGTAATGACGTTGAGGTCTACCGGCCAGAAGGGTGACGGGTTTCATCAAAAATATCTTAATTTATGTTCCGAAGATGAACAAAGGTCTTACGGATTTGGAACGACATCAGGGTGAGTAATTAATGACAGGATTTTCATTTTTGGGTGAACTAATCCTTTAAGCCACCAACACGGGTATATAATTATTATGAGAGAGAGAATTTCACACAGAGACCAGCCAATATAATAGTGACACTCTTTTTTCTAATGTAAATTCATACTTAATTTCCATTTGAGATTTTATCAACATTGCACGAAACAAGAAAACAAGACTATAATATTCTCATGTTTATATTAACATACTATTTAACAGAGTAGAGTCACATCAAAAAGTCTTTTTTTAATTCACTGCCTTCAAAATAAACATTCACTACCTCCTTCAGTGAAAAAACCCTTGCGTGAAACACGTGAAAAAACTCTGCCTGTTATCATCTATATCATCTAGTTATTGAGCAAAACTTAACAAATAAATAAAGCAACAAACAAGTTCTGCTTCCTCTCTCATTCTCCCTCAAACGCACACATAACTCTGGAGGTAGTACCATAAAATAGATTTTAGCTAAGGTTTCCATGGCAACATTAACATTTCCGCCCCCCAAACTAAGACAGCTTTATAGCTATACAGAGGCTGGTAGAGGGTGGGAGAATGGAAAGGGAAGAAAAAAACTCTCCCTCCATTCCTGCAGACAGAACAACAAGGGGGAAGTCAATCATCTTGCTAGGCCTCATCTGTCTATCTGTCTGTAACTCTAGAGAGGGGAAGGAAAGAGTCTTATTTGAATAAATATGTAAAGTTTGCAGATACATTTTGGCAGAGACTGCATACAAGCAATCAAGATAAAATGCAATACATTCATTCTAATACATCAATGATTTAATTTAGTGCATTTCAAGTTTCAACCCACAAAGTAGAAATGCACTAAATTAAATCATTGATGTATTAGAATGAATGTATTGTAATCTAGAGTTATTACTTGGTTCTTGTTTAGTTTAAATTATTGTAAACACATCTGGCACTTACAACAGTAAGAATCAAAAACAATTTCAATAAAAAACTCATGGCAGGTGATCGGTTATCACGTCACCTCATTACATTCACAGTGTAAATCTGGATGGGACTTTCATAAAATTATCATACATTAAAATGATCATACATTAATGTCACCTCAACCATGAATTTATATCTTGTAAAGTATCTTGTAAAGTAAAATGCGTTTTTCTTTGAAGACAACATTACCAAAACAACAAATATATTTTTATAGTATTTTTTCAAGTGTTACAAGAAAACATTTTGTTGCTATAAAAAGATTTACAGTAGGTCCCTGTGATGGTCTTCCACAAGCAAATCTGCTTTGAATGTTTGGTTAGCAGAACAACTAAATGAGGCAAATAAAAGAAACTCTCCTGAGAAAAGCCATAGATGCTCTTGTACCCACCACAGCAGTACTATAAATAATAATAACAAAAAACACATTAGTCTCCGTTTATACTAACATCAGTGTGTCTGTCCCACAGAGAGACAGGAAGCGATGGCTAATTCCAGAGGCCTAGACTGCAGTTTCTCAGCCTGCTCTCTGGGGGCAGCATGACAAGCCAATTAAAGCACAGGAAACCCACCAAGATAAACATTCAGACCAGAATTATCACAACAATGAAGACTTCCTTGCTCAGCAAGAGGGGAAACATAAATGGCTGTCCAGTGCTAGAAGCTGATAGGCTATTTCAGCTGCTATATCATAAGATCCATAGACAACATGCAGGAAATTATGGGCCTGCTTGTGCAGCAGCATACTGCATTTACAGCTCAGCAGTTTCCATGCTGTATTTCCAAATGCATGAATGTCAGAAGGTCACTGACTCCCGCTTGGCTTCGCTGTCTGCCTATAACCAGCAAACAGAGCAGGAATTACATCAGGGCATAGTCAGTCCCGTTTGTAATTCCTTTCTCCTGATGAGTGTGTATGTGTGCTCTGGATTGGAGATGGTCTATAATGCAGAGCAAGGCCACGTACCTCCCCAGGACACTACAATGTCACATCTTGAAAGATGGAGTCATTTAGAGGGAATGGATGGTTGAATAACTTGACAAGGAAGGACAAGAAACTGAATTGTTATACAATTCGATCTTATGCATTTGGGAGATGTGTCTTTGCTGTGATGCAACTAATAACTAGGGGTGTAACACTTCATTTGTTTTGCCAATAAACCACCAATAACAAGTACAGGTGTGTTCAGACCATTGATTCAGTTGGTAATCCAACTCAGTGCAATGGCCACTAGAGAAACAAATATGGAAGTTTGTTTCCACCACAGAATATAAAAAAAAAAAAAAAATTCGACTTTTATCTCACAATTCTGACTTTTTTCTCAGAATCGTGATAGAACTCACAATTGCATGTTATAAAGTCAGAATTGCGAGATATGTTTGCAATTCTGAGAAATAAAGTTGGTCTTTCTTTCCACATAATTGCGCAATTGTGAGTTTAGCTATATCACAATTCTGAGAAAAGAAGTCAAATTTGTGAGATGTAAACTCGCAATTGCAAGAAAAAAGTCAGAATTGCACATTTATATTTCACAATTCTGACTTTTTTTATTGCAACTGTGAGTTTATATCCCATAATTCTGAGGGGAAAAAAAGTCAGAACTACAAGATATAAACTCGCAATTGTGAGAAAAAAAGTCAGAATTGTGAGACAAAAAGTCACAATTATCTTTTTTTTTGTTTATTCTGTGGCGGAAACAAGCTTCCATAAACAAATTAATTTAATGTGCACTAAGTAATTTATTGATGCCAATGGTCACCATGGACTTTATGCTGACCTCTAACAGAGTGGATGCAGGATCACACTAACTTCCATTGTAGAAATGCACTATTCGTAAGTCAGTGACATAAAATTTATTCCACAAGTGTCCAATAACAGCAGGGTAGTCATGTGATATTAATATGTCTGCCCCAATGAAGGTATGGGTATGTTAAATAGCTCATCTTTTATTAGAGCTATATACTGTATCATGTGAATGTACATGAATTTAACAATGAACATACATTTTTCAAATGTACTATTCATTTCTTTGTGTATAACTTTTTAATTCAGAAATAATTGAGCACAAAATTGAGTCTTTAAACTTCTTCATCATTATCTGTATGCAATGTGGCTTTAAAAGCTGATTATTTCACATTTACATTACAATCATATTATTTAGATTATCTTGTATATAGATTGGTATTTTCTCTATCTCAGGCCATGATGTTTGTTTTGAATTATTTGTTGCGTTCCAAGTAGCCTATATTGCTAGGTATATAATGCTTTTCCTTTTAAGTTACTTTTGGTGCAATAAATAGTCTGAAATAGTCCTTCTTCTCTGTCTTGGCTAAGATACATTAGGGAATCATATAAAAATATCGTAATTCAGATCGAATTGCTGTCAACTCTAATAACTACATTTATATACGTACATATATATAAATGATTAGATCCTTTAAAATTGAGGTATTGAGAATAAGATTCTGAAATCTCTCCATTTCCAGAAATGTTCTAGCACATGCCAAGTTCAATTGTGATGATGATATAATGATGTTATTTATGCTGGAAATGTCTGACTGGGACTGCCTTCGATCTTCACTCTTCTTATTTAAATTACAGTTTATTCTTGTTCAAAACTGACAACAACTTTAGTCATTTTTACTACAGATCTGGCATCTAGTGATATTCACATTTTACTGTTTATCATATTGAGCAATCCTGAAGCATCAGTCATTTTTTCCACAATATCTTGAGAACAGGATTTACTCTGAGCAGAATTCAATTGCATTGCGTATCCTATTCCTTCAGCATTATTGCCATTCTGAAGTGTGTTCGCAAGCATATGTCGGTCAAATGAAAGACAACTCAAGCAGATATTACTTGCAGTATACTAAGGAAATACATACGTATAGAGTCAAAATATAATTTGACACAAAATGGCAGGTCAGCTGGAGGGAACATCTATTTCATTTCCAATTGAAATGTTATCATTAATTGCATGTTATCACACTACAGCAATGAACTAGGTTGTCATATGACACAGACGTACTACCAATCATTTTCAAAATAGCTTCGGGAGCTTTTGGCATTGTATTTGATTACTTTTTCAATCACTAGCTCTTCTTCTTGCTGGATGTGAATGCAGAAAGCAGACATGATATGCTGGCCTCTGCTAAGGTCATGAAGTTTGTTAGAGCGTCCCATTGCGTGTGTCCCATCTTGGGTCTCTCATCAGAGGGGTCAGTCCTATTAGTACAGACAATGCACCCTGACCCTCCGGGCATAAGCCGTCAGATAAGAGAAACACAACCCAACAAGACAGAATTGCTCAGCAACACACACATCCTGACCTCCCGTGCCCTGCCCAATGGGAGTGTTATTAAACCCCGAAGGGAAGTGTTTTTGTCTATGTGTGTGTGTTTGTGCGTGCTCGTGACAAGTCAACCACACAAACAAACATGTCAAGGAGGGATATGCTGACAACAATAGAGCTGAGCTTTAAACTTCCTCATGGAATACAACCGGGAGAAAAGGAATATTTGTTCAACAAGTCTATTCTTCCACACATTTAGGTGCAGAGTCACTCTGTCTGTAATCCAGGAAAATATGACTATTTAAACTCAGCAGGCATGACTTAAGGGTGAAAGACCCTTCTGTTAGAAGCACTAAATCTTCCCTGAATCAACTCTTGGAGCAATGACGTGACACTTATTTTCTGTCCTATCTGTTAATTTATTCCAAAATACATTAAAAGGACAAAATCACACATACAGTTGCAAGAAAACGTATGTGAACCACTTGCATAATTTTTGAAAATGTGAATAATTTTAACAAAATAAGAGGGATCATACAAAATGCATGTTATTTTTTATTGAGTACTGCCCTGAGTAAGATATTTTACATAAAAGATGTTTCAGTTAGTTTACAAGACAAAACAATAGCTGAATTTATTAAAATAACCCCATTCATATGTGAACCATTGGTTCTTAATACTGTGTGTGGTTACCTGATGATCCACAACTGTTTTTATGTTTTGTGATGGTTGTTCATGAGTCCCTTGTTTGTCCTGAGCAGTTAAACTGAGTTCTGTTCTTCAGAAAAATCCTCCAGGTCCTGCAGATTCATCAGTTTTCAAGCATTTTTTTTTTTCATATTTGAACCCTTTACAGAAGTGACTGTATGATTTTGAGAGCCGTCTTTTCACACTGAGGACAACTGAGGGACTCAAACATAAATATTAAAAAATGTTCAAACATTCACTGATGCTCCAGAAGGAAACACGATGCATTAAGAGCCAGGGGGTGAAAACTTTTGAATTCAAATATCAAGGTAAATTGTACTTAATTTTTCTTCCGGGAAACATGCAACTATCTTCTGTTGCTTCTGAAGGGCAGTACTAAATGAAAAACAATGATATTTAAACAAAATAAGAAAAATTGAGACATCTTCATCCTGTTCAAAAGTTTTCACCCCCCGACTCTTAATGCATCGCGTTTCCTTCTGGAGCATCAGCGAATATTTGAACTTTTTTAATAGTTGTGTTTGAGTCCCTCAATTGTCCTCAGTGTAAAAAGACGGATCTCAAAATCATACAGTCACTGCTGGAAAGGGTGCAAATATGCAAAAAATGCTTGAAAACTGAAGAATCTGCAGGACCTGGAGGATTTTTCTGAAGAACAGAGCTCAGTTTAACTGCTCAGGACAAACAAGAGACTCATGAACAACCATCACATCGTGGATCATCAGGTAACCACACACAGTATTAAGAACCAATGGTTCACATACTGATGAATGGGGTTGTTTTAATAAATTCAGCTATTGTTTTGTCTTGTGAACTAAATGTAAACATCTTTTAAGTAAAATATCTTACTCAGGACAGTACTAAATAAAAAATAACATGCATTTTGTATGATCCCTCTTATTTTATTAAAATTATTCACATTTTCACAGATTATGCAAGTGGTTCACATACTTTTTCTTGCAACTGTACAATGATTGAATACATCTATTCTTTGATAGGCATGTTTTTATTTCTGGATTACAACGACCCTTTTGAAAACAAAATAAAACTTTCCTGATATCATATTGAAGAAAAAAAAAGCCTAATTAAAAGAAATTCTTGACAATAAAATATTTGATTTTTATTTACAGTTGCAATAAAAATTATTCAACCCCCTTAACCTGCAAGTTAAGGGGGACATTTTGCTGATGAGAACAACTTTTTATGAAAACAATTCATCAAAGGCATTTTATTAATATGCATTTGAGTGATTCAGAGAATGTAAAATTGGAGAAAAAAAAACTGTCTCTAAACATAAGTGTACAAGATTATTCAACCCCCAAAAGTCAAATTCTGTGAAGAATCTTTTATTTTTTATAACCTCCAATAAAAGTGTAAGTGCTTAGAAGCTTCTGTCTTCTCTCTACTGCAATCTTGGCCCATTCCTTGCTTGAAAAAGCTTCCCGATCACTGATAGTCTTTGGTTTCTACAAATTCCACCAAATATTTACAATTTTAAGTAGATTTATACTTTGGGACGGCTGTCCTGCAGGAAAGTCCATTGATCATCAAGCTTCAGTCTTTGCACTGAAGGCATCACCATCTTTGCCAAAACGGCTTGATACTTTAAAGAATTCATGATGTCCTTCATACAGTCAAGATTTCTACTTCCTGCAACAGCCCCTTAACAAGACTGGACCACCTCCGTGTTTTACCATGGAGATGCTCAGTGTTCAGTGATCTGGAAGTTTTTTTCAAGCAATGAATGGGCCAAGATTGCATTAGGGAGGTGATAGAAGCTTCTAAGCACTTACAGGCAGCGTTTATTGGAGGTTATAAAGAATAAAAGATTCTGCACAAAATTTGACTTTTGGGGGTTGAATAATTTTGTACACGTATGTTTAGAGCCAGTTTGATTTTTTTTTATCAACTTTACATTTTCGTAATCATTCAAATGTGTATTAATAAACTTTGTATAATAGTTTACTGAAGCCTTTGATGAATTGTTTTCATAAAATTATGTTCTCTTAATGTCTTGCAGGTTAAAGTGTTAAAGGCTTGTGGTTGATGTCACATGGACTACTTTGATGATGTTTTTATTACCTTTCTGGACATGGACAGTATACCGTACATACATTTTCAATGGAGGGACAGAAAGCTCTCGGACTAAATCTAAAATATCTTAAACTGTGTTCCGAAGATGAACGGAGGTCTTACGGGTTTGGAACGACATGAGGGTGAGTCATTAATGACAAAATTTTCATTTTTGGGTGAACTAACCCTTTAAGGGGGTTGAATAATTTTGATTGCAACTGTAATTGAAAAAAAAAATGCATATTGTTCAAATCAAAGTCACGTGGCGCAACTTTGCAGAAACACGCTGGAGGGGAGGGGGGGGACATAAAACAGGAAATGATATAATAGAGAGGACCCCTGCAGACCCTCATGACTGTGCGTCAAGGCCAATAAGTATCTTAAAATATCACATGATTTGTCCTTTGCATGACAAGGCAAGGTTAGTTCTAGTTATAAAATGTCATGTGATGTAACTACACAAAAACATAATGATTATATATATATAAGTGATTAAAGTGTTTAATCTAATTAATTGCATGATGTGGCGATTAATTAATCTAATTAATCACAAATTAATCACACATCAAATTTGGCTGACAAATTACACCAAAAGATAATATAAAGGGATATTTCACCCAAAAAATTTAATTCTATCATTTACTTAACCACAACTTGTTCCAAATCTGAATACATTTCTTTGTTCTGCTGAGCACAAAGAAAGATATTTTGAAGAATGCTTGTAACCAAAGAGTTGTGGGGCACCACTGACTTCCATAGTATTTTTCCATACTATGGAAGCCAATAGTTCCCCACAAATGGGGGTATATTTGTTGGGTATCTTGATATCTTTAATTTTAGAGGCATTCTAACTGCATTCTAAAGGCTACATCATGTTCGTCACCAATCAACTGTATGAAATGTAAAATGACTTACGTAGGTCTGGGGCGGGGCGGGTGTGTTAAATGCGTAAATAATTTGTTACATTTATATAGCGTTTTTCTGGGAATTCAAATCATTTTATTCCTGCAATTTTTCTATAACTGATTACCAAAACAATATGAAACCAACATGAATACAAAGAGTTTTTTATAAGATTATTCCTTTTCTTGATCATGGTCAATCCTTAACTTCACTGACCCTCTTGTCTTAGCTGCAGGACTCTGAATTAAACCAAACTCCCTGTACACTGGCACTATCAAGCCCTGTGATCTTAAAAACCCAGTCTGTACCCCTCTGGGCATGAACATGTACCTCTGTCATTAAGATGTTAAACATTGCTCTACACAGAACAAGAAGTAATGCTAATTTGTCAGCTGCATCACACCACCTGTGCTTGGGGCCACACAATGCACTTGACACTAACAACGGTTCAGAGGACAACACTTAACAGCAGAAATAAAATCGCTAATTTAAAAGGTTACATAAGGGTAACTATAGCTTGTGTTTTTCTGCCCAAATGATTTTAACACCTGCAGTGCTGTTGTGTATACTGCCCAGATGTACAGGGAGAAGATGAGAGGATTACAGAGTGAAAAATCTGCCATGACAACCCAGTTTCTAATCTATAGTGCTGTTTATTTTCCCATCATCCGCTAAGCCCCAGTGTATGTGTGGGTATGGTGATCAAGCCAAATACAGCTACACTTCTGTGTCATACTACACACATCATGCACGGCAGCTAATTAATGCCCTGAGTGGAGTGATGCTGATTGCTTTCGGTTGGACTAATGCCACATTATTCTGGCCCTCTACACTGCTCAAATGCCAGTCTTGATATTTACAGAGAGTCAGTGTTTTGGGAATGAGTGCTGCTACACTGATCTATCAATGTGGCAAACTGTCTTTCATAGTCATGGGTGATTGATATTAGGAAATCTATTTTAATATCCATTTACTGTGGCATTGAGCCTGATATTTATGAAGGTGATGTGGGTGAAGGGTTTTATTGATTTATTACGCTCTCGCAGACAAGCAAGCGCTCACATACGGACCTACATTTTAAACAAATAACATGCATTGTGAACTGTATAGTCCATTGATCTCGCATGAATTACATTCTGGGGTTTTTTTTCGTCTCTGAGGGAGGCTGCCACAAATGGAGGGATATGCTTTTCCACCCTGTGGTACTTATTTTACAATGACTGTGAAAGAAGGATAAGAGGAGGCAAATGGAAGAAACAGAGACAGAAAAGAGGAAGATAGATTGAGAGAAGATGCCAAATAATAAAGTGCGAAAAAGAAGCCAACTTTTAGTTTGACAGACATTTTACAAATGCAAGACCTGGACTACAGCACAACAGACTGTTTTCAAAAATATCCTCAGAAGTTAAGCAGATTCAGCTTTTGGACTCAACGAATCATTAACAACAACATTTAGGCCCAGAGAAACTGCTCAAGATGGGCAACAGTCATTACTTCACAGCCCAAAAATGTTCAGCACTGCAAATAACTAGCGCTGTGAAGTACTCGTGCAATCCAATATGAATTACACCAGCAGAAAATGAAGATACAGAGCTAGCATACCACCTCTCCACAGGCTATGCAACATTAACCTGTAAACGAGTGCTTATTAGCCTGGGTTATCATGAATATGAGTGCCTGTGTGGATATGTGCAAAAGTACTGCATGACTCAGCAAGCAGAATCCCATAATGTTTAAGGACTATCAATATATCTTCATTTACTAAATATCATATCAGATTTCAACAGTAAACCTAAAGATTTAGTACAAAGAGTACTAATTACCACTTTTTATTTAGTGCAATGGGACAGTCAATACACTCCCATAACAGTGAAAACAATAACACACAAAATCAAAGGGCATGAAAAAAAAAGTATGTCATATACACCAGTCTATTCTCTTTCTCGTAGATAGATAGATAGATAGATAGATAGATAGATAGATAGATAGATAGATAGATAGATAGATAGATAGATAGATAGATAGATAGATAGATAGATAGATAGATAGCAAAGGTGGACTAACACAACCCAAATGTAAGGCACGTCACCTTTTATATTGAGTGTTTAAATACTAAATATTAAAGTCAAGTGAATTACTGGTCACAACCCATTTTACATCCATAATATGATGTATTTAAGTCATGTTGGGTTTAACGAATATGAGCTTGTTAAAACAATACCCAAGTATGACTATTAGACTATTAAAATATTAGACTGTTAAAATGATCTGATAGTCCGTGCAAAATAAGTGATGTAAAAAAGGAAAGTCATTTCACAGCAAGAGCTAAGTAACGTTATTGACTTTTGATTAAAGATTATGAAGGCTTCAAAGATTTTTTTTTTTTACCAAGCACCAATGAATCATTCATAAACGCAGGAATGTAGCAGTAAATAAGAAAGTATGGAAAAGTATTAAGAAAGTTCAGAGTTAAAAGATTTGCATAACTATAAACTATATGCATGAAGTCATATAGACAGCAATAGTACGCTTAAAACATATATTTTACTTAAAGACAGAGCACAATGCCTGTAATTTAATGTCATTATTATACAACTTGTTATCTACTAAGCTGTAAGAGGATCACTGCTGAAAAGGGACACTGCACATTGTGTCCATAGTTTATAGAGGTGACAGCATTAACAGCGGATAAATGCCGTTTTCTTCTTACGGTTTCTTGTAACAAGTCACTAGATTAACATGCAGAAAAGTAAGGCACTTATGAGAATCTAATATCAAGTGTGCATATGTGACACACGTACACGTTGGCCAAGTAATCGTGTTGTTGTGAGAGATGTGCAGGCCGAGGGAGGCCATAGTTATCTCCCTGTAGTGTGTGCTAAGAGTATGTCTTATTAATGACAAAATATCGGTTTACTGGAGATTAAATGGCAATTATCTTGTCTACAAAAACAGTAACAGCTATTATGACATCAGAAAATGAAGCTCGGAAGACTTAATGAGCATTGAGGATTTTTGGATTCCGAGGGAACACAGCACGGTTAGTCGTCTCTGACAATAAGCCCCTTGTTGCTAAGCAATTTAAGGCATTGTTGATTTATTATTATGAAGCGAGAAAACATGAGATCTGAAGACGCATGCATGCTGAGATCATGTGGAACACCTGTTCCTAGCCCTAACAGACAACTATAGGTCCACGCAGACGCGTAAACATCTGGAAGAAGTGAGCGTGAATAATGACAACATGATTGCTGTGTGACTAAACAATTTCTTAACACAGAAAAAGCTTACCTGGGTTCCGCAATGCACTGCGCATGCTCAGTGGTAATCGTGCACTCCAATAGGATGAGAATTCGCTGTGCATGAAGTCCACCAAGTTCATGTTCCCTTCGGTGCTGTACATTTCCGTCAGCATTTTTTATAAAGGGATGCATTGTCATTTGGTAAAGGGATGAAGACAAATAGTTGCATGAAGCATTCCCTTGAAATATACTCCCATGACAGTAACTTGAAAACAGTGGCCAAACTGATCCTTCAAGCCATGGTGTCGCTGACTCTGTTTTACAAGGTGTTGTTTGCTTTGTGAGACATTGTGAAACGGTTATTTTGGCCTCGGTAAGCCAAAATGTGACTTTGATGCTTAGAAGGAAAAAAATAAAATAATAATCTTCGATTTCGTGATGATGTTTCAAATATTGTGCTAATGGACAAAAACTAACATGATTGATTTGTTTTTCAATACTCACAAAAGGGACTGACTATAATGACTCTTCAGTCACCGTGGACAATGCACAAATAACTACAGAGGGTTGTGCTAAAAGGGGTTTTTACCAGAGTGTAGTACTGAATACTGCCATGCGGACACAAGTTTGCCATAATGGGATTTAAGATAACATTGCTTTAAGTTACGCAACATGCTGCTCTCCAATTATGTATAATTCAAATAGGCTATGTTAAAATAATTCATTACTATTAGCTGAATTGGTTCTCGACAGTGAAGATTGCAGCGTATGTTTGCTATTATTTCGAATTAATTAATAATGGCGTTCATATTATGATTGTTATTGAGTTGTTTTTCGATGTCCTCCCTCTCTACCTCAGTGTTTCTTTCCTCTGCAATAAACTGGGAGACTATAACACAACTGATGATAGTGCAAACGATTTAAACGTTATTGCATAATAGCATTAGATAAGAACTCGACTTTTTTCCCTACAATTACTGACAAATGTAACTCATAAAGTGCCTATGCAAGTTCCTTTTTGTTGCCTTCATTAATGAACCGGGAGTCGTTCAGTTCCGTCAACTGAACCGAACAGGTGGGCAGATAGAGACACCTCTCCACGTCACGTAAAGCTGGTGATTTTCGCGTTGCCTGTCACGTGATTGCAGGGTATGTTTCTCTACAAAAGTAGCCACATTGCAAAAAATGTTTCAGCTCAGGTCCAGAACTTAACGAGTGTGTTTTGTGTGTGTTAGCGCACGCGCGTACTGTAGGCTATATGTCTTCAAGTTGTGCATGTGTGCTGTTAACTGATTCATTTGTGCAGTCATCCTCATGAAAACCTCCCGAGGAGGTTATCGTTCTTCCATAATCATACATCTGTCTGTAGGGTTCGTGAATGTGAACTGTTTTTTCCGCCTATGTCAGTACCGTTCCCTCTGCTGGGGCTCTGCGTGTCACCCCCACACAGAGATTCTGTCACGCCCTCCTCCATCTCCATATACTCAGCCGCCTTGTCACCCAAAGACGACCCCGATGGGGACCCTTTGAATTTTCTGAGGAAATCCGGGAAATACGGGCAGCCCGGCGGGGGTTGTTCCACAACGGGCGCCTGGTCCTCGTTATCAGTCTCCCGGTGGTAGAAGTAGTTAAAGTTGGACACGATGACAGGGACTGGAAGCGCAATGGTCAGGACACCGGCAATGGCGCACAACGAGCCCACGATTTTCCCCCCGACCGTGATGGGCTTCATGTCCCCGTAGCCCACCGTGGTCATGGTCACTACAGCCCACCAGAACGCGTCTGGGATGCTGGTGAACTGTGACGAGGGCTCGTCCGCCTCTGCGAAGTACACCGCGCTGGAGAACAGGATGACACCGATGACGAGGAAGAAGATGAGCAGCGCCAGTTCTCGCATGCTCGCGCGCAAAGTGTGCCCGAGGATCTGGAGACCTTTGGAGTGTCGAGACAGTTTGAAGATCCTGAACACGCGGACGAGTCGTATTATTCTCAGGATGGCGAAACTCATTGCCTGTTGCCCGTTGCCTTGCTGCTGAGCTAGGTCTGTGCCGAGAGTTATGAAATAAGGCAAAATAGAGACGATGTCTATGGAGTTCATGACGTTTTTAAAGAAATCAGCTTTACTGGGGCTCGCAAAGAAGCGCACAATTATCTCAAACGAGAACCAAATGATGCACACCGTCTCAACGATGAAAAAGGGGTCGTTGAATGGCGTAAATCCATTGTCTGCCTGTGTGGAGTTTTTACCTGGGCTGAGGAATTCTTTGTCGTCCCTGAATTCTGGCAATGTTTCCAAACAGAAAATGACTATGGATATGACGATGACCAACACTGACACGACCGCGATCCCCCTGGCTGGGCTTGAACTCTCGGGGTACTCGAACAGCAGCCAGATCTGACGTTTGAACTCGTCCTCGGGCAGCGGCTTCTCTTCCTCCTTCACGAAGCCCTCATCCTCGCGAAACTTGAGCATTGCCTCTTCCCCGAGTTCATAGAACTTGACCTCCTCGGAAAAGATGTCAAACGGCACATTGGCTGGTCTCTTTAAACGGCCCCCTGACTGATAGAAGTATAGAATGGCGTCGAAGCTCGGTCGATTCCTGTCAAAGAAGTATTCGTTACGCAGAGGGTCGAAGTACCTGATTCTTTTCTCAGGGTCCCCCAGGAGAGTGTCCGGGAACTGCGCGAGAGTCTTCAGCTGAGTTTCAAACTTCAAGCCCGACACGTTGATGACAACTCTCTCGCAGCAGCCGTACTCGTTGTAAACATTTTCATACCCTGACTGAGGACGTCTGTCCGTTAGCGAAACCGTCTCCTCTTCATCATCCATGTTATAGACAAAACTCGACCTCTTGCTTCCCCTGTCCTCCTCTTCCTCCTCGCCCTCCGCCTCGTCCTCCTCGATCATGACGTCCTCCTCGGATCCTAGGAGCGCCAACTCTGACTGGCGTAGATCCCCGCCGAGTGCCGCGCGGTTCCGTCTCCAGCGCGCGACGCCTCTTTGCTTTTTTCTCTCTCTGATAACTTGCTGTTGTGGCTCGTGGTGGTGTTGCTGCTGTTGCTGCTGCTGCTGTTGCGGCTGTTGCGAGGAGGAGGAGGAGGAGGAGGAGGGGCGCGAGGCGGTCCCGGCGCTACTGTTGTTGGCATTCGTTGAAGAGGCGGTGCGACTCTGATGCGGGTGGTTCTGGGGATGGCCACTCGACCCACCTCCTTCTCCGACCGTTCCGGTTTCAGCTGCCGCTGCGGCCGCCGCTGCGCGAGACTGTCTCTCCCTCTCGCGCTCTCTCTCCCGTGCGCGAGCCTGGGCATATCCATAGGGCAGGTGGGTGTTGCAGCCCCCGCTGTCCGCGCCCACCATAGCAAATTCCATCTTCTCAAACTACGAAGCGTTCAGAATGATGGAACACAGGCTGAGGAGCGAAGCTGAGCAAAAGACGGGCTCAGCAAGTTCATAAATGCACTTGACTGGCACTGCAGGTCCGCTACCTTCACACGTGCTTTTAGGTCTTCTAATGCACTTTTACTTATTGTAATTGGACTTTACAATTGTAGCGAAGCGACGTGCTTCTGGTGACATCATCATCATCATCATGAGAAATATGTGTCCAACAGTTCTAGAATCCATGTGCGTAGAGCGCGCGTGTGTTATCCAAAAGGAAAGTGGATGCGGGAGGAGAGAGCGGCTCCTTTCCGTTATCTGAGGTGCTCGGTCACCTTAGAGACTTTATTCGCCTATGAAATCACTGGTTCCCATCTTCGCTGCTGTGTGAGGCAGGGGTGGGGTGTAGGTTTGTTCCGTCCTCTGCCCCTTCAGTGGCTATGAATGAATCACTGAATCAGCTTGACATCAGCAACAGCTGCAAAGAAAAGAAAAACATGTTAGTCTGGATGCAAACTGCACATCATAATGTAGCCGAGGCAGACTGTGATGGATATGCTTATGAGCTAAACAATTTTAAAAAGTAATCAGGAACAAAGGCTTAAGTCAACATTCTTGTGCTACATGATAATAATTATTATAATAATATTAATAATAATATGGCACACCCTTATTAACAGGCCAGCCAGGCAAGGAAACAGGAAACAGCGCTTGATATTACTGAATCAAAATCCCTTGACAATTAATTATAAACAGTCGTCGTATGCAATTTATCAGCCCTCTCATGCACTCCACCTTCCATTATTCGCGATACTTACGTAGGAAATGATTTGAGGACGTCTTCACAGCTTCCACCCTTAATATAACAAGCTAGAGATGGCTGAGGATGTAAATCCCAGATTTGTCCAAATTTCCCTCTTGCTCAGGGAATCCAGATATTCCTCGGCGTAGCCAAATGCAGAACATGACACCTTACCAGTCAGGTGTGATCGCATTCGAGGGATGTCAGTTTTGGCCACGGCTCGCCGTTGGGTCTTTATTCAACAGGATCTCTCATCACCTGCCCATCTCCCCCCTCCCCAAAAAACATGCACCGCTGCATTAAGCCTGGACTCGCACTCACCAAAAAGCAGGTGCTGCTACCGAGAGCATGCTGTGTGGCTCGATAAATCACACGAGCGGCGTCAGAATCGAGATGTATCAAAGTTTTAGGATGCCATGTGAAATATCCTTAGGTAAGTATGCGCAGCGCGCATCTGTCTGCCGCTCCGTCTCGCCCGTTGACCATTGTGCTCGTGTTATTGAGGAGCTGAGCTCCTCCGCGAGAGGCACGTTTGCGCAGCGCGCAAAGAGCTCGATCGCCCCCCAGTGGCTGCGGCAGGCCACTGCGCGCGCACCGGTGTGCTGCAGTTCTCAAACTTCGACAGCCCCTTATGCATCTGTTGACATCCAGTTCATCGCGACTGCTTACCCGAGGGACTGCTGCAGAGCACGAGCTGCACACACTAAGCAGCCTGTGTGTGTGTGTGGCTCTGTCAAAAAGCCACATACACTTTCTGTCACGGCCTGTTTGTGTATAGCCATCGTTTGGAAAAAAAGATAAGAATGTAAACATAACATAAAAAGACTAATGTGATTGTGGCGTGAGGGCTTTGCAGTTCACTCCTCCACAGTCTATTAAACAAGCAGGAGTTTATATAACGAGCATAAATAAAAAATTCACCTCCTTTAGTTTAGCACAACAGTGGGGGGGGGGGTTCAAAATGAGGTTTGGGGACCCCAAAGGGACGGAAAGGGGGTGCTACAGGATCCACTAAAACTTGAGGAGAAAAAAAGATTTTACATCGTTTTGTTTTAGAGTTGTCACAGTTGAAATGTTGACTCAAGATATGAATTAAATATGTTTAACGTGGTAGTTTTTAAACACATTTATCAGATTTTGAAATGATTACTGTTCTTACTAAACACCAGTTGCATGAGATTAATCACAGGGTTTTTTGTTTTGCTTTGTTTTATAATAAGATCTAAATCTGCATATTTTAAATTGGATGGAAAATATATTTCTTAAGGTTTATATCTAACATGTCTTAAGTGAGTAAAAGATTGGAAAGTATATTTTCCAGATAATATTTATATCAATATGTTTTGGCTTTAGTACAATGGTAATATAATGGCCAATAATTTAATTCTGAAAACAACATGTGGTCTATAATATGATATAATCATATATATGCTCATATGTGGGGTCCTTGACATTAAAAAGTTTGAAAACACCTGGTTTAGCACTCAGTCATGCAGGCTGATGGCACTGTAAAACTATAAAAAAAATGTTTTGTGCTTTTCATGATGTTTGTATGAAAGCAAAATGCAAATGATTACTCCCACTATGCCACCTGCCTGTTTTTCCCGGCACTCTGTTATAACAGAGAGCTTTAGAAAAACCAGTATCATCAGCAGCACCGTGTTTAAGCCATGGATGCTTTATACGTATCACGGAAAGCAAATCTTTTACCTTGCAAGCCACAGAAAACCTCAATACCCAGGTCTGTTGTAGAGTGGGAAATGTGTATGTGCTACCAGAATGATTGAGCTGTGGGATCCAGCTCATTAGTAATGCAGCAGGCATTGTGTTTGCTCTTGTTAAAACAGTTTCCATTGACCAACCTTTACTAGCTTGACAACTGTGCATTGACATCTTGCTGTTTTATTATTCAAATACCCTACCTCACTAAAGAAATGTAGTAGCTTGTTTTGGCCTTAGCTTATGTTTTTGTCTATGCTTGTCAATTCTAGAACCTGCAGCTGGCACTATAGAGAATAAAGGGGGGCAGTATTTCACAAGACAGCATTTTGTCATTGCACTATTCATGGGCAAGTACACAGCATGGCTGCTTTTTATGTGTAGAGAGTAAAGATTCTGACTTTAGGGTAAAGGTTGTGGGTGTATGATTAGATAATGGCTTATAGTTATTAGAGTAATGGTGCTGAATGCATTGTAGGCCAGAAATGGGGCCTTGAATATGACTGTGGCGCCAGTAATAGTACATTGAGACCTGAGTAAATGTGAGAATTACTGAGCTAGGCAGCAGCATTTTGGATGCACTGATATAGGAGTGAAAAGGCAGATTGTTTCTACATTAAAAAACCTTATTCGGATGGTGCACATGTCGCAGAATGATAAATGAAGGTCATTGGGTCATCTTGGACAATTTCCAAGATTTGTACAAATCAGGAGTCAATGACTGTACAACCTTCAAAAGCGATGAAAAGAGACCGGGGGGCGAACCCGGCTGAAAGAAAAAAAGAACTTTGTTTTGTCAAGGTTGAGCTGGAGGTGAAAAGACAAAGAGACAGACTGAGATCTGTAAAATAAAATGAACAGAATCAAACTGAAAATCCAGAACACTGTATAAACTTTTAACCAGATGTTGGTCAAGGCAATAATGGTTTGGCCTGCAGCTATATGGAATGAATACTAGTTCTTTTACAAAGACATTTTCAAAGACTAATTTATATATATATATATATATATATATATATATATATATATATATATATATATATATATACGCTCACACACACACACACACACACACACACACACACACACACACAGTATAGTAAATTTATCAGGCGTGGTTGCAATAATCGCACAATGATGAGAAATATAAAGAAAAACAGTCTTTAAAAATCTAAGGAACATGCAGGAGATAATAATAACATAGCACAACAATGAAACCAAACAAAGAACTGGGAGAACTGAGGGCTTAAATACACAAGGGAGGATAATCAACAGAACAGGGAACAGGTGTGTAACTAAATTAACAACACGGAAACTAACAATGACCAGATACACAGGCAAAACGGAAACAGGGAAAACAAAAACAAAACACAATGAAACACATAAATATCTGACGATATAGGGGTCAGCAAGAATTTTAATTTTAATCAAAGTATCTTCTGCTGTTGTTATACAGTAAAAAACACTAATATTGTGAAATTTTACAATTTAAAATAAATGTTGTCCAGGATTCTTTAAATATTACAACATTTAAAAGAACAGAATTTATTTGAAAATCCCGTAAATTAAATATTATATTATAAATCCAAAAATCTAAAAGTTTTTACTGTCACTTTTGATCATTTTAATGCATCTTTCACCAGTTTCATGCATTAAATCACCGATTACACAATGTAAAGCCTGTGAGCATCTCAATATAATTTTCAAACAAATATAGATAGATCTGGTGGTAAATAGGCTATGTAGCTATTATTAGACCATCTTAATGTGAATACCAAAAATGTATTTGAAATACATTTATTTTATGCTAAGTATGCATTTACATATTTATGTACTTAATATAAATACCATGCACCTATACTTTTGGTATAGCCTACTAAATTGATACACTATCTACTAACTACATAGTCTGCTAAATTGGAACAACTAATTTTCTACTTAATGCACTTAGTTATTCGGAAATAGTGCTGAGGTCCAACTAAAGATATACTTAGGCTAAGTATATTTGATTGTGCTAAAATTGAACTATTGCAAGTATACTTTTGGTACACTTTAAATATCTTGCATTTAAAGACCAATATTATAAAGTGATCATACTACTAATAGTGATATTAAAACACATTATAGGCTTAATATTAAGAAATGTGCATTGTGCAATAAAGAAGTAAAGAAGTTTAATTAATAATTATACCAGTAAGTCTCAAGCGATATGTCAGTATATGTTAATGGATATGTACTATACTAAATATGAAATAAATGTATTTTAAATACATTTTGGTATAGGCATGTATTATATAGACATATTTGGTATATATATATATATTTTTTTTTTTTTTTTTTTTTTTTTTTCTCACTATAATACTAACATGTGCTACAAATTATGATATGGCCTGATGCCTGTTATTTTTCTTGGTGGAACATCTGACATTTCAAATTGGTAAAAACTGATTGATTTTAGGTTATTAAAAAATCTTAAATATATCCTGTTTGGCAGATTTGTTTGTGAAATCTCCTCTAACAGACTGTTAAAGCAGTCATGTGTGGATCATTCTGAGAAGACAAGCTGTTGTTCCAGTGGTTTTCAATCCAACAATTGTGCTGTAGAACACTGACCTTGAAAAGCAGAACATCAGTGGTGGCCTTTACATGGATCTTGTTCTGTCTAAGCCTCTTGCAGACTGAATGCCATGGCCACAGGGCTTTTAGGGATTTGTGCCACCTCCACAAAAGCAAATGCTGTAGTATGATAAGACATGGCTGCTCTCAACTAAACGTGGGTGTCACATCTGGCAGGAGGGTATAAATGTCCATGTGAGTGGAGGTGAAGTGATTTTGTCTCAGCAAAACTCCAGCAGGTAAGACTGATATGGACTTTATATTGTAGTGTAGTTTGACTTCTGTTTGAATGTGTTTGTTAGTTGCTTTGCCCAAACCAAATCTATATAGACAAGTTTATTCATTCTAGTTTTTCACGTTTCAACTTTTTGTTCATGTTTTCCTGTGCTCTGGGTTAGCTTACACTTTTAATGGTGATTTTCTTTTTTATTTTTTTATTTATTAAGCAGTAAATCACTATAACCCCAAGATGGACACAACATGCAGCGCTATTACTTTATCCACTGCAGTACCTGTATTTGATTAGCCACACACTTTCGCATTGATTCACAGATGAGGATGCGCTTCGTTGTTATGGTGATGCTGTTGCCAGCGCTGATGAGGGCAGGATCAGAATGCAGGTCCAGCTGTCGCCTTACCAATATCTCCATTACCATGGAAAGTGAGGAATGTGGCAGCTGCATCACAATTGACACCACAGCCTGTGCCGGGTTTTGCACAACACAGGTAGGATGAAGAAATTTTCTTGTAACCTTTACATTGAGATGTATGTATACACATTTGACTTATATGTCTGTGATAGTTTAAACATTTTTTATAACCTCAAATTTATTGATGCATCATTACTCCAGTCTTCAGTATCACATGATCCTTCAGAAATCTGATTCAATAATTATTAGTTAGCTCAATAATTATTATTAATTTATAGTGTTGTTACTGGTGATCAATTATATATAATGGTTCTTATTATTATCAATGTTAAAAACAGTGCTGCATAATATATTTGTGGAAACGTGATAAATTATTTTTCTCATTTCTTAGATGAATAGAAAGTTCAAAAGAACAGCATTTATTTAAAATAGAAAACTTTTGTAACATTATAAATGTTATGAATATTCTGTGACAACTTATTTACATTATGTGATGTGCCTTTATTTAGCAATAACAAAAAGGCTCCATCTACAAATTCAAAGTTCAAACTCTAACTTGGTTCTATAAGGTTTCTATCTGTGAGCCAGTCAGCACTTCAAATGCTCACGAAAGGACCAATCGACCCATATAGACTCACAGATCTATCTATCTATCTATCTATCTATCTATCTATCTATCTATCTATCTATCTATCTATCTATCTATCTATCTATCTATCTATCTATCTATCTATCTATCTATCTATCTATTAAATCTACTAAACTAAAACCTAAAACTAAAACCTTAAAAACTAAAAAATCTTAAAACCTTTTAACTTTCTGGCTAACTTTTCAATCAATATTGATCTCTACAGAGAAAGCCATTTTACCTGTCCCACTTTGTGGAATAAAGTCCTGGTATTACAGTAGCTGCTTTCTGTCTAAACCAAGAGAAATGGTTCCTGCAATAATGTGCTTAATTACCCATATTTCTACCTAAAATGAGCATCGGCACTAGACAAAATATTTAGTGCTGACTTTTGTGCTTAACTTGAACAAGAAAATAATTATTCGTCCTAAAATGTGAAATAAATGTTATAGAAAGCATTAAATTGAACTTTCCCATCCATGTCAACACATTGTTACAACACTAATTTAAATATATATACATATATGTTTTATATATATGTTTTATATATATATATATATATAATACATTAGTATCAGATAAAAGGGAACTAAAATATTTTCCATTTTGACAGGACAGAGTTTACCGTAGCCCCATGATGCAGAACTACCAGAACACCTGTAACATCATAGAATGGACCTACAACACGTATGAGTTTAAACGCTGCCCTCCCGGGATTGACTCGGTTTTCACGTACCCTGTGGCCCTCAGCTGTGAGTGCAGCAAGTGTAACTCTGACATCGCAGACTGTGGAGCTCTCAGCCAGCAGACATCCAGCTGCACTGTACATTAGACAAGGAAACCAAACCATTTGAAAGCCTGTCGTACAATTTTGAATATTTAGTTTTTCTTAATTAAATGTAAATTGCATTATGGAAATTTGTCAGTATCAATAAATATAACAATAAAAAATATAAAAACAATATAAAAAAATACTTTGGCTCCCAACAGGTCATCTATGTTGATTCATCCTGTTGTTTTTCTGGAATCTTCTGTAGGCTCTGGTGTCAATAATCTCAGCCAGGCACAAACTGCACCATTAAAACAGCTCACACATAGCAAAAACAGATCTCATTTCCTGTGATAAACCATCTGTTCCCAAGTGCACACAGATACATTAATTTTGCTTGTGAAATTGGTGCATTTTTACCAGAGTTTATAATTATCCTTTAGAGACTAACTGTAAAAATTTCTCTCTATGAGGATGCTCTCTCTGATACGCTGAGCAAACTCACTGAAACCATACTCAATTTACATAATCAAATTAGTAATGAATCAATATAAATATCAAAGGGTTTTCAGAAAAGGGTCAATCTCTTACATATAAAAAGAGAAATTAGTTATGGCACATCACAGAGCACCTTAATACTCATGTGTGATAGGCTAATAAAAGGAACAGATGATAGAAACAAGAGCCATTACATAATAACAGATGCACTTTAAGGTGTCATCTACAAATGAAGACATGCATAACTTACAGTTGCTTATAGGAGTAAATCTTAAAAAAGGCTAACATATCTCATTATGCCTTTTATATATATATATATATATATATATATATATATATACACACACACACACACACACACACACACACACACACCCCGATCAGGCATTACATTATGACCACTGACAGGTGAAGTGAATAATACTGACTATCTCTTCATCACGGCACCTGTTAGTCGGTGGGATATATTAGGCAGCAACTAAACATTTTGTCCTCAAAGTTAATGGTCTGAAGCGCATAGTGCAGGTACACTTAGGGCGTGTCTGTATCCACTTTTGCTAGTTTAATGACGGAAAAAATGGTTGGTGTGCCAGACGCATGGTCCAAAAGGGTTGTACCTAGTCTCTTTATGAATCATGGGTGTGTTTTGGGTGTAACGAGCAATAAACCAATCAGAGTCTCATCTCCCATTCCCTTTAAAAGCCAGTTGCGCTTGCACCATGGTGGATTCGCTATTTACATGGCGGAATTTGCAAGCGGAAAGACTGAACACTTCTCCAGAGAGGAATCCTTTTATTTTTAATATTTAAAAATGTTAGTGTGCCACTGTTGTGCACCCGCCTAATAGGTGCATATCACTAACGCGTCCTTTAAATAACAAAAAAAAAAAAATAAAAATACTGCACCATTGACTTTAGACCAAGTTTTTGTTGGTCAGTGGTGCAGTCATTTTCAGTTGCCTCAAAATAGCAACATGGCAATAATGCACCTGAACACACCTAATTTTCAGACCAGCACGCCCATGGGCGAACAGATGGGCGCAGGTGCATTTGCTATTTAAAAAACGTGGCGCTGGACCTGAAAATGATAACTGTGTTGTGCATGTACATCCTTTCATGGAAACAGCTTTCCTGTAGCTCAGTGGTTAGAGCATGGCACTAGCAATGCCAAGGTCATGGGTTCAATCCCAGGGATTGCACATACTCAGATACAAACGTATAGTATAATGCAATGTAAGTCGCTTTGGATAAAAGCGTCTGCCAAATGCATAAATGTAAATGTAAATGTAAACAGTATTCCCTGGTGGCTGTGGCCTCCTTCAGCAGGATAATATGCCCTGCTACAAAGCATAAATGGTTCAGGAATGGTTTGAGGAGCACAACGAGTTTGAGGTGTTGACTTGGCCTCCAAATTCCCCAGATCTCATCTGTGGCGCATCTGTGGGATGTGCTGAACAAACAAGTCCGATCCATGGAGGCCCCACCTCACAACTTACAGGACTTAAAGGATCTGCTGCTAACATCTTGGTACCAGATACCACAGCACACCTTCAGGGGTCTTGTGGAGTCCATGCCTCGACAGGTCAGGGCTGTTTTGGCAGCAAAAGTGGGACCAACACAATATTAGGAAGGTGGTCATAATGTTATGCCTGATAGATATATATATATAGATTTAAAACAGACAAAAAAAAAAAAAACATCTTCTAACTCATGGCATTAAGTAATGACAAGAAAAGCCTTACATTGCAAGAATTGTAATCATTTAAAAAAGCTGTACCAATGCTGTGCAGCTTCACCTTTAAAATTGCAATGGCAGTTATTTGCACTTGTAAAAAGCTTCACGCAGGATTAGTTTTAGACAAACTGCCTGTCTAGATATGAACGTTTTGAAAACCATCAAATCTGCCTCAATCGAATTCTTTTGCAATACATTATCCCTGCTTCAAGTCAACTTTCTTGCTGTTTGTACATGTTATTGTTGTGGAGCTACAGGGCAAACTGGGCCTATGACAGATTGTTCTTCATCTTGACATTCCTGGCTTCTAGCACTGCAACATGAGGTGGAGTGCCCTGAATGTGCACACTGAGACAAATGGTCCAATTAGAAAAACATCTTAGATAATATCTAATAGATGATATCACCAAACAAATACTAAAGTTCCCCAAGTAAAACAACAGCTTTTTTCATGTCATCATAGTTGGTTTACAGAGAAAATCATAGAGCTAAAGATGTATATTATAATAAATTTATAATAAAATAAAACCAGTAAACAGCTTTTTATGCTTGGTATTTTACAGTTATAGTGATTCAGACAAAATTTGCAGTAGATACATATTTTCAAAAATTCAGATAATTTGAAAAGAGGTTAAAAGATCATCATTTTAAAACCTTGCACTAACAAAACCATAAGCACTCTGCTTAAATTCAGCTTTTATTTTTGTAAATGTAAAGGCAAATTTCAGGTGGAAAAAACAGCTACATTACAGCATAACCAAAGAACTGATAATCCTGGAAAGATTAAAAAAAATGAACACAGCTGTAATAGTATGGGGGAAAAAAAGCAAAAACATAAGATAACATTCTATATTAAACTTTTACATTTAAAAACAATAAACAATACACTGAATTGACCAAGTACTTCTGCAATGTCCATATAAAAAGCCAGTGCCAGTCCCTTTACGCTCAGAGGCAGAAGTTGGTGTCGTCTTCTGTCTTCCAACAGGTTATCTAATTGGCAAACTTGTTACGAATAATCTCTCCCCCCCTCTACCTCCACCTGCTCGTACAACCATTTCCGGTCACAGCGGCACTCCACACCGCACTTCCGCGAGCCACACTCGGGACATGGGTAGAAGCAACCCATGCAATCTACATCCAGACAGTCACACAGATCCCTCCCACATGAGATCAGCAAGCCTTTGTTGTCATATACTTTACTCTTGAGAGACAGGGACTGTCTGTAGGGACAAGAAAGATGTGAGCATGTGTTAGTAGTACCTTTTTAAAAAAAAAAAAAAATTACACCTTTATACCTTATTAACCCCTAAAAGGTACATATTAGTACCACTTGAACAGGTACTGCCACAGTGACAGCTTTTGCGGCTGCCATATCTTGGCTTCCTGGTCAGGTCAATGCAAGTAATATATTTTTATTGCAGGATTAACAGTTATTTTACTACGTGTGACATATAATTTGTATTGTTAAATAAAACGAAAAAGTAATTTGAAGCAATCTGCATATTTTCTTGGCATGCGAGTTCAACAGCACAGCCAAAGTGTCTATTTACAACCTAATGTTGCAGCGTTGAGAATTGTAGCCAATCACAGGAATTTTGTTGAAAATAATGACCAGTCAGAGGTGTTTAAGTTACTGGTAGTGAGAATCCACTCAGTATTTCTCAAAATGCTGAATGAGCTTATATTTAGCGCAAGTTCTGCAGGCGCACACATCCTCTCATAACAAACAAAGCAGAGACACAATGTAAATAAAAGATTCAATATGGAGTTTTGACAGATTCATTGATTAATATGGGAGTTTTGTGCTGAACTGACTGAAAGCTTCAGTGATTATAAAGGAAGCGCTCGTTACTTGCGGTCTAATTTCATTCACGATTTGTAATAGTGATTGCTGCTCACTATTCTGCTGGCTATAGTGGTAATTTAATGCCTTTTTAGTTTTAGATTCACAAAACTTTTTAGTTTTACATTTTTTACAGATGATGTCATGTCATCAGAGTCTGCCATACCTTGTTTTTTGGTGAATTGAGGCCACTGCCTTTAATATATAAATTAAGCACTTAATGCATACATAAAGCTTGCCGCAGTGAACTGGCAAAAGCAATGATTATGAATGTGTCAGAAAGAACAGAAAGGAGAATTCGTGAACTTTTTAATAATGAATTAATAAACTAATGTTTTCAATGTCAGCTGCAAAGATTAAGTTGACGACCTTGACTTATCTTCGCAGTATAGACCAATTTGGAGCAGAGGTCACAGTTATGTCACTTGCAGCTGCATGAGCATAGTGGTGGCAGAAAAAAAGTGGTAAGAAGTGGAGGGAAATGGGCAAAATCCAAAGAATAAGAGAAAAATGTTTTGTTGTGCCTTTGGATAGAATCAGAAAGCAAGAAATATAGTCTTCATTTTTATAGAATACCGTTGTTGAAGATGCATTTGAAACTAAATGGAGACATTTATGTTGCAAGTCACAGACTGGACTGGAATGATTAGTCTACTATTAAAGCATGAATTTGATGTAAACAGTAAGTCTACATAATATTCACATATGCAGTTCATATGCATGTTCAGGGGACATACATACATAGAAGTTACAGCATGAAATAATATTTAAACCTATAACATTTTACATAGATAACTTTTAAACATAGCCAATAACAATTTTATTTCACAATTCTGACTTTTTTCTTGCATTTGCGTGTTTATATCTACCAGTTCGGACTTTATAACTCACAATTTTGAGTTTATATCATAATTCTGAGAGGGAAAAAAGACTAATGAGTATATTTCACAATTCTGTTTTTCTGTTGTGTGAGATTTAAACTCAGATTTGCAAGAAAAAATTCAGAATTGTGAGATGTAAACTCAAAATTATTTTTTTTTTATAGTTTTACTCCGTGGCTTCCACAAACTGCTACTGCAGAACTGTCATTTTCTGCCACCAGGTAGGCTCTGCCCACAAAAAACACCATTGCTGTTTGCAAAAACAAAATAGGTCTATAGTGATGTGTTTACAGAGAGAAATGCATGTTAAATCATTTCATAACATGTCATGCAGTAAGCGCGGTAGTAATTCAGCTTTCACACTCCGTATGAACATTCATATAGGTGCCTAATAATAGCACACATTTATCTAGGTAAACCTTAGAGAGAGCTTTTTTTCTGCAACTACCCAACTAATTAAAATTTGGTTGTCTGATCCTCTTCTCGGTTTATTTGACTATTAGGGGGCAGCCGTAATAGGAAGGCAGGTACCTGTCACCTGATGAGAGCTTCATCCCTGCACGTCTCCGATCATTTATACCTCTGCCCTGTAATAAAACAAAAAAGAAAAATCTGAATGACATTATAAAGGGAAAAAATATGCAGCTGAACTGTAGCTGTTCCCTTTCAAATCGCACTTTTTCCAGGAATCAATGCTGTGAATATCAACATATCTACACCGATTTGTATCTTTGACACACCTTGTGGCCAAGGACCTTTCAGATTTGCTCTATTCACATAGAGGAAATCTGAAAATGAGATTTTTCTCCATGAGATTAAACATGGAAAAAAAAGAAAAGAAAAGTGTGAGACGTGTTAATGGCCTACAGAGAAGCTAAAAACAGACTAAAGTAAGTTATAGCAATTGCATATTCAGCAGTGTATGAGTTACCTTCAGGCTGGAGTCTCTTATGGGTTGCCTTCTGTCTTTTGTGAATTGTTTGGCTCTGTCTTTATCAGAAAGTGAATTAAACCGACTGGAATCATTTACATCCTTTCCCACTAACCCTCCCCTGTTTTTCCGTAACTCAATCTGTAAGCAATAAATAAAACAATGAGAGAGGGATTGCATTTCAAAAGCAGATAGATATACATTTAAGTTGGACAACAAGAATAACTTTACCGAGTGCTAGGATACACACCTTTGTACCATCTCCTCCAGAGTTTGTGAAAATAGTTGGCACTGCATCCTCTCTGAGAAACAGTTTTCCATTATAGTCACGGAAGCAGTCAGGCTGAAAATGCTCCGAGCACAAACAGGAGTTTTGAGTGGGAACAAAATTCTTTCTCCCGAGGCTTCGTACCCATTGCTCGGCCAGCTGAGGCTTGCTGATTGGAAACCTGAACAGAAAGACAGCAAAGGCGGCTCCATTACTTATTGTTACTTTTAAGAGCGTTTTATCCACACATGTCTGTATTCTGAAGCCAGTTACCTGTGCAAATCACTTAGATTTAAAAGAAGCTGACTCACTATTGCAAACTCTGACCAATCATATAAGTTGCTCAAAGCTAAATTCTGTTTAGCTTTTGAGCAACACAAGCTTTCAATTGTATATAAAAAAAAATAGGAGAACAAGGCACCATGATAATTAAGAGGGGGAAATACTGTGTTGCCTCTTGTTTACAAAACAGAAAATACTATTTTAGGTGTATTGCATTTACGACAAGTTGCATATGAACTAGGAAGTCTCTTATTTAGATGCGTATATAGCAACTCGTGCACATGTAAACACTAAAGCCTAACACAAAGCTCAAGTGTGTCAATAAAGCAACATGCTTACCTGTAGAACCGGATTTCTGACCCTTTGACAAACCGGTTTGAGCAATCAATAGCTGAACAGGAGATCGGCATGATTCTCTATTTATGATTTAAAAATGTAGAAGAAATCTGTTATGGTTCCAAACGAACCAAAATCATTTTTCACAGGGAGTACCGTGAGAGCGGCAAAACACACACTTTCCTCATACGCATGCGCTGTTATTTGTTTAGCAGCCACTGGGCGGCCACATTGAGATCCGTTTAGTTTCTATGAAGATCATTCAGTATTTTGCAAGTGCGAAGATATGCTATCGCTCCAATATTTTATGTTTGATAATCACAAAGCACAAAGGTTTTTTCCTAGGAACACTTGCCAAAAATAAACAAATTTAAAGACAAAAAAAGTAAACTTATAACTTGTAAACTTTTATTTTGAAATAAGAAGCAACCGGAAGTTTAACAAACATTTTCCTCAGTGTTTTTAGTTACCACATGTATCCTCCTGTACAGTAGTGGAAGGTATAAAAAGGTTCTCAATGGATCACTTCGAGAAGGATTTAGTTGATGCGCTTAAAGACATTGTCAAGGCTGGAAACTGGCAGTGTGTGGGAGACAAATCTAAATTTAAGTCACCATGCACGAAGTAAGCGCATGCCATTGTATAAATGCTCACACTCAAATATATGATTTCGTGAACTGTCATAAAAGGGCATTCTGTAAAACACATAGCGTTTTGAAAAAGTAAATCTATGTAAAAAATAATATCTATATATGTGGAATGTGACAAATGCTTCTGTTATGAATGGATGTTATAGTGAAAATATAATTTACATGAGCAAAAAGTGTCTTAAATTAGTCAAAGGCAGTGGTGTCCAAAAGTCTGAGACCACTTGCATGTATTAATTAATTAAAATACGTAGCTGTTTATATCCTCCCTGAGAAAAGAACAGTCAGTATAATATTTATTATTTACACTTTTTTTTTAATGTAAAAAAATATATTTTTAAGGTTTTACTCAGATGATGGAGAGCATATAGTCCTGGTGCATACAGAGGATGATAAATTCTGGGCTATGGATTCATCTTGCCCACATGAAGGTTAGTTGTAACTCTAGACTGAGATAGAAAATTCCAGTGCATTGTGCGTTGGTCAAGACAAGTGTCTTTTCTTTGTATAGATGGACTGGTTTTGGTTTTAAATTCAGTTTGGTGTCATTTGTCAATTGCAACTACTTTTATGTTTTTGACAAATTCCATATGATTATATAGTTCTTTTTGAATGGCATTTTGTTTTGTGCCCTCACATACAAAACTATGTTATATGCAAAACTTGATTTTTGACTGGTGTCCCTTTATTCCATTCTCACCCTCTTGACCTCCTTGTGGCTTCCCTCAAAGGCCTTGTTTGCACAGAGAGTTTTGAGAGAGAACTTTTTCTAGATGGTTGAACCACTTCTTAGTTGAACCATTAGTGCCCACACAAGCCCATCTGCTCGGATATTGTTGTATATTTGTTTTTAAACTTACATACTTTTATAAGTACTTTTATATGTAAGATTAAAAATATTTTCTGACATAAAAATGTTACAAATTAATTATGAATCCCTGTGAAAATATCATAGAGATCTGTAATAATGTAACGAGAGAATTGTTTTAGGATCTGAATATCATGATCTATTGCTCAACAGGGGGCCCACTTGAGCAAGGTGATATTGAGGATCTGGGCAATGGGAAACTGGCTTTGATTTGCCCATGGCATTCCTTTGATTTCTGCCTTGAAACTGGTTCCTCTTCCTCTGGACTACAGGCAAGTTGTTATGATGGACCATGTTAAAGGGATATTTCACTCAAAAATGAAAGTTCTGTCATGATTTACTTCAAACCTGTATGACTTTCTTCTGTGAAACATAAAACAAGATATTTCTTATATTTTTTATTTCATTTTTTTGGTCAGCTGTCACTAAAAAAAAGGTTAGCAACATTCTAAAAATATCTTCTTTTGTGTTCTGCAGAGGAAAGAAAGGCTTACAGGTTTGGGATGATATCAGGGTGAGTAAATCATGACAGAATTTTCATTTTTGGGTGAACTAACCCTTTAATGTAAAGTGATCAACCTGCCAACATTCTTGATGTTCATATTGTCACCAGAACCAAGTGTATGATGTCCGAATACTGGATGGAAAAGTGTATATAAATACTCAAAGCACACTGTCCCTCTGTCCCATCCCAGTGACAAAGATAACCCACCAAGGTGAGGAATGGCAGAACTTGTAAATATTAATTGTGAATATGATATGTTGTAGTACACAAGACATGCTTGTGCTGTATTCCTTGCAGACAGTTTACCCATTGAAATAAGCTCCTCTGAAAACACACTTTGCACATGGGCCACTAAAATCCTTAACACCCCAGATCCACAGGAAAAGGTTTGGAAATGTCCTTTAACAAATAGTAATTGACTAATCCATATCATTCATCACAGTGCTATTTCATCTGATTGCGCAAAATAAATCATCATCAGACTTCTGCTTTGTTTTTCTGTGACGTGTAGGTTTCATTGACCAAGATGGTGCAAGAGAACTGGAACGGTGGGAAAATAACAGAAACTGGAGAGACCATCCCTCCTGCACATCCAAAAAGAAAAGACAATCTGACTGTTGTGGAGCCTGGAAAAATCAAACGGGGCAAAGGCGGCACACTGGTAAACGTTGTTCCTTTTAGATGCTATTTTTTCTTCAACAGAAAGTTAATAATAATAATGTAAAAGTAAAAATTGTTTTGTGTTCCATCAGGCGAGTAGGATTGCCTTATTGCACTCACTTGCTAACATAGAGCAGTGGGCAATAGACCTGTCCTGGGATGTGATAGCAAGATTCTCCTCTTTTAGGTTGAGCACTGGAGAGCCATTACCTCGCCAGTTCTTTGATGACTTTGTCAAAGTAGCAGGAGATGAAGCCAAGGTTTGAATGTTGACGTCTTTAATTTATTTAGGCAAAATGCTAAGTAATCCACATTAATCTGACGTAACCTTCTCCTGCAGCATTATCAGTTACTAGAGCAAAGGATTACGGAACTTGGCAGCTTCTTTGGTGCTTTACCAGTACACAACGGTCAGTGTTTTCATGTGTTTGTCTTTTTGACTTTTTTCACTTAGCGTAGGTGATGGTAGTGGTTCAATATCTTTCTCTTTTCTTTTCAAAAAGGTTTATGGCAGTCAGCAACAGATACGTCTCATGACCTTCTGGCAAGGCTAGCTATAGTGCACATGGTCCATGAGGCCAGGTAAAACGCATCTCATGTCTGTTAGCGTTTGTTATTTTCACACGTGTCTGAAAATATCTATTTAGTTATACATCTGCATTGTTTTTGCACAGAGGTTTAGATGTGCACCCTCAGACTCTGTCCCGCTTCGCCTCTCAGGGAGACACAAGCTCAGTGAAGGTGTTGGAGGTGATTTATGCTGATGAGATCACACATGTGGCTGCAGGGTTGAGATGGTTCACATACATCTGCTCACAAGAAGGACGGGTAAGAGATCTATCAGCTCAGATTTCTTTTTTTAACCATGTAACAGTATAATTAAAATGGTTGGTGAAATTTGCCTGTAAATATTTTATTTTTTAAAACACCCTTACTGATGCAGATAGGCTTTCGAGATACTTGTATACAGCACTTCAGTTATGACAGCTCTCAGCATAGTTTGTAAAATATTTTATTAATGTAAATAGAATGTACATAGGTTTGATCTTGGTGGACTAGATCTGCTATGCAGCTGCTACAAAACAAGTAAGACTTGCTTCTGCTAAATGCTTGGAATATAAAATTAAAGGGAACATGCTGCTGCTAGAGAGAGGGAGACCCCGCGTAGCAGATCTAGGCAGGTGGTGCTGGGGAGGCGGAGGGCTACAATGGGAAGTTGCATAGCACACAGAGATAGTGCATTCGTTTTGATGCGTCGTGGTTACGTAGGGAAATAGTAATGGATACGTAAAATAGATGGGCTGGAAACATAATAGAGTTTCATGGCTGAACTATTCATTTGTTTGAGCAAAGTCTGTGTCTGCTTCCAAATGAGAGAAATATGTATGTACTTGTACTTTGTATGCTTTATGTACTAATGCACCATGTACTCAACCATGTAGTGTATGAATTTTATAAGGTCATTCAGCATCAGAGTCTGATAGCCCTTCCCTCTCCACTACGTAATTAAAGCTACAATAGTTAAATGCATAAAGTGTCCAACATTCCACACTTCATTTTTTCAGTTAATTGAATGCATCATCCGGGTATTTAAAGTGTACTCCTCCTATTTGGAATTTTCAGTGTGAACACACTACTTACACTGTACTACAAAACGGCATTGAATAGTGCACAAGTACACAAATTGGGACGCACCTTGTGTCTTTATCCTAGCTTGAGAGCTGCTTTTTCATATTTCAGGATTCCTTGAAAACATTCCATGAATTGGTGAAGTTGCATTTCAAAGGGTTTTTGAAGCCTCCATTCAATACAGAAGGAAGGAAGACAGCAGGAATGACAGAAGAGGTAAACGTACCATTGTTGAATTTAAAAAAAAAAAAAAAACAGCCCTCTCCTTTTACCACGTAACTTAAAACAAATAATAATCTTTGATGATGTTTTATATTATGAAAGTTTTTGTAATGATCACCCTCTTTACCTACAGTGGTATGTTCCTCTTGTCAAGCCCTCCATCTTACAGAAGACCTCCTGAGTGGACTTATTTTTATTCAGAATAAAAAGCTGCTTTGCATCCTGAAAAAAGGGGACTCTGAATGGCGAGTGTGCTTGCATGATTCAGATGCACCCTAAGGGTGGGTAAAGAAATCACAGAATGGATCTGTGAATCCAGAAATATGTGGATTAATTTTTCCATAGTAACCACTATTTATAGGTTTCTTTAATTCTTGCGTAAGAAATTAAATTTAATCAATGAACTTGAATTTTATGGATTTCATTTAAATACATTAATAAATAAATAAACCTATTTAAATATTGTTTTTAGCAGTTCAGCGGTCTTGCTGACAGGGGGCGCTGTGATGTTTTGCTTTCAGCTGAGGTTTTTGGTGTAAGGGGTGTGGTTTACACTGCTGAGAAACTGTATGTAACTGATGGTTCTGAGCAGGTTCTCATATTTAGTTTAATATATTTTTAAGGTATTACACTTTTATCATAATTTAATAATTTTATATCATCAATTAATAACTTAATCTAAATGCTGAAAAGCATGAACATTCAAAAACAACTGAAATAGCACAAGATATATATATATATATATATATATATATATATATATATATATATATATAAACAATCAAAACATAACTCTTAATAACTTGGATTAAGTTTAAAACAAAGTCAGCATACTGTTGATAAAGGCATGTGGCTTGAAATTAATTTTTTTTTGGTAAAAATTCCTTTGGGAACAACAGTATGCCGACTTAAATTGAATCAAAGTCATTAATGCTGAGTTTCATAGACTTTTTTAACTGAAAGTAACTTGCCCTGACATATGTTAAAATGTGTCAGTTCTATTGTAATGTCTCAAGATGCACACCAGTAATGTTTTTTCTAAGGCACATTTATAAAAGCTACTCAAATGTCCTAATTGAGCTAAGGCCTAAACCTGGCTTAATCTAAGCCCTGTCTGTGAAACCAGGCCTAAGGGTTCTGTCTCAAATGGATAATTAATTGTCACTCAATGTGACCACAGGTTTATCTGTGTAGATAGATATGTTCTTAGCACAGAATTAAGTCTTTGTAAAAAGTAATTTGAAGCAATTTTTAGGCATTAGGTCTGTTTGGTGATCTCTCAAATTTTCCCACTGTTCTTAGGTTATATTTAAACAATTGCAATGAGTCATTACACTGCTAAGAAATTACCCTGAAATATGATGCAGATTTATGAATAAATGGTTCACAGCAAATACGCTGTTCACTTTGTAACGAGAATTAATGTTTATTTATCTAATTTCTATAAAGATTTTTTTTTTTTTCAGATCGAATGTGATGTTGAGAAAAAGACAGTACAAACATGAGCAGAGAATGTCTATGTGCTTGTTACCCAGACGTGACAGAGTTTTCCGTGCTGCGTGAGCCTTTGTCATTGGTTTTCACTTCTGCTTTTTATATTTTTGTGATTTTTTTTTTCCGTCATGTGTGGTGGTAAAGTTTACAACTGTCCTTACCAATTTTTTAAATTCGACTCACTTTGGTCACTGTATCTGCTCTTTTAAAGGGTTTTTTCACCCAATAATAAAAATTCTGCCATAAAATTTTGTTCATCTTCAGAACACAAATGAAGATCTTTTTGATGAAATCTGAGAGATTTCTGTCCCTCCATAGACAGCTACACAACTACCACTTTGACGCTTCAAAAAGTTCATAAAGAGATTGTACAACTAATCCATATGAATAGAATGGTTTAGTCCAAATTTCCTGAAGAGACTATCAGTCTTTATATGATGAACAGATTGAATTTAGGGTTTTATTCACATATTGATCAGAGAACATAAACAGAAGTTCAACTGAACCTGCTTGACATGCGATTACAAACCTCTTCCGGAAGCTCAAACGTGCTGCGTAACATAGAAGAACGAAGCCCAATGGTTCTCTTACACGTCAAACAAACATGCTTGAGCTTCCGTTTACCACAGCTGATGTGTGAGTTGATGAATGTTCATATGTAAATAAAAGCCTAAATTAAATCTGTTTAGCATATAAAGCGATCGAGTCTCTTCAGAAAATTTGGTCTAACCACTCAATTCCTATGGATTAGTTTTACGATCTCTTAATGAACTTTTTTAAGAGTCAAAGTGGTAGTTGCAAAGGCAGTCAATGGAGGGACAGACATCTCTCAGATTTCATCAAAAAGATCTTCGTTTGTGTTCCGAAGATTAATGAAAGTACCCTTAAAGGGTAAGTAATTAACGACAGAATTTTCATTTTTGGGTGAACTAACCCTTTAAATGTGTGCTCGCCCCATATATATATAAATACACTGTACAGACATGTGTAAATGTTGGTCCTGCAGCACGAAAACTATCGACATTTAAAAATGACTTAAGGTTTACTTAATTAATGCAAAGGTGAAGGAATAAGGAATGAAAATCAAAATAGTTGAGTTATAAACCGTAGGGTCATAACTATGGTAAAAGTTCAGGTCCAGTCATTTTCTGTTTTCACAAAAGAAAAAGGTTATCTCTTGCGCTCTCCAAGTCTTTTTCTCGCCTTTTTGCGCATGTGTTTACATGTAAAGCTTCCTTTCTGTGTGGCACTTCCCAAGTACCTCTCCACTGAACTGGTAGGTGAGCTTTTTCTTGATCTTCTTGACTTCTCCCGTCTTGCCATAGTTTCTCAGAGCCCTTGCCATCTTCTGGTAGGTCATCTTCTTGCGATTTCCCTTCTGTACGCCCCAGCGGTTTGCTAAAGCCTCTTTGTGCTTGGAAGAGAACTGGAATGTTCCTTTTTCTCGATCCACCCACCAGATGCTGTCCTTCATGTCACCATTTCGCAGAAGGTCAAGCAGGAACTGATACAAGCGAATTTTCTTCTTGTTACCTTGAAAAACAAAGGAAATCAGCACCTACACTCTTAGAAATAAAAGCTCTTTACTGGCATCAATGATTCCATGAAGAACTTTTAACATTCATAGAACCATTCCATTGCACAAAAAGTTTTTTATGCTAAGAAAAAAAAAAACAGTTCTTTTACGGCATCACTACAAAAATCCCATTTTGAAACCTTTTTTTTCTCAACAGTTACTGACAATGTGGTTTCAGTAACAGCTGGGTTGGGTTTGCCTCGCTTATCCACATTCCATATCATTATCGTTGTGTTCGTGTCAGTAAGCTGAAATTGGTCTTTGTCTTTGTCCTTACCATGTTCTCCTCCTGTTGTTGAAGTTATGTGGTCTCTCATACACTCCTCATCAGACACCTCTAACGGAGGACTGCGACTGACGGGGTCATCGTCATCCGAGCTGCGCTGAAGAGGAGAGGGCTGTACGCTGTGAGGGTAACAGACCGATGGCCGTGGCAAATATGTCATCTGTGAAGATATAAAGTACATGATTTTCAAAGAGCGCACAGAAAAATAAAGATTCTAGTTAGAATCAACTAGTTAGTAAGAAAACATACTGGTGCCAGAAGTACATAGTCCGTGTTTTGGGAAGGTTACTATGGAAGGTTACTAAGTTACCCCATTTAAAATGTCACATAGTGTAACTATTTCAATTACTTTATTAATGTAACTGATTACATTTGATTACTTTTCTAAATTTCTAATGAATGTTTTCAACTGTTAATCATTTTTAAACATTTAAACCAGACAGGGTTATACTCAAAGTACTCAACATTGATTACTGTCAGACTTCTCAAAATCCTTTATCAGTTGAATTAAGATTATAATAATTTAATTTTAAAGCGCAGCCACCACAAAATCAGACGTTAACACCTCTTTTTACTTCGATATGTTTGTGAGGTTAAATACAGATTTAACAGATTACAGTTACATTTATTTTGTAATTAAATTTCGTAATTCCGTTACATGTAACTAGTTACTCCCCAACACTACATAGTTAACACATAATTAACTCACCACAGCGAGTCATTTTTGAATATTTATTATAAAGGTGATGGAATTCTTGCTAAATTCACGTTCAGGCACAAATAATAGCCTATGAGCTATACAATACATGTGGGAGCCACGTTTGTGCAATCAGGTGGTCTGAAATGTGTCATTTGGAGATTTCAGCCTGGTTCAACATTAAGAAAGAGGAACTTTATGTTTTTATATATTGCCGATTTAAAAGTGCAGTGAAACTTCAAGCTGCAGAATATGATGCAATTGAACAAAGCCCACAGAATATTTTGTCTGTTTCTTATGGAAGCCCGTTTCCACCACTAAATAAAAAAATAAAAACAGTAATTGGAACTTTTTTTCTCAGAATTCAGACTTTTTTTCTCACAATTCTGACTTTATAACTTGCATTTGTGAGAAAAAAAGTCAGAATTCTGAGATATAAACTCACAATTGATATAAAGTCACAATTCTGACTTTTTTTCTCGCAATTCTGACTTTTTTCTCTCAATTCTGACTTTATATCTCAGAATTGTGCCTTTTATATCACGCAATTGCGAGTTTATATCTCAGAATTGTGACTTTATAACACAAGTCCAAATTGTCAGATATAAACTCGCATTTGCAAGATAAAAAGTCGCAATTACTGTTTTTATTTTTTTATTTAGTGGCGGAAACGGGCTTCCATAGTTTCTTTACAGTAAGGACGTGTATAAAACAGTATGGATGTACAGAATGGAATATATATTAAAGAAAGAAAATGCTATGAAAGAAAGAAAATGTTATGAAAGATCTGAAAGGTTACCCTATTTTCAGTTAAACCGCTTCACTCTAAGAAGCCCTTACAAAAACCCAAAGTGTCAAGGATCATAGCGGTCTCATGCGATTGCACACACAGTGCTGGGGTAGCAGTTTCTTGTGACATGATAGTTGCAGAGTCTGATGACTTGAGGAGAGTGCCCTCAGAAACACATGACAGTCATACCGTATTTATAAATTTCCAGTATTTTCATAAGGAAACATTGTACTGCTTCTTTGTGCATTTGTTATACCTTTTTTGTTTTGGTTGTTTTACATCCCTTAAAGACTTGACTTTTTAGAACAGTGAATATTTCTTACATTTCTGCCCTTTCAGCAGTGATACTTGTCTTCTTGGACAAGAAAGAAGCATTGCTTTTCTCAAAGACTTCATTTTATATATGCAAGGCTTAAATGCAAAAAAAGTCATTGCTTATGGTTGAGGTGTAAATAACTAATCTACTGATTAACTGATACTGAATTCATAGAATAGCTCCTTTAAAATTACCATGGCAAGCACACTATATTCACCAAAATATCAGTTACTTCAGTTATTGTTTTGGCTCAGCATTAAATTGCATTAAAGATTTTTACACTGTTTAAAGGAGATTATTAAGGTAATGATACCTTTTGAGCAATGTTGCTTGTACACTTTTCCATTGAGACTGGGCAACAAATTTCTATCTGGATACTTTAGATTGAAATTTGTCGCCCATTCTCAATGGGAAAGTGCCCAAACGACTCAAAAAGTTGCCCAGTGTATCATCAACTTTATGGTTTTAGTAATGACAATAACTCATTTTATCATGGCAGATACTTATCATGGTAAATTATTGTAAAGGGTAAAATGCAGTCAAGATTTATAATATTTATGGCTATATGAGACAAGTAAAAACTGTTTTCAACATTGATAATAATAAGAAATTTTTCTTGAGCACCAAAGCAGCATATTAGAATGATTTCTTAAGGATCATGTGACACTGAAGACTGGAGTAATGGCTGATGAAAATCCAGCTTTACCTTATATACCGTTATTTAAATTGTACTAATATTTGAGTATTGTTGTTTTGTACTGTGTTTTTGATCAAATAAATGCAGCCTTGGTAAGCATAAGATAAAAATATTAAAAAAATCTTACTGACCCCAAACTTTCGAACTGTATAGTTTACATGATCAAAAAAATGTAAAGTTATTATAAAATTAGCTGAAAAATTAGCTTTTTTTCTCCAAGCATCATGCACCTTCCAGAGAGACTGAGCTCGTACGACAGGCAGCATATCAGTCCGTGGTAGACGGATCTCTGCTTCCTCCTACAAGGACGTCTAGAAAGGAAAAGCTCTCTTTTGCGACAGGCTTTATGGTTAGAGTTTGCCTTCGAGGTGAGGTCCAACCAAAGGAAAGGAAATCAATCACTGCATTATTCTTTTTTAGATTAAATGATCTCTTTCAAGAAGTGATCTTTGATTTTCCACCCACAGAGCAGTCATTGATGGATATGCAAGGTGTATATCCTCTTCTTATCGAAATATCTCCAAATGGTCAGGCAAACTTTTTTTTTAATCCAAGCCAATGTAGAAAGTCTCTAGAATGTACTTATTTTCTACTAGACTGCCCAAAGGAGGCTAATAAACTAAAAAAGAACTGCAATATGTTTCCTGTATAAATGCTAACATCATATGCATGTTTTTTTTTTTTTTTTTTTTATATAAAGTATTCTGGGGTTTTTTAAGCTCTGACATTTGTGCGCTTGTGTCACAATATAGAGCGGTTTTGTTTGTGTAAGTGGGGATGTTCTGTGTAATGGCAGTTGATGAGTGTGCAGACTGCAGTTACAGTGACAGTGTTGAGTTTTGGTCAGGATAAGGCTTAGTTGAGCAATAGCTTGGGCACAGATGCTTTCTACAACCTCTTAACCAGCATCAACAACCACTTGTGTCACGAAGCACAGGAGAAATGTAACCAAAACTTATTAAACCCGTTTTTAGAGACACAGACAGTATCTCTCCGAAACATTTCTCTGTTCCTAAATGTCTCCTACACTGTATTAAACAAAATGGTTACTTCTCGTCAACAATAATGTGACCAAAGCTCAAAAAGAACTCATGTGAGGACAGGACATCAAAACATATCATGTACAAAGAAAGAGCTCTCACACATAAAATGAAAGTGAATGGTATTAAATAGCAGGTGTTTTATAGAGAATGCAAATCTCACCTGTGGAGGGGGCAGGGTGAGGTGATGCCCGGTCAGGCCTGGGTCGATAAAATGACCAGACTCGACATCTGAAAAGCGATGCACATTCGATGCATGTAGTGGCTGCACACTCTGGAGCTCTGTGAAGTGGCTATCTGGCAAGTTCTCGAAATCCACTGGATGGACATGATGTGTATTGTAATCCCATGCATGATCTAGACATGGACAATTAAGTTGAAACAGAGGGTCAGCAGAAAGCATCTTTTAACAGCCGAAAGAAATATGACAATACGTCACATGCTTTTTGTGTAAGCTGGTACAAGCAACTGATAAATCAACCATGTCAGGTTATTCTGTCTGTCAATTCAATCGCATGCAAGAAATTACATTTACTTTCTCACTACACTGGGACTTTGAGTGTCACCCTGTTTCCTGTTCACACCACCATTTCCTTTGCAGTTTTTGAATAGCCTCAAGCATGTTGTTTTTTTTTTTTTTTAATGCTGTTGTATTTAACGGTCAATCTCTAAATGGAACATTTCAAAATATTTGATCAAATTTATCTGATTTTTTAATATTCTGTTCTATGTTTTATCACATAGAGAAATAATCTACAGCATAATATAATTTGACTAAACTTCAAGTAAAGTGGGAGTGTTCATAAAAGAACCATTTATTACATTCTCTGGAGAAACATGAGTGTACATTCATCCACTGAACAGAAATAGCTGTTACATAAATTGTTTGTGGGGGAAAAAAGTAAAAAAAAAAAAAAGTACTCTGCATTTCTTCACTGCCGTATAATGAAACTCAAAACTGTTTTCAGTTTCTGTCATTTAACTTCTTCGAAAAATCAGCACATCGCTGTCTGACGCCAGGGCTGAATAAATAAGGCAAAGGTCTAACTAAAGGTCACCATGAACTGTATCACAAAATACTCTCGCAGTCCTATATACAGAATTAACAAAATGCAATCTCCATCCTCAACCTCAGAGACAGAAACTGATGCTACTGTTTAGCACCCAGTTTTAGACGCCTACGTAGCTATATTGCTATATTGTCTCATTTTGGACAGAAACCCTTGGGGATATTTGTCGTTCTACGTCTGTAGTTTTCTTGCCTGTCAGAACGAGGCATCTGTTTCCTGCTTTGTGCTAGGTCACTCGCCCGGTTCCACTCGCTCGCTCTCCTAACGTCCCCCTTACAGTTCAGGCCCAGCTGCCCTGGGTGTGATTTTGATCCGTTAACTCAATATAACAAGAAGCTGTTTACATGGGCCTCTCTAGGTGTTATGACACTTAAGTGTTTTGTTAGCAGGGGGTTAAGTCAGTAATATCTAATAAAACAGATATATGTAAGAAGACCATTTCGTCAAAGAACATTGCTTAACTTGAGCTGAAAGGGGAAAAGTGGAGTGGAGGCTATTAACCACTCATTCGAGTGGACATTATTGTATTTTTTAAACTTTGGATCATTCAGTTGCATTATTTTAGCATCAGTTTAGCAGTTGTTTGTGGACTGTTTTTAGATTTTATGAATAAAAAAACCCAAACCTTCTTATCGTGTAGATAGCTTATAATTTTAGATAACAAGGAATACAAACTCACCGTTCTGACCGTCATCAATGATATACTGATACTCCATTGGTGGTCGATACATCTCTGATTCAAACATTTCCTCTGTTTGCTGCTAAGCAAATAGATAAGAAACAAAGGGTGACCAGTTTGAATAACTGGAGCCAATAGCAAAATAATAATACACTGGACCATATAGGAAAAGCCTCACATCTTTGGTTATAACTGCCCAGTAATCTTTTTGTACAGACGGTGTCTGTGACATCCAGCCAGTCCAGGTTACTCTCTCTCTACCCTCTTCTTTCTACATAGAAATTATGATTATTATACATTTTGGAGAACAGTTTATTTTTTCATTGCACCCATGTTAATCATAGCTTGTTACAATGAACATACCTCTACACGTTAGCTATAATTAAGACATTTATTCATTAACATTCAAATAATTGATCCACTGTACACTAATAAAAACATCAGATGTTTAAATGTACATCCGATTAGCTGAATCTCAATAGATTGCTGTTTTGAAGTGGTTGGCACAAGCACGTATGCATGCCGACACTAACTCTGACTTTTTACATGAAAAAGAATACACAAACAAAATGTACAAATTATCCTCAAAATATAATAGACTGACGGATGTCAAACACTAATTTTACAAAAAAAGATCCAGCTGTTCAGTCAGCTACTAGTACGTCCACAATGACGAATCTTCATAATGTCTTTTGACACGCTGGCAGCACTACAACAAACAGTGAATTTTTACGCATCTACTAGCAGCAGCAGCATCATAATAGGACCATTTAGAGAATAAAAAATACTCACGGGTGGGATGATGTACCCCTCCATTCTGTACGGATGCAGCATGGATTCCTCGCCGCCTGACACTCGATCTGCAACTCTGATGCTTTCTCAAGGGCTTTCAAAACTGTCCCCGTACCATTGCTCAACTCTGCTAAATTTCCTCTTACCAAATGAAACCAATGATCTAGCTCATGCACCTTATCACGCAGGGGGCCTCAGAGATCGGCAAAGGCCCAAAAAAGAAGCCAACCAGAGACACACTGCAAAGGGCAACCTACCCTGACAGTGGCCGTCAAAAAGGGACAGAGTTTCTGTTTGTTACTTCTTTATTTTTGGGGTGTGTGGGTAAGTGTGTGTGCGTATCCGCTGGAGGTTCCTGATTTTAGGGTAATGGCAGGTGGGGATTTTATCTTTGCAGTTAGAATAGGCGTAAAGTGTCACCTCCCCCAATGGCCAATCAGAGACAGCTCAGCTGACCACTGTTTTTCCTGTCCACCTCCATGGTGCTTGTCATTCTATAGAAAGTCCTTAATGCTGGATGAAAATACACAGAAAATTGGTGCCATTTTCAGAGTTTTTTGTTGTTGTTGCTGTTGTTTAAATATATATATAGAGAGAGAATGGATTTTTGTCTGGTAATTACATTGATTAAACCAAAAATGAATAAAATAAATCTGAGGACAAATATATCACAATAAAAAATAAAAAAAAAGGTCTATCTGTATTTAGATAAATTAAATTAAACAAATGATTGATCCATAAATAAACTCGGAAAACTGGGCTTCCGCCTCATCACGACTGCAGACAGAGAAACAGATAAGATGGCTGATCGTGTTGCATCTCTATCTGCATCAGTACATGCTGGGAGAGGAGATACAGCATCCTGAATGACAATGATGAAAGAATCTTCTGTCTTTATCAAACTTTCCACCAGTCTCTAACCTTCTGTCTGCCTTTCTTTTGGGCATGTAATTAACAATATCATAAAAATCATTTACAGAGGATAAAGTTGCATACATTTGCATACATAGACAGTTTACCTAGTCTACAGTGAATGCTTTGAAAACATCAAAACTAAGTGTTCAGTGACCTGAATACATTGTACGATGTCATTTACTGTCCTCATCTACTATACCACATGTCTAACTTATCACAAAGCTAAGCTGCAAGAGGAAGATAAAGATAAAAATTTATATATATAACAAAAGATTGTACTTTTTGCATTTATCTCTGTGAGTGTTTGTGTGCACACTTCTTTATTCTATATAAGGGATACCTTTTTCATTGCAAAAGATTATGGCCCCTTTAAGAATAAAAAGTACACATAAGAGAGTCAGGCATATCACAGGATAAAAACCCTTAGTGATCCGGTTTATGTAGAATATTATGTCTGCATTATGTTAATGTAACGCAGGATGATCATGTAAGCATGCATTAGCTAACGCTGTCATCAAAAAACAAAATAAAACGCAAATACTCTGAAAGATTCCTACTGTTTCAAGGTGGTCAAATTATTTATTATTGTTTTATTTACATTTATTAGATTGTAGAAAAAATATATAACTGCACAACCCATAACAAACCGATTGATCGATTTATGTTATGAATTGTGCAATTATATATTATTTTTTCTCAGTTTTTGCCATAACTCTAAATTTAAAGGGTATCTGTACTTAATTGTCTTTTTTTTTTTAAGAGAAGTGAGACATTGCTACCAATCTACTATTTGCAAACATGATCATCTTGTCAACTTAAGATGACTATACCAATCGGTTGTTATCACAAGGACACTTGTGTGAAAATACCTGAACATATATTTTGCCTCTGAATATCTGCACTGCTTAAGAATATAATATCAAAAAAGGAGTGGTTTCTTTGTTGTCTTTGCTCAGGTTTATCCTTTGTCACTTGGATAGAGAGGTAACCCATGTTACATATTGCATATAATTGAGTGGTAACACTTTAAAATAAGATTCTGTATGATAACATTAGTCATGCAATAGCAAACATGAAAAACCATGAACAGCACTAACAGCATTTTGTAATGTTGGTTAACGTTAAGTTCTGCAAATATATAGGCCTATATATATATATATATACATATATATATACATTTTTTCATTGTTAGTTCATGATACCTAATGAATTATCTAATGCTGCATATCCATGAAACATGTAACTTCAGCTTAATAATTTATTTTTAATCAGAGGCAGACAGTAGTGAAGTCTTTTTACTCTGCTTAAGTACATTTTTCAAGTGTCTGTATTTTATCAGAGCATTTTTCTTTGGAAAACGTTTACTTCACAACATTCCAAAGCATAAAAATGTACTTTTTACTCCATTACATTTCATAATGAATTTCATTTAATACTTAATTACATTAGAAATCTAGTAAAAATCAAAGTTTTACTTGAGTACAAATAAGAAAGTACAACATTTTTAATGTACTTAAGTATTAAAGGATAAAAATATATATACAGTATATATATATGAAATGTAGTGCAGTAAAAAGTACAACATTATGCTTTGAAATGTAATGAAGTAAATGTTTTCCAAAGAAAACTTTAGCTGTTTTTAATGCAGTGACTCTCTCACTTTAAAAAAAAAAATTAAAATTCATTTGTATCAATGCTGTATGTCAGAGAAATTGTGTGCAATCACTTCTTTTCCACCTTCTCCTTATATGGAGTTTAGAGTGTTCACTGCACTGCGATTATGTAGAAACACAAAGTCGTTCTCACATACATGCCAGACCGGAGTTGGGAGGACAAGATCTGAATGCATAATACTTTCTACTTTCTACATAGAAATTATGATTATTATACATTTTGAAGAACAGTTTATTTTTTCATTGCACCGATGTTAATCATAGCTTGTTACAATAAACATACCTCTACACATTAGCTATAATTAAAGACATTTATTCATTAACATTCAAATGGTCTCTAATTGATCCACTATACACTAATAAAAACATCAGATGTTTAAATGTACATCCGAGTTGCTGAATCTCAATAGATTGTTGTTTTGAAATGGTTGGCACAAGCACGTATGCATGCCGACACTAACTGACTTTTTACATGAAAAAGAATACACAAACAAAATGCACAAATTATCCTCAAAATATAATAGACTGACTCACTTTAAACAATCATAATCCCTTATCCTGTTTGATGGATGAAAAAGTCTGTAGCACTTTATTTTAAGGTCTTTTAACTAGTAGCTTATTAGCATGCATATTACTAGAATATTACCTTTAATGCCTTATTCTGCATTACCTTATTCTATATTCTTAATCGTACCCAATACCTAAACTTAGCAGCTACCTTACTAACTATTAATAAGCAGTAAATTAGGAGTTTATTGAGGGAAAAGTCATAGTTAATAGTTTATATGTTTTCCTAAAGTGTTACCAAAAAGTCATACTGGTTTGGAATGGAGATTACAGGACTTCCATTTTGGATGTAGCATTACTTTCATATTGTTCCTACAAAGCAGTTTTACTTTTTATTTATATATTTATTTTAGAATATTATAAGAGCTACTTTTTGTACAGTTAAACAGTCATTGTTGCTTTAGATACAACTAATCGCTAATCCTTTCTTTCATCTGCTTGGCATGCACTAAAGACTTTTGGAAATCTTGCATTCAATGAATTAGTACATTTCTAAATAAAGTATTGATGTTTTTAAAACTGCTATTGTATTTGCTTCGTTTCACCACGATTCAAGCTGTCCAAACCACAGAGCTTACTGTGGCCCTGGTGCGACACACAGCTGCCTGCACACCCGGCTAAAACTGATGACTTTCGCTGTTTTCTTTATATATTAATACACACCGCATGTGTCGCAGCTACTTCAGCAGTCTATTTTCTCCAATGCTATTTCAAGAGATGAACGCAAATGTTTAAATGCATTTGAGAAAACACAATTTCTCTTCTTATATTATTCTGATGAAAACTTTGAAATCTTTTCCCATTTTATATTTAGAGTTTTATTGTGAAGTAATTTATACTGTGACTAGCTTTGCACTTTTGACCAATATTTCTAAATAGACTCTTTGTTTACATGTAGCTGGAATTTAAATAATCTGGTTCATTGTCCAATTTGCTGCTGGCTCTTCATTAGTGTTTGAGGCATTTGACTATGTTTAGCTCTAGTGCTTCATTCCACCCACACTGCCTTTCCTCATCCACTCAACGTCAGCTCCTTTAGCTCTTGCTTCATTCTCCCTGCCAGTCTTAGAATGGCGCAACTGCGGGAAAACTGTGAATGTGTTGCTTAAAGCTGTACACTTTTCCCATTACACAGCACCGACTGCTTAAAAGTGTGTTTCTCGTTTAAAAATGATAACTTGAGGGATAACTTGACAAGTGCAGTTTGTGTAGTATTTGGGTATTCCAATGAAAACACATCAGCACTGTTGTTAAAAAGATAGTTTGCCCAAAAATGAAAAATCTGTCATCATTTACTTACCTTCACATTGTTCCAAACCTGTATGACTTTATTTCTTCTGTTGATTGTAAAAGAAGTATTTTGAAAAAAGATCAATGGGGTCCAATGTTGTTTTGGACCCCAATAACTTTCATTGTATGAGCAAAAACAACTGAAACATTTTTCAAAACATCTTCTTTGTGTTCCACAGTGGAAAGTCATGCACATGTTTGGAACAATTTGAAGGTGAGTAAATGTTATGTTTGCGGGAACTATTAAAATCTCACAAAATGCATTTGCAGTGTTACAGTTACAGTGTCTGCAGGAAACATACTTATGTAAGGCTCTATTATATTCCTGACTGAAAAAAGCAGGCAGAAAGTGAGACAAATTTCACTTCTCAATTTCAGTGATCTGAATAAAGACATTTTTGTGCCTCTCTCAGCCGTGGATGTAGATTATGACCTATAAATGCGTAACGATATATTTGTGTATTTACTGCTAGACGTATCATGTCGTATCAACTGTTACAGAAATATCCCTGGAAATGTAAGGCACTTCATTTTAAATACAACAATGAACCTTATCAAAGAATGGAGAACTGCAAACGGTTTCTGAGACAGCAAAAAGAGCGCAGTGTTATCAGTGGTAGATTATCAGTCCCTTCATATTGGTGATAATCTCACCATTTCTTCAGGTCCCTTGTTGGTCTATAAAGGTCTTGCATGTCTGACTTCAAGCAAACCTGTTGTTTTAAAACAACACCCTCACACAGTCCCACACAAATAAAGCAACCCACTCTGGGTCTCAGAGAAAAAAGGAGAAGTAGGAGGATTCTGTCAGATTCAGTTCCTGTAAAGTGCAAGTGAATGGCTCGATGCTGATCTTTAGCTGAGAGTGAGGCCTCAACAAAGTCACTGAGCGAAGCAGACGTCTGGGGAGAAATGTAGCTGCCTTAACAAGTTACATTATTTGCATATGCGCAATGTGCAGTGCATGATCTCTGTACCCACAGATTTCAAGCGGCTCTGCCAATAAGTCGCATGCTTGGTCGGCCGGATTCACAGTGCAGCCGTATGAATCATGATCATTTTGGAAATCCACACAAATATTAATTACCTGAGAGCCAGAAAATGGTGTATACGTTGAATAGCTACTTCATTGTCATTTTATTATTATAGGGAGGAGAATACAGTATAGTGCAGTGTAATATAGAAATGTAACTTAAATGAGGCTTAGAATATAAATAAACAAAAGCTTGTGTAAATATTACTTTAAAGGCATAATAAAATACAGATTTTGCCAAGCAAAAAGAACCAGAACTAGTTATTTCTGAATATAAGACAGTTGCAAAGAAGCGCAGGAAACCCTGTTGCCATTTCATGTTTGCAGTGCACTGTGGCCAGTACTGCACCATGGGTGTTAATGACACATTATTCACACATCTGTCCGCTGTCTGTATTCTGTACATTTATGCTTGTGTCATATGTTCTTTAATGTTAGCAGCGAACCGTATGAACATTTAGTAAGCACAAGGAGTTTTGACAGTCAACTTTTTTACCAGTTTTTCAGTTGATTGACTAACATAAAAATATGCTGCAACAGACCAGGCCATTGTGACAGTCCACAACAATAATCAAATACAATACTTTATAATATGTTCAGTGCTAATATTGCAGCTTCTAATGTAAATCCACAGGTTAAAATGTCGGTCAAAGAATCATCACTACTGAGGTTCCTGGATAATGTTTTCCCTAGCTGTGCAAGTATTGTGAGTGCTGTGCTATAGCACTTATTTAGTTTCACGAATTCACACTTACTTTGGCGTGCTGTCTGAGGACAGGGCTCCGAGCTCAGAATTTGGTCCAAATCCAGACCACATCCCTGATATAATTGAGAGTAAGGAGTTGGAGTGGAGGAGGGATGCTGAAAAAAAACTGTCAGCTCAATATAGAATATATATCTCGAGCTGATTGGGTAGAATATATGAACATGCTCCTCCCGAACTTTGTTAATAAAACATCATTAAATTAGATGTGTGGAATAACATGTGTAGACTGTATGATTAACTGAAACACAAGAAATGGTCAAATGACTCCAAGATTGTGGTCTGTTTCTAATTTGGTTCACAAATGACTCCTAACATCATATAACAGAACACCTGAGTGTTGAAAATGTTGCAACATGAAAAATAAAAGGCTGCATAGACTAGGATGACCCCAGATACTTTGTTCTCTTTAGCAAGGCAGACCAGTTCAGCCTGATCTGTTCTTATGACAACACAGTATATTAAGAAAAACAGGAAGCCATGTGGTGGATTGCAAAAGGGCATGTTGTTAAATAATGACCTGCCTTGGCAGAAGTTTCACCAGACTGATGTCCACATGCTCATGTTGACATCAAGGATCTGTATCAAAATCCGTTATGAGATCACCACCTAAAACTAAACTTCACAACTTGTTAATTCAAGTTCATTAATATTATTAATCTGTTGTATTGTCCAGCACCTTTTTTACTGCCTAAATGAATGAAGCTGTATTTGGAGAATTATTAAAATGTGGGAGAAATATTACTTCCAGTTTTTGAAACTTAAATTTCTTATTAAACACATATAGTGTGTTGTGTTAAAACATTAAAATATGAAAAATCTAAACAATCCTGAGAATTGATAAATATCAAAGAGAATAACTGTTACCTGACTACCTGACTGTTGAGAGAGAAGTATAAAGAAAAAATAGAAACAGAAACAAAGCCTCAGACAAAACAGGGTTGGCAGAGTATACTGGAAAAAAGTGCTGCTGGCCCGTAGGTAAGGACTCTTATAAAAACACTCAAAACGTCACAACATGTTTTTGGCTATTACTTCATTATTTATTTAGGTCTGATTGCATAGATTTTTTAAGGAAAGTCTTTTAAATCACAGAATTCTTTGGGGAACTTGAAACTTCCCTAATTCTGCATGCAGTCTAGCACTTTGAGGTTCTTCTCCAGATTTTTCTCAACCGTATTCTTTGTTTTATTTATTTTTTTATTTACTGCCACAAAATGAGCTTATAATTTCTAAAACTATTTGTTTCTTTGGACCCAACCTCACTGAAATCACAGAACTGAAAGAAGACGTATCAAACCGCCTGTGCCATACAGGGTCAGATATATATGTGAGTTGTGGGTACGGATGCCTAGGAACACACAAATCTCAGATCTCTAAAAACTTTCTCGAAAAGGGAGCACCTGTTGGGAATGTGAGAGATTTCTAACACCATGCAGTGGACCTGCCACAGAGTAGCCTTTATTTCCTGTCTGCAAGTAGGAGGAGGTTTTGGTGGCCTCCTTGTCTTTCACAATGACACAAACCAGGCCTTGGAACCAGCCAGCAGGGGAACATCCAACCCTCTCACTTCTTATTCCCAATTCCTCATTTTCCTGTAAACTTTAACTGCAGAACGAACAATCCACCAGCAGATTATGGTCAAATAACTATATATAGATGTTTTATCACACATTAATGGGTGCATAAAGTTACACACACACACACACACACACACACACACGTTTGTTATGGTGAATTGTGGGGACATTCCATAGGCGTAATGGTTTTTATACTGTACAAACCGGATTTTCTATCCCCCCCACACTACCCCTACCGCTAAACCTAACCATCACAAAAAACTGCACATTTTTACTTTCTCAAAAAACAAAACAAAACAAAAAAACTCATTCTGTATCTGATTTATAAGCCTTTTGAAAAATGGAGACATGGTATAATGTCCTCATAAGTCACCCTCTCCTTGTAATACCTATGTCATACCCATGTCATTATACAAATTTGTGTCCTGATATGTCACAAAAACATGCGTGCATACACACACACACACACACACACACACACACACAGTCAACCTATTGTAGTATACTGTATAGCTCTGCTTCAGTGCATGAGTTCATAATAATAAAACCGGTCTACATACTATAAGAGAAGAAATTTTATGGTAAGTGTGATTTTGGAGCAACTTTTGTAGCAAATTTTATCATGCAAAAACAAGCCCATCTGCCCATCAGAAAAGAAAAGCACATTCATGAATAAGATATTATAAATCAAATATAAAAATACCTCCTATATTTGAGATATATTCTTAAATGGAACCTCCATTCATTTTTCCCTCCCATTCTAAAATACATCTTTGGAAAGGTCAACAGGTTAAAAATGAATAAACACTACCTGCGCTCGCAGCAGAGGGTTTCAAACACTGTGGATATAAAATTCTCTGATCTTTATCTCTGTGGTTTTGGTGTGCAAAATTAGCCACATCAAACAGTAAGGTGTGTTTGAATTTGTGTGAGTGCATGCACTTGTTGTGGAGGGGGCGGTTGACCTGAGGCTGTTTTTATCTTAACAAAGCAGACTTCCTGTAAGGTTCAATACTTCCTCCCAGGGTCCAGCCCCAGTGGTCACACCTGCACTAACAGACACCTAGACCCACACACCAACCAATGGTCACTGTAGGCTGTGATAAAAAAAATCACCACAATACACTGTAGACATGCAGTAGACCAGGGGTCATCAACTATATTTGTCCAAGGGCCAGAATTTTTCTCTGCAGACACTGTAAGGGCCAGATACTCATAATATAAAATAAAATTCGAATTGTATCCTAATATGTTATTATTTGATATACTAATTCTAATTCCAAATGTGTTTTATTTTTTACATATTACCTGTACTGCAGCAAGCCACCAGGGGGCGATAGCGATATTTTAGGCTTCATATTTGTGAGGCTGTCAAGCTGTCCATCACTGTCACGCAATTGTGCGCTAATCCCAGGCAAGGAAAATTTTGACATTTGTGAAAAAATGAGCACGTGAAACAATAAAAGATGTTCAATGAGAGAACGCGTTTATCGTCATTCTTGACTGAAGGCAGGCTATGGCACAAGCTACTTTTCAGAAGGGTTTTTTTCCCGTTAGATTTAAAAATAAACAAATATGGAACGGACCCGAATATTCAAATATTCGTTCGGTGGGTTGGTATTCGATTTGAAAATTTGACATTCGAATATTTTTTTATTTTTATTTTTTGCACACCTGGGATCCCCCGCGAAACGATTCTCATTCCCCCTTGAATAAGGCCGGCGACACACTGGCTGCGTGAGCGTCTCAGCTGCGTGGCGTGTCCGTTTTTATTTCGGCTCCCATATTTAACAGGTTGGAGTTTGCACACTGAGACACGCGTCTCAGGCGCGCTCGAGCCACGCGGAAAACGCGTGCATGCTAGAAATAGAACCGACGCGTGTTCCAGCAACGGGAGTGTTCAGAACAGCGGAGTTTGTATGGACCGAAGTGCATGTCTGAGCTTGTGTTTTGTTGCTTTGACACTGTGGAAAATACAATAATAGAAACAAAATGTATTAGCATTTTTACCCGTTATTATCAATCTAAATTAATCTCGTTTTTAATTTAACTTAATTTCGTTTTTCTTTACTTAAATTTCATTTTTCTTTATTTAAATTTCGTTTTTTCTTTATTTAAATTTCGTTTTTGTTTATATAAATTTCGTTTTTTCTTTATTTAAATTTCGTTTTTTCTTTATTTAAATTTCGTTTTTCTTTATTTAAATCTACCCTTACTGTGCCAATTTGTTAGTCAGAAAAATATTAGACTACCTTAAAAGTATTGCTTAATTTAACAGACCTGTGTGTGTGCGTTTTATATCACTAGTGCAGTGTCCGTTCTCGGAGCATAAGCCCTGCCCGCGTGAGGTGCGCCGCTTCCCGCTCGCGCTGTTCTGACTGTAGTTTACTAAAAGTTTATTAATTCTGAATGTGTCGCGTCTCGCGTGTCCATCTTGCACCAAATGCGACACTGCACTGCCTTGTGAAGTCGATTGGATGAACGGTTCTCGAAATAATAAAAATGCAAACGGACATACAGACACAGATTCCTGCCTTTATTAGAGAGAAAAATATGTTCAGCCCCTCTCTCCGAAGAGTCGATGTTCATTACTACCGAAGCTTCGAAGCTCAAAAAATGGTATTCGGACCAGCCCTAAACTTTTTTCCTCTTACAAGGCTATTCCTGAATTCAGTATTATTCCGGGGGCCGGATGGAAATCTCTGGCGGGCCGGATTTGGCCCGCGGGCCGCCAGTTGACGTTGCATGCAGTAGACATACTGTACAAAACAGAAGTACTATTTTTGTTCATTGCTAGATACACACCTATAGAGGTCGGAACATAGTTTGGTATGAAATTAGCAGAGAAAAATGTTCAGTTGATTGATGTTGATGCCGTAGAACAGTACAGTTTATGGAAGTGGGCAGGAAGCTGTTGGTAAGTCCATGTTTACTATATGGTAGTGCTACCTGAAGAAAGAAATGGGACGGGAACGAACTGTAGAAAAACCCTGAATACTCTTCTTACAAGCAATTACCCATGACCAGTTGCTGATTTAAAATCATGACAAAATGATGGCGCAAGCATATGTTAAAAAGTGGTTTGCCCAAATACATGAAAAACATTCTGATAGGAAATGAGATAGCAGCAGGGCTACAGTTTTGGCTCTGCTATTCATCTTAAAAATGACCAGTCATGCCCTGCTAACAACAGCAATTTTGTAGGTAACCCGGACATTGCACGGCAGTGAACGAATAGTACCAGAGATGACAAAGCTGGTTCTTCTTCAAAAACAAAAGGGCTTCAACAGTCCAGGCTATAAAACTAATCCTAAAGTTGTACACATTACAGCTGTTCTATTCCAACTCATTCTCACAGGAAAATGAGGTGGCTCATTGAATCATGTTTTTTTAGAATGAATCATGGTTTTTAGAAAAAAGTTAAGCATGTAGGTCCACCCCCTAACACAACCCCTAAACATAACCGCCACTGGGGTGTAAGCAGATTGTTCGAAAACATACAAATTCAAACGAATTAGCCAAAAATTCATCAAATTTGAAAACGTTGAAAAATGAAAACAATCTACAGACAACCAGATGATCTACATGGTCTTCCACTTGAGCAAAGCCAGCTGGAGATGGAGCCGACTGCACCTCTGTCACATACAGATATCTATCCCTCATTGCTTCCTTTCCAAATTCCATCATTTCAAGTTTTCACTATCCAATCAATTCAGTGCATAAAATTCTTACCTACATTTGTTGTTCTCTTTGAATAGTTTACTTGAGAAAATAAGACATTACACAAGTAAAATGGCTGCGAATGCCATTTCATGTTGACTCAACAGGACATCCAACTATAACTACGTTGATCTAAGGAGAGCACTGGAAAGAAACCCTTTGTTGCAAACTTCAAATCATAACTCTACAGCTGGAGTAACACTGTTGGAAATGTCTCATGGAAATCAAACAAGAATAAAGCAACAATTTGAAGATTTATTTGCATCATGTTATAAATTAACAAGCAGTAAGGAGAACTCAAATTCACTCATACAAACACTATATTAAATAAGAAGTGTCTACTTAGGAAAAAGAAAATGCTTTGTATATTGCTGCATTGTTTGTGCTGACTTTATACACTGGTGCTAACAGTGTATCAGGATGTAACAGAGACTAGTGTCCTCATATGTGCCATTTAACATAGTTCCTGTGATTAAGTCAAGTTTCTCGAGGGAAAATATATTTAACACAATATCATAAAGAACTGTTATTGTTTTATTTACTGAGATTAAGTCATATACCTTATCATATGATACAGTATTATGATGGGGTCTTGTGCATTTATGGGGCTGCCTGTACACAAGTTCATCATGTGCTACATCCTCACATAGCACTAAGATTTCCTGACATTTTCTCTGTTTACTTGAAGTGAACAGTTGCAATCTGCCTGTCTGCATGAATAATGATCAGAGTGACTACAACTGAAGCTGAGACACATTTGCATGTGGATGACTAAGAGTCTCATGGCACTCTATACTCTATACTAAATGTTTGGGTCGAATATGGATAACCCATTCATTGGGTTTAAAAATGTAACCCAACAGTTGGGTTTGTCCATTTTTGACCTAGATAATAGTGCAGACTTAATTATCTTATAGTTTCTGCAATGCAAGAGTGTGTTTTTGTTCTGTGAAAGAATGAATGGGCAATAATATTGTAAAAACTTATAGATGCAGACACAAACAACTGTTCCTGTCATTTTAGTTTTGTGGGCCCCATGGCTCCAGAACTGTTCCTCTTTCTAAATGTATTGCTCAAGTCAAGCCAGGATGACTCAGACACCATCATCTGGAGCATGGAGTCTTAACCCGCTCTTAGCCATAGCCAATAATGTCACTCATGGAAAAAAGTACTTATATAGCAATGTTTCAGTGAGGGATACTCTGAATGATTAACCACAGTGAATTTTGCTGTGAGTCAGTATATGGTAGATATTTCCTGTCTCTATATAAAGAGCACAGACATTTTTGCGGGGCCAATATATAAATTGCTCTAAAGTGACTTGTCTGCATGACTAGAAAAGGTCCATCATCATATGTCCACATAAACATTTTGTTTGTTGTTTTGAAAGGGTTAATGATATTGTAAATGTTTTATGAATATATGTGTTATGTTATGTGATTATCAGCAATGATTGATTATTTGACAAGCTTTAATGGAAGCCATTTAAATCTTATTTGCACATCTGAAATTGATGTATTAGATGTATTAGTTTAGATGTTTTAGGGTGGGAATTAGAACAGGCACTTTCTCCATAAAATGTAAAGGTCTAGTTAATTTTACATGCTTTTAAAAATAAAACAGGGATATGTCCTTGTAAACGTTTGTTCTATCTTTGTTCCAGAGAATACACCTCAATCAACTGCGCCATCTTGTGGTCAGGAGTGGTATAAGTGACCAAAGTTAAAGGGATTGTTCACCCAAAAATAAAATTCTGTTCTGTCATTCATTATTTATTCTTTTGTGTTCTGCAGAAGAATGAAACTCAAACTGTACAGGTTCGGAACAAAATGAATAAATGATAGAATTTTCATTTTTTCGGTGAAATATCCCTTTAATCATACAATCTTCAACTATAGAGCTAGAAAATGATCTTCACTTTCCATCCATAATTTTTAAAATCCATTGCACCGCTCCAACCTTAACTTGTTTTAGTTGCCAAATAATAACACATAATCTCACGATGATCTTCATGTCTGTACATTAAGGATGCTCCAAACTATAAAAAACATATAATATGCACTTCATTTGTGCTTTCCTATTATTGTTACAAATTACAGTGATTACTTAGCAGTCTGCATTATAACTACAAGTTTAGATAGCCATCTTGAGAGACCCTTTAATAATGGCATATATCCCATATGAAAATTAACCATGGTTTTACTACAAATAAAACAAACAAAAAACATGGTTATTGTAGTTAAACAATGGTAACCACAAATTAACCATGGTTTTGCTACACTAATGATTGTTTAACCATAGTATTTGTAGTAAAACTCTGGTCATACAAATGGTAATCAATCTGCCAAAAACATGGTTACTACACTTTTACTAAAATAAAAACATGGTTAATTTTCGTAAGGGGTGAGATGTCCATATAGCTGAAAACTCCAAAAGTGATTGATTTGTCATTAAACAAAATATGTTACAATCATTCCATACATACTCCTTATAACACAGAACAATAACAAGATGACCTAGTAAAGAAAAGTTTATCAAGACTTTGGAAAGGCCTTGTTTAAAAGTTTATACCACATTAAAAAGCACTTCAAATTGAAAGGTGTTTGCTAATGCATATGTGGTTGCTTGGATATTGTATGTGACAAGTTGTTATACGAGTAGATAAATAGATAGATACAGTGCACAGCATAAATGAGTACTCCTCCTCTGAACAAATACAAAAGATGTATTTTCTTTATGATCACTAATACAATTAATGAAAAGGTGGCAAAAATAAAATGTATTAAACATATACATAATAAAACTGAGAAATATATGTCATTAATAGCCATAAAATAAGTAAATTAGCCAATTTTGTTTAAATTAAGGATTGCAGAAATGAGTACACCCTAGATTTAATTCAACAAATGTATAATATTCTAGTACTTAGTATGCCCTCCATAATTTTGAATATACTGCTCTGACCCTTCTTGGCACGGAGTGTACAAGTTCATGACAAATTGTCACATCTGTCCTGTTTATCCCCTGGATGATGAGCTCCTTAAATGCCCTGATCATTAATGGGGAGTGTTGCTCAACTCGTCTCTACAGAATCCCCTACAGGTGCTCAAGAGGGTTAAGATTGAGTGCAATACATGTCCACAGAAGGTTTTTCACCTTGGGAGAATGCATATCCTCATTGTCATGTTGAAAAAATGCCCAACAATGCAGGGAATGTGGAATGGGTAGCATCTTCTGTTTCACGTTTGTCTATTAAATTAGACAGTGGTGTGGGAATTCATGACAGCATTGATAAAACACAACTCCCTCATTCCTTCAGCACTCATATGTCCTTATATAAGAGCCACTAAACTTCACTAAGGGAACCAGGCACATCTCATTGTACTCCTCCTCTAGCAACACCATAACATTTTGGATGCTGTTAGAAATCAATCCAAAATGATTGATTTGGTCTCATGAGACCAGAGTATTGATTCCCAGAATCTATATTTTGTAAATATGGGCTTTGGAAATGGCTAACTGACTTTATTGTGCTTTGGCTACAGTAGGTAGTTCTAGTGAGAACAACAACCATGCATGTAATTTCTGCAGGCTGCATCTTACTCTGTGAGATAAACAGGCACTCTTTTCATAGCTTTTCCTGGCTCTGAGACACTCGCTTGGTATTTCTCCTGCTCTTTGTCAAGCAAAAAATCCCTCATCACTAAATGAAAGCTTAAAATTAAGGCCTGATTATTTCAGGGGCCTTATCACAAGTCCATTGTTTTTAAATTTCTGTGTTACTTTTGCTATGTTTTCACACTTAATGCAATGATTTGGTAATCCTCTCGTACCACTGTCCTTTTTTGTGCTAAGAAATAAGTGTCCTGACAGTTCTCTCCCAAGTGCTTCCATTGTTGTCAGCATTAAGTCTGAGAATGATTCAGTGGGAAATATAACACTTTTAATTGTCAAGAAATTACTTCTTTTTAAATGTTTTGGTTCAACATACTTGCCTGTTGATCAAACATCGCCTTAAACTTACACCAGAAAATTTTTATTTTGTTTTATTTAGTAACTTTTAGGAGGGTGTACTCATTTTTGCTACACAACATTTTATCACCTTGATAAGATAATCTTATTTTCCTGAATAATTTAGACATGCTTCTTTGGTAATTGATTAAGCAGACTTGCTGCAGCATTATATCTCTAAAGAACCCTAACATGTTTTCTAAGTAATTGAGTAATTCCTGACTTTAAGACGTTTCAGAGGGGGTGTACTCATTTATGCTGTGCACTGTATATAGATAGATAGATAGATAGATAGATAGATAGATAGATAGATAGATAGATAGTTCTGTTTCTAATGCAGAGTCTGTCTAACTATTTCTCCTCCTAATTTCCTCCATCGCTTTAAAATATAACATTCTGTGCAGAATTCAAATGGGTCTTAAACGTTTTGTTGTCTGCACCAACTCAAGCATGATCCGCACTGTTCTATCATATCTCTGGACTGGAGCGGACTGTGTGCACGCTGCCACGGTTCGTGAGACACCAAAACCAGACTTCATTCAATAGTGATGCAGAAACTTGGGAAAATGAGATCCAGGCAGATGATAAAGTTGATGAAAAATTATTTATTCATTACAATTAAATTTAGCCTCACACGCAAACTTTAATTGATAATGAAAATACCTAATAAAACCAAAAGGTAAAATAACCATCATAAAGTATTAATCAATAGTTAATAATAAAATTTAGAGTATTGTATCTAATAGATGAAGATCAAAGAGAGCAATAATTAAGACATTTGCAGATAAGAGACAAGTAGAAGCCAAGGAGAGCAAAGGAGAGAAAAAGCTGAATTATTAAAGACCCGGTCAGCTTTATACCATGAGCATATAGGGAAATTTACATCCCACTCAAATTGATGTTTTTGTTCTAAAAGAAAAGGTTAATTTCACCCATTACGTCATCTACTGGTCCAGTGTCAAAAATAGTTGTTTTATCCCCTATAGGGGATTTTGCAAATGTCAGCAGACATATTTTGATCAGATTCAAATAAGCAATAATTCTGAAAAACACCACTTCTGCAGTACTTGGCAGGCGTCCAATGTCTAACCACAAACGTGTCAGCATGACCTGTCACACTGGAACACTTGAAGAACAATTGAACATAACAAGCATACTCTTAAATATAAAATAACCATAAGGGTACAACAACAAGTAAATACTTGAAAATATGATAAGAATTAATCTATAAAGTATGAGTACATAAATATATGAAAGCAAAAGTAAAACTGATAAATCATAAGCCATAAATGATTAAAAATAAATATTAATAAAAATGTATGAATATGAATATTGACCATTTCGGATCCATCAAATAGAAAGCATATTTACTAGGGGTGTGACGAGACGGGTATCTCACGAGACGAGACGAGACTCGAGATTGAGTTCACGAGACGAGACAAGATTTTTACACGCTATTTTTAAGAAATCCTCAATGGCGAAATACATGACTAGAAATATTCTGCAGGTGTATTTGAAATGTTTTAACTAATCATCTCGTAATGAATGTCATTTCAGTTCTACTTTCTTAGTATGAATTATCATATGCAGTAAAAGACAACAATACTGAAGTACTGTAAAAGGTTTTGCCACAAACTCAACTGACTGACTTCTCTCTTGTATGATTTCAGTCCCTTCAGGCCTTACTGAACATGATTTATAAACTTCTACAACTTTTGACCTCCTAACTGAACTCCTTTCCACAAACTGATCATAGAAATAAAAACAGTATAAATAAAAATGGTAACACTTTACAATAAGGTCTCATTTATTAACATTAATGTATTAACCAACATCAACTAACAATGAGCAATAACTTTGCTACAGTATTTATTAATCTTTGTTTATGTTAGTTAATAAAAATAGTCATTCATTGTTAGTTGATGATAGTTCACAGTGCATTAACTAATGTTAACAATCTCGTCACGTATTAGTCTCGCGAGATCTCATGCCACGAGATCTCGTCACACCCCTAATATTTACACTGTCTGAATATTTGATATTTTGAATATTATGAATATTTACACTGTCTGTCCAAGTCCTTAAACACAGCCAATGTTCTCATAGCTTTTAAAGAGTTAGTTCACCCAAAAATGAAAATCCTGTCATTAATTACTCACCCTGATGTCGTTCCAAACCTGTAAGACCTTTGTTCAGCTTCGAAACACAAATTAAGATATTTTTTGATGAAATCCATGAGCTATCCGGCCTCCAATAGACTGCAAAGTTATTACCACTTTCAAGGCCGAGTAAAGTAGTAAAGACATCATTCAAATAGTCCATGTGACTACAGTGGTTCAACCTTAATGTTATGAAGCGACGAAAATACTTTTTGAGTGCAAAAAACAAACAAAAATAACAACTTTATTCAACAATTTCTTCTCTTCCATGTCAGTCTCCTATGCTGTTCACACAGTAGTCAAGTCAAGTCAAAATTTATTTCTATAGCACAGTTAAAGGTGCCATAGAACGTCTTTTCAAAAGATGTAATATAAGTCCAAGGTGTCCCCTGAATGTGTCTGTGAAGTTTCAGCTCAAAATGCCCCATAGATTTTTTTTAATTAATTTTTTTAGCTGCCTATTTTGGGGCATCATTAACTATGCACAGATTCAGGCTGCGCGGCCCCTTTAAATCTCTCGCTCCCTACCCTCCCGAGCTCTCGACTATAAGTGCAGTTATACAATGCATAAACAAAGTTCACACAGCTAATATAACCCTCAAATGGATCTTTACAAGATGTTCGTCATTCATGCTGCATGCATGCATTGATTCCTGTGAGTATAGTATTTATTTGGATGTTTACATTTGATTCTGAATGAGTTTGAGGCTATATGCTCTGTGGCTAATGGTTAACGCTACTCTGTTGGAGAGATTTACAAAGAATGAAGTTGTGTTTATGAATTATACAGACTGCAAGTGTTTAAAAATGAAAATAGCGACGGGTCTTGTCTCCGCGAATACAGTAATAAACGATGGTAACTTTAACCACATTTAACTGTACATTAGCAACATGCTAACAAAACATTTAGAAAGACAATTTACAAATATCACTAAAAATATCATGTAATCATGTCAGTTATTATTGCTCCATCTGCCATTTTTCGCTATTGTCCTTGCTTGCTTACCTAGTCTGATGATTCTGCTGTGCACATCCAGACGTTAATACTGGCTGCCCTTGTGTAATGCCTTGAACATGGGCTGGCATATGCAAATATTGGGGTCATACATATTAATGATCAAAGTCTGTGTTATGTTGAGATTCGCCTGTTTTCCGGAGGTCTTTTAAACAAATGACATTTATATAAGAAGGAGGAAGCAATGGAGTTTGAAACTCAACGTATGTCTTTTCCATGTACTGAACTCGTGTTATTCAACTATGCTGAGGTAAATTCAATTTTTGATTGTAGGGCACCTTTAAAAGCAACAGTTGCACCAAAGTGCTGTACAGTTAAACAATGAACTGAACATATAAAAGAAAGCATAAAAAAGCCATGCAGGACACAAAATATAAACACATTAAACACAATACAATCCAGCGTCGGCCACACAGTAAACAGTGCAGCGCTTCCAGGTTCTATATCAGAATGCCGGCTCATTATTGGCCGCCTCCTGCGTCAGCATCACACGCATGCGTCGAGCTGCTCACGTGAACAGCGTCAGCCAATACTGAGCTGGCATTCTGACATAGAACCAGGAAACACTGCACTGTTTACTATGTCAACAGTGTAGGATACTGACTAAAGAGAAGAAATTGTTGAATAAAGTTGTTATTTTTGTTTGTTTTTTGCACACAAAAAGTATTCTCATCACTTCATAACATTAAGGTTGAACCACTGTAGTCACATGCACTATTTTAACCATGTCTTTACTTTCTGGGCCTTGACAGTGGTAATAATGTTGCAGTCTATTGGAGGCCAGATAGCTCACGGATTTCATCAAAAATATCTTAGTCTGTGTTCCGAAGATAAACAAAGGTCTTATGGGTTTGGAACAACATGAGGGTGAGTAATTAATGACAGGATTTTTGGGTAAACTAACCCTTTAAGAACTCAATAGATTCAAAATACATTTTCATTTCAAGTTTAAAATTTTAAAAATGAGGTTTGCATTTAGAAAATGTACATTTGTGTATGTGACATTTAGCTATTGGACAGAAAATCTGATGAGAAGCTGAAGTGCAGAATGATGTAATCAAAATCGTTCGTCCATATTAGCGGAAGTGGAATGCTTGCATCTTCTAAATGCGAATTTTGTCATTATTTTGAAGCACACTAGCTTATGGATAACCTTAAGGCTAACATATCCATACTAAAACCTAAAAAAAATTGAGATCATGGGGACTTTAAACTCATTACATTATAGGCCTATAAGGGAAATGTATTTTGTAAAAGGAATCCATGCTCGAACCTCAGAATGGACTTAGGCTACTTTTTATAATGATTACCTCCTTTTGCCATTATTACTGAGGGTTAAACAATCATCTTTTTCTAGCACGTTCTGTAGTCTCCTCCTCCGGAGACCGGCGGAGTCCAGCGCGCGCTTAGTTCGCGGGCGTTTCTGTATTTGTGGGTGTTTTCAAACTAGTGGGTGTCTATATATCATGCAATGAAAATGATCCCCTTCACCCGACCCCACCCCTAAACCCTACCCACACTCTGATGTGGGCAAATCCGGTAACGCTCTCAAGAACGCCCCCCTGCTTATGGCCTCTCCCACTGATCATCGCTGTCCTGCAGAGACCTGTACTTGGGCTCAGTCTGGAAATGTACTTCCGGTCGTTGTGACGTGGCTGACAGTGGAAAATATTTCAGCAGAGAAATCGGGAGTCTGTCTGCTGCAGTGCTCCAGCTGTTCTAGACAGCAGTGCCTGGATGGCAGGGTCAAACCGGAGTGAAAACTGTAGGAATATCAGCAGGGTAAGATAAAACGGTTTTTATTTATCGCTGCAAATCTGGTCGACAGTGATTCTTTTTGAAGGCACGCAACTTTGTATCGAGGTAGTTTGCAAACACAGTTGCTTTTATCGGAAACATAATTGTAGCAACGTTGCGTTTTGTGAATTTCTGTGCATTGCCCATAAGTATCACATAAACACTACCGGTTTTGCATTCGGGCCTTCGATTTTCAGTTTTGATTAGTTTTGCAGCGAAACGCTGTAACGTGGCAAACTCTTTGAAAACTGTCGGAAAACGGTCTGGAATTTCTCGGGAATTTCACCGCTTCCTGAACTCGTGCACGTCCACTCCAAAGACCGTCCAAGCGTACAGTATGTGAATGTTACTGATTGTACAGCATTTTTGTCCACGCAAAACGGGCATTATTAGTGACATTCACGACGGTTGAATCTTAAATTCATAAATGCACATACAATAAAGGCAATTTAAACTCTTATATCAAGTTTCAGTGTTGTTTAAAGACGGAGACCGCTGAATGCATTTAGCCTCATTATTATTGGGCGATAGTTATAAACCGTCTGAAGAGATTGTGTTAGGCCTGGCTATATTGCATTATCTGATATCATGTTTTAAATGTTTAATTTCTTTATACATTATATCCTCGTGTTGGCAGTAACTACCTAAAAGGTGTGGTGTTTTGTGTGGGCTGTGACTCATAGCCTTGGTCTTTTTGAACGTCTGCCTTTTTTATGTGGTGTATTCTGTTTATACTGTGTTTTTTGGGGATGTGGATAGAAGTGGAGGCAGTTAGTCACCTTATCCAGACCATTCAATTTGTAGGTCAAGCCAGAGTGCTAATTCTCAATGGTTTCCCTGTTCAAAATGGGGTTTTAGAATTATGAATAGACATAAATTTCTCACAGTCATACTTGAATTTTGAAGCTGTGGTTAACAAGTTGCTATATAAGAACTACAGCAGATATCACCTTTGTAAAGGTATTCGTATCCTTCTGATAGTTGACATGAGGATATTTTTTTTTTTTTCTTAAATAATGGTTTTAAAGAGTAATCTAAATAGTAATCAGAAGTTCTGTCCATCCAACAGTAATAATTTCACAGATATAACTGAACCATTCAAAAGTTTTAGGGTCGATTTTTTAAAAAGCGGTCTCTTATGCTAACCATACACCGTAACTAATTTCTATTTTATTATATTTTAAAATGCAATTTATTCATTTTCTTTCAGAAACTATTCTAATATTCTGATTTTGTGCATTTCTTATTATCCATGTTGAACAGTTGTGTTTGTGCTGCTTAATGTTTTTTTTCTTTTTATATTTCAGATGAACAGCAATTAATAGTGTTGCTGTCACATTTGATCAAATGAAAGTGTCCTTGCTGAATAATAGTATTACTTTAATCTTAATCTTACTGACCCCAAACTTTTGAACTGTAGTGTTTACAGAATATAATATATTCCTGCTTGTGATGCTCTTGTTAAATTTCAAAGCGGCTCAAACACAACACTGAAAATGTGTCATATTTGATGCCACTGATATGGTAAACTAACTGGATTGTACAATGTTTATTTCATCCGGAACTAAGAAACCCTGAACATTATTAAAACTAATCTTTCCACTTCATGAAATTTTGTTTGAAGGCTCCTCTCTACCTTACAGCACCCCACATGTTTCTTCCAAGTGTTTTGCGGAGGTCTGGGCTGATGAGCGCAGGACCTGATAAGCCCGTTTGGGCATTTGCTGTGCTGCTCCTTGTCGCTGCCCTACTGGCGTCATCCTTTGGTGGGAAGATGATGGCTCAGACTGCTGTGGCCCAGGCAAAGACTGCACCTGCAGGACCAGGACCGTGGTGCATTAAGGACCTTCTAGACCTCCAGTACCTGGATGAGCTGCTCTCTGTAGATAATCTAGACGTTTGGTTCTGCTCCCTCTTGGGATCGATTGCCATCGGACTCAGTGGTATCTTTCCACTTTTAGTGATACCCATTGAAGCTGGAACAACTTTGAAAACTGAGGGTAGGTCACACTTATATGCTTGCAAGCTGTTTGTGATCTAGGCCTTTGTATGTAACCAGCTCATTGTAACAGCTAATCTAGGATCAGGTTACATGCTAACCAGGTCAGGTTCATTGGTCCAGATATTCGCAGCAGTGTCCCAGTGCTGACTAATGGACAGGGATGTGTATTTTTGTGTCTTTTCTTTGTTTATTCCTTCGGGTGGAAAAGGTTTTCTTTTCTGGCCCTGTGCAGGTCATCTATAATTTGTGAGCAGAATGGGAAAAATTAGATGATTGTTAAAATATTCTGTTCACACATCAGGCCTAGTGTGACAAACAGACATGTGTTTGTTATTAATACAAGCAAGAGAGAAACGGCTTGTAGATTTAAGGCAGGGCTTTTGTGGCACTTCCTCCTTTTAATTCAAGATCATGTTCTCCGTGGGATTTTTCCCTTTGCTGCTTTTGCCTAGTTCCGCAGTGGTTTTTTTTTTTTTTTTTTTTTCGTACCATGTTAAGGTAATTTCCCATCCACAAAATAAACACACACACTATATATAATATAATATAATATAATATATATATATATATATATATATATATAATAGTATGTGTGGCATCAAGTTCAGTCCTAAAATTTATCTGTAAATTTCATTTTTTTTTTTTTTTTCATTTTATTTGAAATAATACTTCTGCACTGTAAGCCCGAATAAGTTGGCAAAACTCAAAAAAATTGAGGCAATCAGTTGTTTAAATTTTTAAGTTAAGAAATTCAAAGTTTAAGTAAGCAGAACTGGCAGTTTTTTATTTTGTACTCATAAATTTTAATTGCTCTTAACTTGAAATGTTTTTAGTACACTAATTCGTGAATTTAACTTAAAATTTTCATGCACCTTCAATGTGGACATTTTTATTAGTGTAAACTTAGCTAGCTAAAACAAGCTAATGAGTGCAGAAATCTAAAGCATTTAACATACCTGCTCTAAAGCATTTAACATACCTGCGCATGCACCACTTGTCACCATGATGGTGACTCTCAAAAAACCCACTTCTAAATTAGCATAACAAAACATTAATCATTCGCTTCTAAATCTCCCTCTTAACATTAATCTTGCACACAAAAAAAACATTATATAAACACATAACACTTAATTTTAACATTTACTCTCTTTTTTTGAGTGTCATGGGCAAAGCATGCTGGGAAATAGAAATTAGTTCAGTTCAGTTTCAGTTAAAATTAAGTTCTTCTAAATTAAAAGAAAAGTTCATAAAACTCAACAATGAAACGGTTCAATTTGCTTAACAATTTAACAGTTTAAAACTTTTAGTTCTGTGAACTTGAAAGAAAAAAAGTGCTTAATACTTATAAAAGTTAATTTGACTGAACTAATTGGTTTAATTTAAGTTTGTCCTACTCAGAACAATTATTTTGAGCGTTAGGGTTTGCAGTGTGGTTATATTGCAGTTCACACTATTAGGTAGCTGACGATGTGTAAGCAAAGCCACAATATTTCATAGCTTACTCATTTACTACTTAAAAATAATGGTCAGAAAGACATTGCTGTTGATGAAGAGTTTTGTTTTTGATAGGACACAGAAAGTGCAGCAGTACATTTTAAATCCATGAGCAGACCTGAATGAATATTTCTCTTGTAGATTCCTAATACGCAATGAAAACCGTATCGTTGGAATGATGAATAAATATAAACAAAAACATTTTCCACTGTATTCAATTCATATGATATAAATGATCTTGCAGAGCGAATATCCAACCGTCACTGAGAATAATGTTGTGTGAGCATGCTTGACCTTCAAAAGAATTTGTTGAGCAATCACATCTTCTGCTACACCTGTCAAGGCTTGTTCAAATAATTCTTGATGTAGTGGACGTTCAAGAGAAGAACTAACAGAATCATAATACCATAAATGCAAAAAAAGTGTGCTGCAGTGCACAGTAACATAATACAGTGAACAGGTTGGTCTGTAAAGACCTTTGCAGAGGGCAATGCTGCTCAGTGAAACTTTTGTCTGTGATGATATCAGTCATGCAGAAATAGATCAGAGTCTGGCAGTGGATCCCAGTCAGGAAGTAGACAGGCTTAAGAGAAGGTCTGTACTGACCTACCAGTGTAGAGTGCAGTGGGCAGGAGAGTAGAGGGTTAGATGGAATTATAAGCAATTTTAGGTGTGTCCTGTACCACAGAGACTCACCACATGATTTTGAAAGCAATGGTGAATAATGGCGTTAGATATTTTAGGCTTGCAACCTTAAAGTGTTTGCAATGAGTTTGTGGGAATATAATCCCACAAACTCATTGCAAACACTTTAAGGTTGCAAACTAGCTTATTACAGCTTTGCAGCTTCAGAACCTAAGCTGAACAAAATAATTCTTAAAGATGCATTTCTCTGTCTGCCATGTCCTTTATGTGAAGGATTTGTTTAATACAGCAAGATGCATATCAAGCATTTCTGGTATGTTTATGGAGATAACGTTGACGCTTTCACACTGATTGCAGCTGGGTGTCAGAAGCTGAAGAAGCTGCTGAGTTTTGCCATTGGTGGTCTCCTAGGAGACGTGTTTCTCCACCTCCTTCCTGAAGCCTGGGCTTACACTTCCAGTCCTGGTGAGAATTCTCACATTTGCTGTTGTTCATGCATTAATCATCATCTGTGTGCTCTTTCTCAGTCTTTGAAATGGGAATCCCTTAGAAAACTATGCCTTTTTAACATTTTAACTAGCCCAGTAATGGACCCTTCACTACACCCCGTCCCCTTGGTAACTCTGGCGCAGTCTCTCATATTCACTATGGTACTGGAATCAATATGGAAAAATGGCACTAAGTAACATTTACTTTGAAGCTAATGTTAGTGCCCTTATTGATCTTATGTCTTCAATTTTGGGATAACACTTCATTTTCTAGTGTAACACAATGTAATTCATAGCTTGCATTATCATTAAAAAATAAAAACACACAGAACTTCAGTAAACTTCTAAAAGATAAGACCAAAAGCTTGTCAAATATTTTAATAAAGGGAGGATTGGTCACTATACAGTACAGTTTTTAAGGTGGAGCCTTTCTTTTGTATTTAAAGTATATATTTATAGAATTAAAGTTTTGAATTATTTACTTTTATATTTTCAGTTTATATTTTATATACATTTTATTGTTTTTTTATATATATATTTTATTTATTAAAAATATTTTATTTCATTTTGTTTTAGTAATATTAATATTTATTGTATTTCAGTTAGTTTGTATTTGAGGCAGATTCTTTTAAGTTTTTCATCTAATGTTTTATTTAATCTTTTCAATTACATAAATGCTTTTTTCTAGTTTTAGTTAACAATAACACTAGATGGAGCTTAGTGAAGTTTAATTTTAAGTTTTTTTTTTTTTTTTTTTTTTTTTTTTTTTTTTTTTTTTTTTTTTTTCTTTTTTTTTTTCTTTCTCACTCTTTTTGTGTTTGTATATGCTGGATAGATGGGTCCCACAGATACTATCGTATGCAGGGTTTGTGGGTGATAGGAGGTCTGCTGTCCTTTCTGATCTTGGAGAAGATGTTCCCTGATGAAGACGGTGTCCCAGAGAGCAGAACTGCCTGCCAAAAAGCCAAAGTAAGTTACATGTGCTTTTGCCCTCTCTCACTTCATTTCTTGACCCTGCATTTTTAACTATTTAGCAACTTTCATAGCCTACAATGTAGTTCCATGAATGTTATATTGATATAGCTTATACTCTACGTATTCCAGCACTTTGAATCAGTTCAGTTGATGTATAAAGTGTAACACTGCATTTCTGATCCTCATGGGGGAGCCAAAGGATGATGATGGAGTTATGCACACTACAGACTCACAGACATTCATTATACATCCACTCAAGCTCCACCAAGCATCCTGTAGTATACAATCAGAACAGTCAGAATATTTATAATTCTCAGTTTATTTATTTTTTTAGTTCTGAAAATTTCCCCTTATTTAACTACAAAAGTCACAAGTACAACTATTGAAAAAATGTTTTACTGGCACATTTTCCTTTTTGAGCACTGGCTAAAGGAGTAATAGTTTGTGGTTTCACAGGACCTTTGGCTCTGCTTTCTTCCTGCTTCTTAAACAATGTCCCAAGTGTTATAAATATTTGTAGAACATAGTGGATTCGTCTTTGTGTCTCTGGAAAAAGCTCTATAGGCTTTGAATGTTTGGGCTTGAGTCTGAGCTCAGGTTTGGTCTGGTTCATTTCAGCTCTTAATGCCAACCGCCACTAGCTTTTACAAGTTTTTATTGTTATATATATATATATATATATATATGTATATATATATATATATATATATATATATATATATATATATATATATATATATATATATATATATATATATATATATATATATATATATATATATATATATATATATGATGTATTACACCGAGGACAACTGAGGGACTCACAAACATAAATATTCAAACATTCAAACAAAGGTTCAAACATTCACTGATGCTCCAGAAGGAAACACGATGCATTGTAAAATGCATGTATATTATATATATATATATATATATATATGTAAATAAATAAAATATAGTGCTGCTTGAAAGTTTGTGAACCACTTGCATGCAGAATCTGTGAAAATTTATATAATTTTAACAAAATAAGAGGGCTCCAGTTTTTATATAAAAATATTTAAACAAAATGAGAAAAATCCTGTTCAAAAGTTTTCAACCCCCGGCTCTTAATGCATCGTGTTTCCTTCTGGAGCATCAGTGAATGTTTGAACCTTTGTTTGAATGTTTGAATATTTATGTTTGTGAGTCCCTCAGTTGTCCTCGGTGTAAAAAGATGGATCTGAGAATCATACAGTCACTGCTAGAAAGGGTTCAAATATGCAAAAGATGCTGGAAAACTGAAGAATTTTTGGGACCTGGAGAATTTTTCTGAAGAATTTTGGGCAGTTTAACTGCTCAGGACAAACAAGAGACTCATGAATAACCATCACAAAACAAAAAAAACGTCATAGATCATCCAGGTAACCACACAAAATATTAAGAATCAAGGGTTTATAAACTTTTGAGAATTATTATTATTTTATTTTTTTTGTGTGTTGTGGACCATATGCAAACATTTTTTATTTATTTATTTATTGTGAAATATCTTATTCAGGACAGTACTAAATAAAAAAAATAACATGCATATTGTATAATCCCTCTTATTTTGTTAAAGGTTATTCATATTTTCATTGATTCTGCAAGGGGTTCACAAACTTTCAAGCAGCACTGTGTGTGTGTGTGTTTTATATATATATTATTATTGTTTAAACATGTTAATTTAATTTAACATCTAACAATTTTTTGGGTGAGTGTGCACACACAGGGAGGGAACAATCCTGACTGAATAATTGATGTTATAGGAATGTTGTGGAGTCTCGAATCATGAATCGCTGTTCATATCAGACGGATATTCAAAATCCCAAGTCAGGTCCCATTCAAATACCCACAGGACCATTCCTGGCATTTAAAAAGAATCCAAAACCCTTTACTCTGGGCTCATTTCAGCATATTGCATCAGTGCCAGTTACACACACACACAGACACACACACCTTTTCATTTTCCGGGCTCCACCCCAAGGAATATAACCACTTAAGGCCTTAAAATATTTGCTCAGATGCTTCATAAGACAAATGAACAACCATTTTGTTCCACTTACTTTCAAGTGTAGACATGACATGGCTTGCTTTGTGTCAACATATAAATTTACATATAAACCCATTTATAAATAAAATAAGGATCACACTTGGCGTGTCCATATTTTCACATTCATGTTTGGTTCTTTTTGTCTGGTCTCTTTTTCTCGTTTTGTGGATTTTAGTTTGGTGTCAGGGCAGAATAATAGGCTGCACCATTGAAGCTTTGTGCACTGTGCAACAAAAGAAATGTGCTTGGATGGATCAACTCTGTCACTTTTTTTTTTTTTTTTTTTTTTTTTTGGAGTGAGTCTTGGGTGCCTTGGACACTCAAATCACACAAAATAGAGGAGCTTGCAGTGCCTGTGATGTGGATATCCACTTTTTTCCCACCCTCTGCCTGCCCTTCTAATTATGACTTTTAATTTGACTTGGATTATGACTTTTAGCTGTTTGTAAATGCCTACGTCTGAGTCTTCTGCCTTTCTTACGAGAGACCTGGAAGTTTGATTGATAGTCCGTGCTCTGTTTAGGTAGCTATAAATAGCGTCTAGCAGGAAGCAGCTGCCACCAGCGTTCCATCAGCAGACAGACAGGCCACAGAAGTCAGTCACGGTGCACAGAAACCACAGTTGAGAGTCCTTGCAGACTGTGGGCTAGAACAGGGAGGAAGCTTCTAGTTCTGTTATTACATTCTGAAATGCTCGTTGCAGTAGAGAATGATTCTTTTCTCACAGTCCGCTTTTGCCAGCTATTTCTGTCTCAAAAATCTGATGTGGAAAGACTCTTGAGTTTAGAGGCAGAAATATATTAAGATTTTACTGACGACATAACTGAAATTGTTAGATTTTAGGCTTTGAATGTGAGCTAATGTGGAGCTAAACTGAGTGTTATTAGTCTGCTGAGGGGTTAGTTTGTTTAATTTGAGAATTAAAAGATTAGTTATAGTTATGTACAGAGCAGTTGTGTGCTGTGCATTCCCACAGACAAATTTGACATTTTCCTCAGTTTATAAAAATGAAAAATGTTTATAGCAGTGTACTTGTAATGGAGCGGACAAACAGGCAGAACTGGGAATAGAATTGTTAAAAAAAAAGTTTTTGTTACACATCTTGAACAAAAATACAGTAAAAACAGAACTATTGTGAAATAGTACAATTTACAATAAGTGTAATATTTTAAAATGTAATTTATGATGGCAAAGCTGAATTTTCAGCATCATTACTCCAGTCTTCAGTGTCACATGATCCTTCAGAAATCATTCTAATATGCTGATTTGCTGCTCAGGTAACATTTCTTATTAATGTTGAAAACAGTTGTGCTGCTTAATATGTTTGTGATCAATTTTACTGACACTTCAATTTAATACATCCATGCTGAATGAAAGTGTTAATTTCTTTTGAATAGTAGTGTACCTAGTCACTTGGTATCCAATTTAATTCTAGGTTTTATCTGAAGGTGGGGAAATTGTCAGTTTGCTCTTGAATGCTCTGAAATGAACCCAGATTTGTTAGAATGGCTTACTGTGGTGTTCTCTCTCTCCATACTAGTCCTCTACAACAGAAATGAGCAGCGAGGTCTCTGTGTCCCCCAAAACAAATGGCATCTGCTCAAACAACAACTCCGACTCCAAGCCAAAGACTGACATCAGCCCTTACACAGAGCCAGAGAAAATAAAGGTAAGATGCACACATAAATCATGCCTTGTACACAATGAAAGGTCTAAGTGGTTATTAGATTATTAAAGACAAGTACATCTAAAAAAAGTGTCTGTTATCTTGTCTCTTTCATTTACTGTCTATGCAATGTTTCCTTATTTCTTCAGACAAGTGGTTATCTAAACCTTCTTGCTAACTGCATCGATAACTTCACTCATGGGCTTGCAGTGGCAGGAAGCTTCTTAGTAAGCCGAAAGGTAAGAGCAAACAGAGACCAATTCCATATAAAAGTTGAGCAGTACTACTAGAGACCTTACTAAAGTAAATCAGATTGCTACTAGCACATCTACTTGTAAATCACTAGTTGAACAAACTAGTTCATTTTTTTGCTCAGTGTAGAGCAGTTGGATGTCCAGTAAGGATGACTGTGTTATATAAATAGATTCAGTTACTGTTTATAGTATGATTTGGCAACTTTTAAGCATTTTAAAGCATTTAAGAAGTTTTCCCATGATTCTTTTGGATCATTGCAAACCGTGAGATAGAGATGTTTATGTGATGTGTGGTAATATTTATAGTGTAGCAGTATTTATATGGCTTTTGTGAAGTTGAAGTCCAGGTGGAGAAGCATAAGGCTCCCAGCATGCGTGGGGAGGGAGTTTCAGAGGAAATGGACTTGGTGCAACATAAACCACCACACTTGCCTATAAAAACACACTTTTACACATTTGCTCACTGGCCTGGACATACATATTTGGCTGCAGAAATGCAAGGCAGAGTACTGATGGAGAGCTGTGCCATTTTACTGTTATCTCTACCTCCCCCATAGCTTCTGTTGACATTCAGTTAAACATATGTGCCGAATAACATTGTCTGGATTATGAAACATAATATGGCTTCACTGCCCTACCACGGTTCAGTTAGAAAACATAGGGCATACTAAATCATTTGTTTATTCAGTGAACTTTACAATATCTTACTTTACCTGTCCTAACAGGTTGGTTTCTTAACCACGTTTGCTATTTTGCTTCATGAGATCCCTCATGAGGTACGTATCTCAATATCTTTCTCTTTTTCTCGGTCTCTTGAGTTTCAGCCAAGTAATTATTATAAAGAAGCAATGCATTTCATTTTTAGCTGATCGATAATAAATTATTACAGACTTGAATGACTCTTTGCTCATTCTGAGATTTACTGTACTTACTAGTTTCTTTTGCTGTACATGCATTTCTGTCTTTATTGAAAGGTGGGCGATTTTGCCATTTTGCTGCGAGCAGGCTTCGACCGTTGGAAAGCCACCCGTATGCAGCTCTCTACAGCATTAGGGGGAGTCCTGGGGGCGTCTTTTGCTCTTTGCTCCCAATCACAGCATGGGGCAGGTGAGACATCTCATAGCCTCAGACTATATACCATTCAAAAGCTTCAATAGGGTCAATAGAATTCTTTTTTCTTTTCTTTTCTCTTTTTTTTTTTTTTTAAAGAAATGAATACTCTTCTTCAGCAAGGATAGATTTCTTTAAGTAACATATTACTGAAAACTTACCAACCCCAAACTTTTGAATGGTAGTGTATCTTTGATCTTTTCCATCTTTCTCCAGATGTTAGTGTTATTGTTTCCAATGTTGTTCTGCTTATTTATGACTTAAAGGGTTAGTTCACCCTGAAATTAAAATTCTGTTATTAATTACTCACCCTCATGTCTTTCCAAACCCATAAGACTTTTGTTCATATTCAGAAAACAAATGAAGGTCTTTTTAATGAAATCTGAGAGATTTCTGTCCATCCATTAACTGCAACTAGAACTTTGACACTTGTTCATAATGTTCATAAAGTGATCAGAAAACTAATCCATATGAATTAACTAGTTTAGTTAAAAGAGACTCGATCGCTTTTTATGATGAACAGATTTAATTTAGGCTTTTGCTCGAATATAAACCTTGAGCAGCGAACATAAACAAAAGCTCAACTGAACTTGAATGACGCGTGATGACAAACCTCTTCCAGAAGCTCAAACGTTCTGCTTAACACACAAGAACGAAGCTCATTGGTTACTCAGCACATCTTATGGGTTTGGAGCGACATGAGGGTGAGTAATTGATGACAGAATTTTCATTTTGAGGTGAACTAACCCTTTAATGTAGGAATACCACATTAAACATTAATAATTCTGGACTATAAATGTGGCTCCTTATCAAACATATTCTTCAGTGTTGGTTCTGCTCATGTGTCTCTATAGAGAATGCCACTGCCTGGATTCTGCCCTTCACCTCAGGTGGCTTTATCTACATTGCCTTGGTCAATGTGGTACCTGATCTGCTAGAGGAGACCAACCCTAGGTAAGGTCCACTTCCTTTTTTTTTCTTTTTTTTTTTAAATATATCTCTCACGTGTGAAATACCTCTCGTTCTTCACATATCAAATTACAGAATGTCCATGACAATGTCCCCTGTTCCCACAGGAACTCTTTATTGCAGGTTCTGCTGCTGTTTTGTGGGATAGCAGTCATGGCTCTTCTCTCAGTCGTGATGGACTAGCGAGCACTGCTTTTATCAAGGGACGTTTAGAGTGCCACGGAGCATGGGCTTATGGACAATTCACTCCACTGTTTCAGCTTTAAATAATTTAGACATTTTTGTCACCCCAAAGACCATGTGAGGAAAGACCAATGAAAGAAACAGCCTTGACAATCAGGTTTTTGAATCTTTGTCCGTGCGTGTGATTTTTTTTTTTTTTTTTTTTTTTTTTTTTTTTTTTTTTTTTTTAGCCTTATCCTTCAAACACCTCAAACGGTCTGTGTCCAGATTAAATTTAGACTGAACTCCTGATGCCTTATAGGCTCCAGATAAAACTGAAGGGATACACAGGTTTATTCAAATGGTGCTCTGAAATAACAGTAGTTGTTTTGGCTGAAATACGCCATCAAATTTGCTCCTGTTTTTCATTCTTGTTCATATTCATGTTCTTGTCTGGTCTTATTGACTTATGCTCAGTATGTTCTTTCCCGTTGTCAGTATAGGTTACATCACTGTGATTTGCTTTAATTGTAAGTCATAGCATACTGCAAATGCAGTTTTACAACAGGTCAACACATTCTTTATTAAGAGACAGTATACAGGCACATACACTTACATAATCTGATTTTTGATTGTCATCATCATTGCTTTTCTATAAAGCTGCTTCGCTTTTATAAATGATTCTGTGGAAGTCTATACAAGCTCATTTCACACTTCATTTGCTTAAGTTAAGACATACCACGCTTTGCATGAATACTTATTCCTCTTGCACATACATCACCGAACACACTCAAACACATTTGAAAATACTCAACAGGCCTTATTTTCTTTTATTTTCTTACAGTATTTAGTCTTGTTATTGATTGTGTCCTGATAGCCACTACACTACTGCATTTTACTGATTTTCTGTACAGTTCATTGTGGTCCTGGTGTTGCAATTCAGAATCTAGAGTGATTTAGTCTAGAGGATTGACGGATTCATAAGCAGACAGTTCTTTTACTCGACTGAATTGGTGCCGTTTCATACATTTCGATCAAATTTTAAAGAAGATGATAAAATAGTTGATTAATGGATTGCCTGTTTTTCCAGTTTTGTACATGGAATGTTACTGAAACAATGTTCTGAACACATCACTTGGTAGGTCAGAACGGTCTTTGCCAAAATGTAAATATTTGAAAAGAGATTATATATATTTATTCTATTAACATTCATGTTGAAAGAAAAATGTATACATTTTAATACTTGAGTCCTCCCATTGTATAGTTGAAATAAAGAAATGTTACTGTTTGATTTAAACCTGTTATGTCTTTTTTTTTTTTTTTTTTTTTTTACGTTTGAATTGCAGCTTTCACTTGTGGGATCACCACTGCTATCCAAACCTATAGAAATTATTTTTAGAAATATTTGTTAGTTCAGCCGACAGTTTAAATCTCAATCATTTGCTAACCTTCTAAACAAATGTTTATGCTGTTTACTGCTAATTTAATGGATGATTTTAAATTTCCAATCACTCTTATTCAATGCAAATAAATATAGAAATAGTAAAAATGCATGTTATTGTGTCAATTAAAGGGATAGGTCACCCAAAAAAAAAAAAAAAAAAAAAAAATTAAATCAAAAAGCTATGTTGAAGAATGTTTGTAACCAAACTGCATTGACTTCAGTTGTCCAAAAAAAAAGACAATTTTTAATTTTAAAACTTAAATGACCTGCTTCAGTACATTTTAAGACCAAGTTTTAATCGACATGTAACCATTAATAGCTTTCTATTTAAGGTTTACTAAATTGCTAACCCATGTTTGTGATTATTTTTCTTTTAATTCTTATGTTTTAGATGCAGAACAATTCCTTAGATTGCTTCCTGTACTGTGGGAAATATCCACACGTTGAATTGATGCGTGTTGAGTGAGAGTGTCTTTCCTGCATCGAAACAGGTCTTTTCTATTGAATTACAGTTAATGTACTCTAAATGACATTTAGCAGTTCTGGTTTACATGTCAGAATGTCTTTTCAGGCATATGCAATACCTTCCTGAATGAGGGCACATAAGTTGCTCATGACCTGCTAAATTACCTCCTATTCCTTGGCTGTTACATACCCATGCGAAGGAACCATTATGCCTAATGACTCTTATGAGATGGCTGCCCTTACCATTATAGATCCCCTACCATGTTTAACCATTAGCAAGCTATGTTTGTCCATGAACTTTGACTTTTCACTACTGTTCGGTTTGGCTTGACAACCATGTGGAGTTTATTTGCACATCTTTGGCGTCTATTTTGTGTCTGCAAGGTCTTTGCATTTAAGTGCGAGATGTCATACTCACAAATGGCTTTTATTGTCTGCCACTCCAAGTCGTGTATGTTCAAAGTAGTAGTTCTGCAACGGTGTCAGCTATGCCAAGATGCGTGCCACAAGCACATTTTTCTGCACAGTCTGGGTCTGAAATGTCATATGGGAATCAGGGGGTGGTATTGATTTTGTGTTCACACTTGTCCTATTTCAACACAGTCTGTTTGGCAAGAGACCGTTGCCATAACGACTAGCCTGTGGGTTGTCTTCCTTTGTCATCTGCCCTGACAGAGTCCAGTGTAGTTGTGGGAAACAGCCTGGAACTTTAGACAATGAGGTGCCGCTTTTTTTTTTCTTTTTTTTATTCGAAAGCCTTTATGCCTTGTCCTTCAAAGCAGCTTCTGATAGGCACCTAAAGCGTGGCTGCTTGTACTAACATGATTTATTCTCCTGTATCTGGACCTGAACCACCCACGCTTCTGAAACTCCTCTCTGTGGGCCACCTCCATGGCAGGTGGCAAGTTAGTGCTGGTACAGTTCACACCAAGTATATTAATAAAAGAGTACACCTGATCATGTTGCAAATGAAGACAGAGAGACGGAGAGGAGCAGTGAAGTAAAATAATGCTGAAATAACAAGAGTGGGGGGAGAAACTAGGTCTTGAAAGGACAGATGCAAAAGTTAGACAACATTTCAACATTTGTATGTGATGTGGAAGGCCAAATGTATATCAAATTTGGTATTTCAGTCTAAATAAATGTTTTAATATAGTACAGTAACACAAATACTTTCTTAGTTCTCAAATGGGTTAAGATTTGTACTGTTGTATTTACTGCTGTTGGGACTGTTTCAGAAGACAAAGTCTACTGTACGTGGGCAGGACACTACTTCATTCTGAGAGTTTCCCTTGAGCAGTTTTCTGTTCAGGTTTGTTTACTTTCTCAATGTGCTAATATTTCAACTTATTCCAGCAAACCCAAATGACAATGATTTTCTGCTCACTGTTTGGCAATATTTAAGAGAAGGGAAATTGTGCTAATCTGTAAATAAATAAATAAATAAAATGTTAACAGCAGCTTTTACTGTTTTATTATAGGCATTAGTTTTATATATATATATATATATATATATATATATATATATATATATATATACAAACCCGATTCCAAAAAAGTTGGGACACTGTACAAATTGTGAATAAAAACAGAATGCAATAATGTGGAAGTTTCAAATTTCAATATTTTATTCAGAATACAACACAGATGACATATCAAATGTTTAAACCAAGAAAATGTATAATTTTAAGGGAAAAATAAGTTGATTTTAAAAATAAGTTGATTTTTGAGTTGTCCCAACTCAAAAAAAGTTGGGACAAGGCCATGTTTACCACTGTGTGGCATCCCCTCTTCTTTTTATAACAGTCTGCAAATGTCTGGGGACTGAGGAGACAAGTTGCTCAAGTTTAGGAATAGGAATGTTGTCTCATTCTTGTCTAATACAGGCTTCTAGTTGCTCAACTGTCTTAGGTCTTCTTTGTCGCATCTTCCTCTTTATGATGCGCCAAATGTTTTCAATGGGTGAAAGATCTGGACTGCAGGCTGGCCATTTCAGTACCCGGATCCTTCTTCTACGCAGCCATGATGTTGTAATTGATGCAGTATGTGGTCTGGCATTGTCATGTTGGAAAATTCAAGGTCTTCCCTGAAAGAGACGACGTCTGGATGGGAGCATATGTTGTTCTATACCTTTAACTTGGATATACCTTTCAGCATTGATGGTGCCTTTCCAGATGTGTAAGCTGCCCATGCCACACGCACTCATGCAGCCCCATACCATCAGAGATGCAGGCTTCTGAACTGAGCGCTGATAACAACTTGGGTTGTCCTTGTCCTCTTTAGTCCGGATGACATGGCGTCCCAGTTTTCCAAAAAGAACTTCAAATTTTGATTCGTCTGACCACAGAACAGTTTTCCACTTTGCCACAGTCCATTTTAAATTAGCCTTGGCCCAGAGAAAACGCCTGCGCTTCTGGATCATGTTTAGATATGGCTTCTTTTTTGACCTATAGAGTTTTAGCCGGCAACGGCGAATGGCACGGTGGATTGTGTTCACCGACAATGTTTTCTGGAAGTGTTCCTGAGCCCATGTTGTGATTTCCATTACAGTAGCATTCCTGTATGTGACGCAGTGCTGTCTAAGGACCCAAAGATCACAGGCATCCAGTATGGTTTTCCGGCCTTGACCCTTACACACAGAGATTGTTCCAGATTATCTGAATCTTTGGATGAAATTATGCACTGTAGATGATGATGATAACTTCAAACTCTTTGCAATTTTTCTCTGAGAAACTCCTTTCCGATATTGCTCCACTATTTTTCGCCGCAGCATTGGGGGAATTGGTGATCCTCTGCCCATTTCCGGCCTCTTATTGCTACCTGTCCCAACTTTTTTGGAATGTGTAGCTCTTATGAAATCCAAAATGAGCCAATATTTGGCATGACATTTCAAAATGTCTCACTTTCAACATTTGATATGTTATCTATATTCTGTTGTGAATAAAATATAAGTTTATGAGATTTGTAAATTATTGCATTCCTTTTTTATTCACAATTTGTACAGTGTCCCAACTTTTTTGGAATCGGGTTTGTGTGTATATATATATATATATATATATATATATATAGTACAGTCCAAAAGTTTGGAACCACTAAGATTTTTAATGTTTTTAAAAGAAGTTTCGTCTGCTCACCAAGGCTACATTTATTTAATTAAAAATACAGTAAAAACAGTAATATTGTGAAATATTATTACAATTTAAAATAACTGTTTTCTATTTGAATATATTTCACAAAGTAATTTATTCCTGTGATGGCAAAGCTGAATTTTCAGCATCATTACTCCAGTCTTCAGTGTCACATGATCCTTCAGAAATCATTCTAATATGCTGATCTGCTGCTCAAGAAACATTTAATGTGTACAATATACAAAATATTTGTGTACAATATTTTTTTCAGGATTATTTGATGAATAGAAAGTTCAAAAGAACAGTGTTTATCTGAAATCTAATCTTTTGTAACATTATAAATGTCTTTACTGCCACTTTTGATTGATTTAATGCATCCTTGCTGAATAAAAGTATTCATTTCTTTAATTTCTTTTCAAAAAAATAAAAATAAAAATTCTTACTGACCCCAAACTTTTGAACGGTAGTGTATAATGCTACAGAAGCTTTGTATTTCAGATAAATGCTGTTCTTTTGAACTTTCTATTTATCAAGGAATCCTGAAAAAAAAAGTACACAACTGTTTTCAACATTGAAAATAATCATAAATGTTTATTGAGCAGCAAATCAGCATAATTAGAATGATTTCTGAAGGATCATGTGACACTGAAGACTGGAGTAACGATGCTGAAAATTCAGCTTTGCATCACAGGAATAAATTACTTTGTCAAATCATAAGTTTAAATTTAGTACACAGTTATTTTACAATTGGTAATAATATTTCACAATATTACTGTTTTTTACTGTATTTTTAATTAGAATAAATGTAAGCCTTGGTGAGCAGTACGAAACTTCTTTTAAAAATATGTAAAAATACTTAGATGGTGCTCCATTAAGCCAATTTTGGACTGTACTCCCAGGGGTGGATATAACCCCCTATATATATAACCCAGCGTATATATATATATATATATATATATATATATATATATATATATAATATATATAAATATACAGTACTGTGCAATTAAGAGATCTATATGTAAGCGGATACGGGGATTAAAAATCTGAATTATAGATGCAGCCAGAACTGGATCTGTAGGCCCATTGTCTCCTGGGCTACGTTGTAGTCAGGTCCAGACACAGGTTCTCCATCTGATCTGGATACGGCCTGGATCCAGCACCCGGCAAACCTCAGGATAAGCAGAGAGACAGATATTAGCGTAGATGCCAGTTATTCTGATGTACAGGTATATCTAGTGTTATAGGAAATGTTCTCGGTTCCGGCCGACCTAATTATTGCAGCGTAACAATCCTTTAACGGATTTGAAAAATGTTAATGTATTGATAATGTGTTATGTGTATGCAAGAGCAAAGAGATGTGTTTTTAGTCTAGATTTAAACTGACAGAGTGTGTCTGCTTCCCGAACAATGCTAGGAAGATTGTTCCAGAGTTTAGGTGCTAAATAGGAAAAGGATCTGCCGCCTTCAGTTGATTTTGATATTCTGGGTATTATCAACTGGCCTGAATTCTGAGATCGCAATAAACGTGAAGGACTATAATGCATTAAGAGCTCACTTAGGTACTGGGGAGCTAAACCATTTAGAGCTTTATAAGTAAGTAGCAAGATTTTAAAATCTATACGAATCAACAGTTTAATAGGGAGCCAATGTAATGTGCAGAACTGGACTAATATGGTCACTTTCTGGTTCTAGTAAGAACTCTAGCTGCCGCATTTTGGACCAACTGTAGTCTGTTTAAAAGCCGAGCAGAACAACCACCCAGTAGAGCATTACAATATCTAGTCTTGAGGTCTGAATGATTAACCAACTGTTCCGCATTTGTCATTGAGAACATATGTCGTAATTTAGATATATTTTTTAGATGGAAGAAGGCGGTTTTACAGATACTAGAAACATGACTTTCAAATGAAAGATTGGTATCGAAGAGCACACCCAGGTTCCTAACTGAGGACGAAGGTTTAATGGAGCACCCGTCAAGCGTTAGGGAGTATTCAAGGTTTTTTCGTGAGGAAGTTTTTGGTCCAAAGATTAGGATATCAGTTTTTTCTGAATTTAATAATAAGAAATTTCTTGTCATCCAGTTTTTAATGTCAGCTATGCATTCTGTTAGTTTTGTGAATTTGTAGGTTTCGTCAGGGCGCGAGGAAATATAGAGCTGAGTATCATCAGCGTAGCAGTGAAAACTAACACCATGCTTCCTAATTATCTCTCCTAAGGGCAGCATGTGTACAGAGTGAAAAGCAACGTTCCTAGTACTGAGCCTTGTGGTACTCCAAATAGAACTTGTGAGCGATACGACATCTCTTCATTAACTACTACAGACTGATAACGGTCAGATAAGTACGATTTGAACCATGCCAAAGCAATTCCACTAATGCCAATATAGTTTTCAAGTCTTTTTAAAAGAATGTTGTGATCGATAGTGTCAAAAGCAGCACTGAGATCTAATAACACTAATAGAGAAATACAGCCACGATCGGATGATAAGAGTAGATCATTTGTAACTCTAACGAGAGCAGTCTCAGTACTATGGTATGGTCTAAATCCTGACTGGAAATCCTCACAGATTCCATTTCTTTCTAAAAAGGAGCACAGTTGTGTTGAAACTGCCTTTTCTAGTATCTTTGACAGAAAAGGTAGATTCGAGATTGGCCTGTAATTTACTAAATCTCTCGGATCTAGTTGAGGTTTTTTAATAAGAGGTTTAATAATAGCCTGCTTAAAGGTTTTTGGCACGTATCCTAGTGTTAAGGATGAATTAATTATATCAAGAAGTGGACCTACGACCTCTGGAAGCATTTCTTTCAGTAGTTTAGTCGGCATTGGGTCTAACATACATGTCGTTGATTTTGATGATTTGATAAGTTTAGATAATTCTTCCTCTCCTATAGCGGCGAATGATTCTAGTTTTACCTCAGGGACACTACAGTGCACTGTCTGAAGCGAAACTGTGGACGGTTGCATGTTTTTAATTTTCTCTCTAATATTATCAATCTTGCAAGTAAAGAAGTTCATAAAGTCATTACTGCTGTGCTCTATGGAAACGTCAGCAGTTGAATCTCTGTTTCTAGTTAATTTAGCCACTGTGTCAAATAAATACCTAGGATTATGTTTGTTTTCTATTAAGAGATTTGAAAAATAAGTAGATCTAGCATTTCTTATAGCCGTTCTGTACTCAATCATTTTTTCTTTCCACGAAAGGCGAAAAACTTCTAGTTTTGTTTTCTTCCAACTACGTTCAGTTTTTCTAACTGCTCGTTTTAGAGCCCGAGTGTGCTCATCATACCACGGCGTTGGATTAGTTTCCTTAATCTTCTTTAGACGTAAAGGAGCGACTGCATCTAATGTGCTGGAAAAGAGAGAGCCAATAGTTTCTGTTGCAGCATCGAGTTCTTCTAAGTTGTCAGGTATACTAAGGCGATGAAACTGCTCAGGGAGATTATTTATAAAGCAATCTTTAGTGGTAGACGTGATGGTTCTACAATATTTATGGCTGGGTGGTGGTTTTGTAGCCTTGGCTAATTGTATTATACACGACACTAAATAATGATCTGATATATCATCGCTCTGCTGTAGAATTTCAACAGCATCAATATCAATTCCATGCGACAGTATTAAAGATCTAAGGTATGATTATGACAATGAGTGGGTCCTGACACGTGTTGTCTAACTCCAATAGAGTTTAAAATGTCTGCAAATGCCAATCCAAATGCGTCTTTATTATTATCTACATGGATATTAAAATCACCAACAACAAGGACTTTATCCGCAGCCAGTACTAACTCTGATAGAAAATCAGCAAATTCTTTGATAAAGTCATTATGGTGCCCTGGTGGCCTGTATACAGTAGCCAGCACAAATGTCAACTTACATAATGATACATAAAGCACCATCACTTCAAAGGAGTTATATTTGAAATTCTTTTGAATGATTCTGAATATATTACTATAAATTACAGCAACACCTCCCCCTTTGCCTTTCTGTCGAGGATTGTGTCGATAATCATAACCTTGAGGACTAGATTCATTTAAAGTAATGTAATCGTCTGGTTTTAGCCAGGTTTCTGTCAAACACAGCAAGTCTAGTTTATTGTCTGTGATAATTTCATTTACAATAAGTGCTTTTGAAGAAATAGATCTAATATTCAGTAACCCAAGCTTTATCATTTGTTTATCTGATTTATCTGTGATTTTCATTTTTTGAACATCAATTAAATTTTTACCCTTAAAAGGTTTCGGAAGTTTTTGTATTTACTAGTTCGAGGTACAGACACAGTCTCTATGTGATAATATCTAGGTGAAAGAGTTTCTATGTGCTGTGAATTATTTGAGTTCTGTGACGTGAGGCGGCTAGCAGACGGTCGGTTTAGCAGTTTGTCTGCGTCCTGACGGTGGGCCCTTTAGGTTTGTCATTTGCTGCGTCCTGAGGGCCCTTAAGACTATTTTCAGCCAAATTTCTAGACTATTTGAGAAGAGCAGCACCAGAGAGAAGAGCAGCACCATCCCGGGAGGGATGAATACCATCTCTTTTCAACAGATCAGGTCTGCCCCAAAAGCTTTTCCAATTGTCTATGAAACCTATATTATTCTGCGGACACCACTTAGACAGCCAGCCATTGAGTGATGATAACCTGCTAACTATCTCATCACTCCGACGAACAGGAAGAGGGCCAGAACAAATTACTTCTGCTGACATTGAATTTGCGAGTTCACACACCTCTTTAATGTTAATTTTAGTGATCTCCGACTGGCGAAGTCGAACATCATTTGTGCCGACGTGGATAATGATTTTAGAATATTTACTTTCTTCTGGTGATTTGCAGAGTCAGTAGAAAGGTCTCTTTAGTGTCCCTAGTTATTGTATGACTTAATTGTCTACTGCTGTAAACTGTTATGTCTTTAGAACTGTTGCACAGGTACATGAGCAATAATTGTTTGTAGCATTAACCACTTTTTTAATAAAGCTTATTATCTTTAAAATAAAGTATCCTGAAAAAGAGAGACATTTCTTATATATAGGCCTATCTATATATACACACAATTTTTATTATTTATTTATTTTACTTTTTTTGTTGTACCGTTATGACTTCCTCACATAAGTGTTTGCTTGCTCTAATTTCAATTTACCTTATATTTTAATAGATTTGCTGGTGATTATCTCAATGCTGATGCAATTATTTTTTTCAATCATTTTTACAGTAGCCTAAACAACTAATGGATTTAAGTGAGTATTCACTTTTTATAGCCTACTTGCAAAATAATAATAATAATAATAATAACAATTTACTTCCAAGGATACAGTATCGTCTCGAAGAAATATTTGAACAGCTGTTCACATCTGTGATGCTGTGCTGGAGTTTGTAACCAATAAATGACCCTCTCATGTTTGTCGCTATTCCTCATGTTCCTGATGGACCTGATTGGTCTCTTCTCAGTTCGCTGAGGCCCAAGAGGAAAGAGAGAGCATTACACTCGCACCAAGCACCACACACTCAGAGTCAGTACTGGTCCTTGCATCGCCTCTCCTCTCCTCTTCTCTTCTCTTCCCATCTCTCCCCCTCTCCTTAACTCAAAAGCAGAATAGATGGTGGAAAAGCAGCACATCTGTCCGGGCGCTCTGCAACAATAGATCGCATCGAGCTGGAGTCGAGCCTGGTCATGTCAGCGTCCGAGAGCTGCTAGAGATTCGGCGTGTTTTCTTGCTTTGCCTTTCACAACGGCTGCCGAGGGAGGACCGCGCGTCTGTCTGGGCTCTCCAACGAGCGGAGAAGATGGCCGCCATTAAGATTTTAACCAGCGCGGGGCTTTTCTTGGCGTTTTCCGCTCTGGTCTTGTTGGTTATGGCCATCTGCACCGATTATTGGTACGAGACGGATGCCCGGCGGCACCGCGAACGCTGTAAGAACTACGCAAACAAGCGGAACGATCCCGGATACATTTACATCTCAAATCACAACTTGCCTCTCCAGATGCCTCCAAAGGGCTATGAGAGGAAAGCGACGGAAGCGCGCGTGAAGCGCCACGCTCCGGCTTCGGCGACGGCCATGGAGTCTCACTGCAGCCGCCAGTTCAACTCCACCATCTCCGGTCTGTGGAGAAAGTGTCACCGCGAGGGTTTTGACCTGGAGACCGAGGATCTCATTTACAAAGGTGAGTTGCTTTATGTGTTGAGGTGCTTTGACAACCAGAGCCTCGGTCCAAGCCGTTTTGTTTAGAAGTGAACGGATGTGGACGTTATCAGCGGTAAATCTCACGCGAATATTTTGCCTGACTATTATCAATGCCATTCGGATATGCTCGTTCTTCTCGTTGTCACCGTACCTACGTGGCATTAGCCTCCGTTAAGTGGCACCTCCTTTATTAAATTACGTTATTAAGTTTAGTTGTAAAGCGATGTCGACAGTAAAGGGGAAATGTGGAAGGCCTGAATCTGATCCCTGTCGCTATCCGAGGTGCTGAATTCAGCCTACCTGTGTCATCTGGAAAGGCGGCACAGAAGCTGCTTATATACCACGAAAAGGTGCATTTACATAGACTATTTAATGCTGCACGGTTTTTATATAGCAATATTGTCATTTTTAAATTTTTACATTTAGAAAAATACGAAATGATTTATGTAAATATGAAATTAAAAATAAATTGTGGATCAGTGACAAATAAGAGATGAAATAAAGGAGAATTTCTATGAAAATCTAGAATTTTTCTATGAAAAACCTGCATGTTTGTTACACCACACTGATTTGACGGACACTTATTTAATAGCAAAACTGTTTAAAAGTATATAGAAGGGATTATGCCAAACAACCTAAAGCACATTTTCTTTTTTTCAAGAATTTACTCTTTTCTTTCCTTTCATATATTCTGTGATGACAATAGCAAAGTTCAAGGCTGCTCTGCTTCTGATGCTGCATCTTGTACACAAAACCAAAGCAGCAGCAGAGCATCCTCTGACAAAATGGGTTGAGGTGTATGTTATGAACTTTATTTATTCTAAATCTTATGTGATCTAAATGCTCAGGGTTGGCTTAATAAACAAAACAAAATTAGAAATATTTACAGGAGGAAGGACAAGGAAATGCACTGTTCAGGTGTGGCCTATAATGTAGTATTAGTGAATATAAGTATTTGTTTTGTAAAACTTAATACTATGTTAAAGAATGCCTAGACTGTATAGTTTATCAGATAACAATATCCATAAGATGATTCAACTTAAAGGGTTAAGTTATTATGTTTTACTTCCCTCGTCATATGAATATCTAATAAATAAGAGGCTTACAGCACCCTCCTCTTCTTTGATAAAGATCTCATTCCATGTTATGTTCAGGCCTTAAGTGTGAGCTATTACAGCAGCCATTTCTCTTGCTGGGTTGCAAAGAGAAGGAACGCTGCTCACTTGACCATATCTTCATCAATAATTTGTTCATTGATTTTCCCAGGTCACCCTAAGTGGCTCTGTAGATGTCATGAATGATGAAGTAGTGATGGTGTGCAACCATTCCAGTTAGACTGTGAGCCAACACCCAGGAAAACATTTTTTTTCCAGATTTATAGTGCAGTTTATTCACCAATCCTTGTCAACTCAGTAATCTTTGTGTTCAGATCAAGCAAGCAAAACATTGTTCCTTGTTGTCGGTGATACTCTCCTGAGCAAAATTAACATATTTGGTTCTATCTGGTTCACTTGTCCTGATGGGTAAAAATATAGCACTGTTAATTTACCAAAACAAACAGAACTGGAACAGTTCAGACTGAATCTAATTATTGTAGTAGACCATGTGTCCTCCAAATGTAAAATATTTTAAATAAATTGAATAAGACAAATGTCATGCTTCTTTGGAGAGTAATTCTCAGAAAGAATACATATATAAAGCTATTAAAATGTGATATGCACATTTGAGTTGTATCCTAAAAATCTTATCTGCAGGGTATTGATTTTTGTTTCTTTTGTTGTAACTTTGGTTCACCAATGTAGAGTTTCCATCAGATATCACAGACAGTTTTCCTTGTTTACACAAATAAGAGTACAAGAATACGCATTTTCTTCAGCAGAGAATGAACAGTTGAATGTGCAGAGTGCCTTTGTGAGAGATTCCTGCTCTTTGATGTGTCTGTTTGTGATTGTGATAAGAACAAGCTGTCACAATATATTTGACACATAGATATGATAAACATGACACAATGTGCTTTCTGCTCAGCTCACACTGGGTCTGTACTCAACATTTCATCACAGATCTGTATAGCAGCAAACTCAATGTGTTTTTGTACCTTAGAAAACACTTTGCTGAATGAATTTAACAGTAATTTCTGTAAAGATTGTAATTTATAAATGGCAGCACATCTTCTCCCTCCTCTCATCTCTTATTTTGTCTAATCCACAATATGTTTATCACAGTATGTCAACATGTTCCTGACAACAGAGAATCCAGTGAACCAGTTTTTCACACTCAAGTGCAGCATTTGCGTTTTATTTTGTTGTATATGACAGATTAAAATCACATTGTGATAGAAAAAGAACATCTAAACTAGGCTTTTTGATGCAGCAGGACGTGGTCATATTTCGATGGGTTATGAGAACCACTTTGTGGTGTGTGTGTTTTAGTAATTCAATTGAGTGATGTTGATGAAAGCCAGTGTCTGCATCATGAAATCTCTCAGAATAATATATCAGCTGCTGTCCGTGAAATGTTAAGAGGTGATTCATATCATTGTGGATTAGCTTTCAACAGCAGTTTCTCAATATTTTTCAGGTTGTACATATATGCTGTATATGTAGGTCTGGAGACCTCTTGGCCTGGGTCTCGTTACTTAGTGTCTGGTCTGAATCTGGGTCTTGGCTTATGGTCTCAGACAAAAACCACATGGTCTCAGTCTATTTTTGGCATATTAAAGGCTGTATTCATATATTTACCCTTGTTTCATTTTAATTCTGTATAATTTAACCATTTGGATTTAAAAGTTTGTTTACAAAACATTTTCATATTCTATTCAATTAAGCTTTTGCTTCTGTTTTAAGAGGAGCAGTTCAAAATGATCAGTTAGAAAACTCTAGTCTCACTTTGACACAAATAACCTTTGTATCTGTCATCAAGAGAAACTTGCATATTTTAATATTCATTTAAGTTTTGAGAAATGTCATTATTTCTTCGGTGAACTTTGCTGACATTCATTTTACATTTTCTGGTACTGTTGACTTGGAAATATATTAGGGGTGTAACGGTACACTGAAGTAACGGTTCGGTAAGTACCTTGGTTTTGGGGTCACGGTTCGGAACAATAGGAAAAATTGTCACAATTTAGATTAGAGTCAAATTCTCACTATTAGCTAACTATTAACCATGACTTTTGCCTCAGTGATCCCCTAATTACTGCTTATTAATAGTTAGTAAGGTAGTTGTTAAGTTTAGGTATTGGGTAGGATTATGGGATGTAGAATAAGGCATTAATATCTGCTTTATAAGTATTAATAAACAACCAACATCCTAGTAATATACTTGCTAATAAGTAACTAGTTAATAGTGAGAATTGGACCCTAAAGTTTTGCCGGACAAAGGAACAAATCCACAATGCTAGGTTTGCAAATCACAGTTTGTTCCACCTAGTGGCATTTAGTCCCCAGTTGGTACAGTACAGCCTTCTGTATTAAGCACTAAGCAGTAAACAGAATGCACTCTTATAGGTCATATTTTTTTGCAGGTCTGATAAAAAACAAATTCTAGTTGCATTCTAGTGGACTTTGTTTTCAAGCGCTCAAGTCATTTGCATATGCACTGTTCTTCTTATGCTGTATTTCCTGTTGTGGCAGTTAGCAAACAGTGTTGTATTACCGTGCACGCCCCCTACTGGATTGGAGCATGGATCGCTTATGACTGTCAAGTCACCTTTATTTATATAGCACTTTTTACAATGCAGATTGTGTCAAAGCAGCTTTACATTGATAACTGGTTCATACATTTTGGCTGCACAGCAGCTCTTAAAGAATAGTGTCAATGCAGGCAGATCAGAAGCACTGTTGAATAAATGTCAAGAATACTGCTGAATATCAAATGTCAAGTCAAATGTCAAGTGTCCCCAACTAAGCAAGCCAAAGGCGACAGCAGCAAGGAACCCAAACTCCATCAGGTGACATCAAGTGGCAAACAAGTGGCAAATAGGTGTTAAAATGGAGAAAAAAACCTTGGGAGAAACCAGGCTTAGTCGGGGGGCCAGTTCTATCATAAGTCTGATAGGATCGCAACAATCAAAGTATTTATTTCAGTTCCATCCAGTTGAGGATCGTATTCGACTGTATTCGTCCTCTGATTACATGCACGGAACAGTGGCGTCCATACCGTACAGTTCAGGGCGAATACATGTACCGCTACACACCTAAAATATATGTATAGTTAACACATTTTTCTGTGCCCTTAATCTTACTTAAAGGGATATTTCACCCCAAAAATGAAAATTTTGTCATCATTTACTCACCCTCAAGTTGTTGCAAATCAGTATTAAGTTCTTTCTTCTGCTGAACAAAAAAGATGATATTTTGAAGAATGTCGGTAACCAAACAGTTGATGGGCCGCATTGACTTCCATAGTATGGGGAAAAAATACTGTGGAAGTCAGTGGTGCTGCAAAACTGTTTGGTTACCGACATTCTTCATAATATCAAAATATTAGAGTGTGCGTATGCTAAAATCCTTCATTTTTATAAAAGCAGTCTTTGATGTGGAAAATTGCTTAGCGCCACATCAGGGTCTAAGAAGATGTATGCACTTTTCCTTGTGGCAGAGAGTCAGAGCACTGCAGGTATTTGGAAATCTAAGCAATTCTTGCTGCTCGCCATTCTCAAGTATGTTTTATAGATATATACAGTGCTCAACGTAAATGAGTACACCCCCTTTGAAAAGTAACATTTTAAACAATATCTCAATGAACATAAAAACAATTTCCAAAATGTTGACAAGACTAAGTTTAATATAACATCTGTTTAACTTATAACATGAAAGTAAGGTTAATAATATAACTTAAATTACACATTTTTCAGTTTTACTTAAATTAGGGTGATACAAAAATGAGTACACCCCACAACAAAAACTACTACATCTAGTAGTAGTATGGCCTCCTTGATTTTTAATGACAGCACCAAGTCTTCTAGGTATGGAATGAACAAGTTGGCGACATTTTGCAACATCGATCTTTTTCCATTCTTCAAGAATGACCTCTTTTAGAGACTGGATGCTGGATAGAGAGTGATGTTCAACTTGTCTCTTCAGAATTCACTATAGGTGTTCGACTGGGTTCAGATCAGGAGCCACTGAATCACTTTCACTCTGTTCTTCTTCAGAAATCCAACAGTGGCCTTAGATGTGTGTTTAGGATCATTGTCATGTTGGAAGAGTGCACGACAACCAAGGGCACGGAGTGATGGTAGCATCTTCTCTTTCAGTATAGAGAAGTACATCTGTGAATTCATAATGCCATCAATGAAATGCAGCTCCCCGACACCAGCAGCACTCATAGAGCCCCACATAAGGACACGGCAACCACCATGTTTCACTGTAGGCACCATGCATTTTTCTTTGTTTTCCTTATCTTTGTGACGCCATACAGTTTTGAAGCCATCAGTTCCAAAAACATTTATCTTGGTCTCATCACTCCAGAGTATAAAGACCCAGTAGTCTTCATCTTTGTCAGCATGGGCCCTAGCAAACTCTAGGCAGGCTTTTTGGTGCATAGGCTTTAGGAGAGGCTTCTTTCGTGGACGGCACCCATGCATGCCGTTCCTCTGCAGTGTACACCGTATTGTGTCATGGGAAATAGTCACCCCAGTTTGGCTTTCTACTTCTTAAGATAACTGCAGTGAACTTGCATGCAGATTTTCTTCAACTCTTCTCATCAGAAGACGCTCCTGTCGAGGTGTTAACTTGTTAACTTTGCTGATCTTCTTGTAGCCTTCACCTTTCTGGTGTAAAGAAATGATTTTCTTTCTCAGGTCTTGTGACATTTCTCTTCCATGTGGTGCCATTGCTGACAGCATGAAATAGGAAGGGGTTTTAACACCCTTTTATAGTCAGCTGTCTGCTGGACACCTGTGTAATGAATATTAGACTCAGTTGTGGTCATTCTTGTTAAATTAGACAGTTGAAGTCTAAAATTTAGCTTTGCTCCAGAGACTTTCAGTGGGGTGTACTCAGTTTTACATCACCCTAATTTGAGTACAACTGAAAATTTTGTTCTCTAAGTTATATTATTAACCTTACTTTCATGTTATAAGTTAAACAGATGCTATATAAAACTTAGTCTTGTCAACATTTTGGAAATTGTTTTTGTGTTCATTGAGATATTGTTTAAAATGTTACTTTTCAAAGGGGGTGTACTCATTTATGCTCAGCACTAATATATATATATATATATATATATATATATATATATACAAATATACAAATACATATTGTGAACATATATACAGGTGCATCTCAATAAATTAGAATGTCATGGAAAAGTTCATTTATTTCAGTAATTCAACTTAAATTGTGGAACTCGTGTATTAAATAAATTCAGTGCACACAGACTGAAGTACTTTAAGTCTTTGGTTCTTTTAATTGTGATGATTTTGGCTCACATTTTACAAAAACCCACCAATTCACTATCTCAAAAAATTATATTAAAAAAAAAAAAAGGATATTTTAAACAGAAATGTCAGGCATCTGAAAAGTATGTTCATTTCTATGCACTCAATACTTGGTTGGGCCTCCTTTTGCATGAATTACTGCATCAATGCGGTGTGGCATGGAGGCGATCAGCCTGTGGCACTGCTCAGGTGTAATGGAAGCCCAGGTTGCTTTGATAGCGGCCTTCAGGTCATCTGCATTGTTGGGTCTGGTGTCTCTCATCTTCCTCTTGACAATACCCTATAGAGAATCTCAGTCAACTTTCCATGAATATGCTTTGGCACAGCACTCTGCGAACAGCCAGCTCTTTCAGCAGTGACCCTCTGTGGCTTACCCTCATTGTCTTGATGATCGTCCTCTGGACAACTGTCAAGTCAGGAGACTTTCCCATGACTGCTGTTGGGATTACTGACCTAAACCAGTATTTATACCCTGAGAATGGTAATTTAATAGAACATGAAATTAAATATTCTAATAATCTGAGATACTGATTTTTTTTATTTTGATCAGCAGCAAGCTGTAATCATAAAAATGAAAACAAAAAAGTTTCATTTTGATGAAAAAAGTCTGGAAATATTTTACTTTGTCTTTACTTTTTGGATTAAATTACAGAAAAAAAACAATTTTCAGGATATTCTAATTTATTGAGATGCACCTGTATGTTAATGATTTTATTAGGCAGAGATCTGAAACCAATCAGCCATGCACAATTTTCAAGATAATTTGCAAAATATAAATTTCACATCTGGAAGAGAGGCGTATGCACGTTCTCTGAATCATGTATACGTACATTTGTGAAATGATTTTAAGATCAAATGTAAGACGGATTCTACACGTTTTAGAAATGAGGCCCCATATTTTTCATCACCATCACCTTAACAACTGGAAGAGTGTCAAACCATGCATGTTGCAACACTTATGAATAGAACATGAATGCCTGCTCTGATTTATGCAAATCAATCCCAGACCAAATCATTAGCTGGAGGAAAGCTAAAAATAATGCTGATGTGGGTGAAAAGAACAAAACTGTACCTTGAAAAACCCTGCATAGCCTGTGGGGATTGAAATGTATTCGTATAATACAGCAAACAGTGAAAGTCACAACATTTCATGCTATCTGATTTATATTTGAGGTTTCTCTGGTAACGATTTGAATTACTACAAGATTAAGCCTGTTTTATGTCCAGAATAAGGAAAACGTATGAATGAAAATGACTGTTTAAGCTTCATAAAGTGCAAAGGTTCACACTTGCCTATTTAGAATTCATAAGATTCTCATCAGGGATACACACGACTTCTGACACACAACACACTTACGTCATTCAAGATGACGCAAAACCTTACTGTGCCAACCAAGTGCTTGTCTCTATCTCAGAGTTTTTTTTTTTTAATAAAAATAATATGGTATACATGCTACTGTTTAGGATTTTTTTTTTTTTTTTTTTTGGATAACAAAGTAGTAGTTTTGCAGTCACACTCTTAGAAGAAAACCTTGAAGGGGTCTGTCAGGTGCTTCATATATAGAGCCTTTTAGGGGTTCCCACCATGGATCATCATTTTATGGATTTAGTTTTAGTTAATTCATTTTGTTTTAATTCATTTTTAATTTTAATTACATTTTAGGAATTAAACAGCTCATTACATACTTTATCTCTAGGGGGAAAAAAAAAAAACGTTAAACATCAAAGTATTATGCAATCATTTAAGACATTTCTCCTTACATAGAAACATTTGGCCATAAAGGTTCTTTAAAATTAAATCAGCCTACCGGTTCTAAATAGAATCTTTCTTCCTAAGCGTGATTCTGTGTTTCAGTGACATTAGTGATTGGTGTTTCTGCAGTTCAGGTATTCTTAAATACTGAAAGGTTTACAGATACTATTAAATGTTTAAATGAAGGCTTGTTTTGAAAGCCTCGTTCTCTAATTTTACATGAAAGTAAAATCAATTTGAAATGTAACTATGACATTTATGACCCTGTGAATTTGATTATGTGTGCCTAATTGCTCTCCAGGAAATCCTTTAATTAAAGTGAATACAACCATGGGCCGCTTTGTTGCATTTTATGATCACAACAGACCTGCTGTTCCTCAGGAGATTAAAGCCTCGGACTGATTTGCTTTTCCTAAACAGTCGCTATAAATGTCATAAAAGCAAATACTTTTGTACAATTCTTGATTCACTGTTTTGTTCAAATAGGGTTGATTCAGAGATGCACCCCTGTGACGTATCATTACACCTCTTCAATCCTGCCTCGAAATCTTCCCATCAATATCACTAAGACCATCCGACAAGATGAATGGCATGCCCTGCGTGAGTCTGACAGCCACTTTTTCACTTGTGTCAGATTTACAAAATTCATGCCTTGAGGGTTAATCAGTTCATTAATGCATAAACAATTGTGTCTATGATGTGCATGTTTAAAGACAATATTTGTGAAACTATGTGTATACACACTTTTTACTTATAAAGAGATTGTAACTGATCCATCTCCAATCCCCAGTGATAGCAATATTACTTTTCCTGTGACCTTATAGAGAATTAATGGAGAATGAATGGATGGATGATCCTTTGTAACGCTCCTAGCTAGACTTCTTATATTGTTTAAATGAAAGCACACTTTCAGTCACTGGATTAGAGATCTTGCACTTAAGAAGATTCATTATTTCACCAAAAGGTCAACCATTTTATACTGTCTGTCAGCCTACTGACAAATATGCAGAATGCTCACTGAAATTAATATTTCCCTCTTATTTAGATTTAATAACTTCTCTATCTCTTTTTTTATAGAAATACTGGAAACACTTTACAATAAGGTTCATTAGTTAACTACATTAGCTAACATGAACTAATAATGAACTGTACTTCTACAGCATTAATCTTTGTTAATGTTAATTTCAAAATGTACTAATACATTTCTAAAATCAAAAGTTGTATTTGTTAACATTAGTTAATGCACTGTAAACTAACATGAACAAACAATGAACTGCTGTATTTTTATTAACTAACGTTAACAAAGATGAACAAATACAGTAACAAAATTGTATTGCTCATGGTTAGTTACATTAACTAATGTTAACAAATGAACCTTATTGTAAAGTGTTACCGAAATACTTTTATTCAACAAAGATCAAATAAAGTGACAATGTTAAATGTTAAAAAAAGATTTCAATTTCAAACAAATTCTGTTATTTTGAACCTCCACTTCATCAAAGAATACTGAATAAAATGTTTTCACAACTGTTTTCAATTGTGATATTAATAAGAAATGCTATTTTTACATGAGTGAATAGACAAAAGAGTTTGATAAGGTATAATAATATGAAATAATAAGCACAGAAGATGGATCTTTTATTATGGATTATTATTTTCCCTTATTTCAAATCAATAATTTACCTAACTCCTTAATGAATAAAAAAGTTGTGAATGCAAAAGTAAATATTTAGCATGCAATATATATAAGTCATCACTAGATGCTTACAAGCCCTGAATAGCAACAAAATTGGCTTGATGTTGGTGGTTTGTGCTGCAGATCTGCGGAGGATGACAGCAGGTTTTGTGGGCATGGCTGTCTCTATCATCCTTTTTGGCTGGATCATCGGAGTTCTTGGATGCTGTCAACAACATGATCTCATGCAGTATGTAGCTGGACTACTCTTCCTCATGGGCGGTAAGTGTGTTTGTGTGCGTGAGAGAGAAAGAGAGAGAGAGAAAGTGACGGAATGTAACCTGACTGCTCAATTTTGTCGCCATCTAGTGGTTGCTTTCTCATACAACATTATGTAAATACTCAAAGGTGCTTTGAAAATAGATCAAAAGCATGAACTCTTTGTATCCTACATTTGTGATCTAAAAGGAAGGTGTGTTTCATGAATGTTTGATGATACATCTTGAGTAATTTCCTCTCTGACAGGAACCTGCTGTATTATCTCCCTTTGTACGTGTGTGGCGGGCATTAACTTTGAGCTGTCCCGTTACCCACGTTACCTTTACGGCCTTCCAGAGGACATCAGTCATGGGTACGGCTGGTCCATGTTCTGTGCCTGGGGCGGACTGGGTCTCACCCTGCTGGCCGGTTTCTTATGTACGCTGGCCCCTTCTTTAAGCAGCCCCTTGGCCCGCACCACAGTCCACAAGTCCAGGCACGAAAATGGAACTGTGTGAGCAGAGACTTGGAGCAATGTTGCAGAGGCATTTCCACAACATGTATACAGCGTCTACGTAAGGACAAAACATCTGGCCTATTCATCATCATGCGGTAAATTGACTGGATCATCCCTCTATCCATTTTCATATGACTCAAGGGGCTTTCGGGCTCTTGTTGATCACCGCTGTCAACGCAACTTGTGTACACCATCTGTTTGAATAAAAGGTATCTGTACATGGTCTGGACACAGCTGAGAGTCAAGATGGAGACACATGCACGGATCACAGAGCATCTTCCACCCTCTCACATGTCTCACTCTGGCACAAAAAAAAAAAAAAAAAAAACTCCCGACAGAGAAGTGAGCTGGAGGCAACTGTCATCTCTCCAAGAGGATTCATAATAAAATGGTGCTCTCTTTTCAAAATTTCACAACTGCACAGAAATCTTTTCAAAGACAGCAAGAGAACAAATAAATCCACAGGTTTTCTTATAGCTGACTGATGGTGTGGAGGAGTTTAAGCTCAGAATGAAGTGGGGAGCAACAGAAAGGAGAGATAAAAGTATTTCTGTCATTCAAGCTTTGAGAAGCACATTTCCCAAGGCCTCAAAGAGTCTGTACTTGTAAAAAATACTTCATTTTGTCTAGATTTCAGGTCTACATTTGTATGAAATTATGCTTAGGATACAAATGGATCCTTTTCACTCTTTGTTATGATTGTAACGATCGATGACCTGGCTTGGACTGTGTTTTGAGGAATCTGACCAAATTTATTACAAAATGGCATGTGAACCTAATTTGTTTTTGAAAATGTTTGCAGGGGTTATTTCTGAACGTCATTTCTCATGAAGCCTTATTGCTGTTATGAGCACAACACGCTTAGAATCAGAGTTATACGAGAGCTCAGCACCTTCCAACCATGACTGAATGTTGTTGAATAGTCGAGATACAATTAAAGCTCTGGATGCACATGCAAGTGTTATATTTAGTCACAAAAAGAGAAATGAGGTCTACAGAAAGCGTAATGTATAGAGAATTTAAATTGATTGCTGGAGTGGGCTACAATACATGACGCAACAAGCTATAATGTTTACATTACATTATTAACTCCAACCAAACAATATTTTAAACTACCCTGACAAGCCTGGAGGCTTTAATCTAGTAATAATCTAGTAATGTCTTTTTTAACAGTGAGTATGTCTCCACGTTGTCATGAATAATTCATGTTGATTCTTCTCACCAATGGATATTATTTATTGAGGATGCTACTGTGAAAAGCACAGTTACCATAAATCATTTAACAACGCCTCACATGTCTTTGCCAAATGTATATTCATAGTCTCAGACCTCCACATACTCCAGATCAAGTCTTGAGCACAACGTACTGATGTTGATATTCACGGCGGGGATGTGGAAATGCAATAGTTAAAGGTGCTAAAGAGGATGTTTTGTTTTATACATTTTTGCAATATTACTTGAAACTGTCTTTACTAACTGATAAAAGACTATTTATTAGGTGCACTGAAAGGAATAATATTAATATACATAATCTGTGCATGAGGTAGGGCCTTAAAAACATCAGCATAAACGATTGGCCCTCTGGCTTGTCAATCACTGCCGTGACGTTCCTTGTGAGAGACGAGCGCGGCTGCGCGCTCCAGTAACTTTCCACACTCCACAGGCGCCGCATGCAATGTTTTTGTCAGGAGACAGGAGTAACAACTGCAGGTTATGAGTTACCTGCGGTGAGTCCGACATAATGAATCCACTAACACGACACAGCGAATGCCGGTGGTAAACACTCGTGTTCCAATACTCGTGCACGAGTTTTGGGAGGCGTTCCCTCGAAAGGAGGGGGTTTGTTCTTACGCATGCGCTCATTTCAAAAACTCAGTAACAGTCTTTGGTTTCTCAGTCGATGAAAAGATCCTCTTTATCACCTTTAACGTAAGACGTTATAAGGACTGCAAATACTGTGGAAGTATTCCGAGGGGGTATTTTGGGAAATAGGAAAGTGTTTGTAAATTACATTTGAGGGGAAACTGGGGAGTCCAGTCGTTTTTATGGAAAAGCTTGTTTTGTGCTTTAATTGTATACAGCTGATTGGCACAAACATTTATGTCATAGACATAAAATGAACAAAGCCAAAAGAACAAATCCCTTTAGGTAGATAGGAAAGAGTTGTATTGAGTGTGAACTTTCTGATGAACTGCAGATCAGGTATTGACTGAAAACATATTGGCAAAGAAGTAATAAACGCCATTTAGAAAAGATGAAAATGAGAATGTTTTGGAGAGCATTAAAAAAGAGCACAAATGTGTAAAAAAAATAAATAAATGCAGTTTCAGGTGTTTTGTCACTTTTGGGGAGATATGAGAGACATTTGTACAAATGCTGCCATTTTCTTTGGCAGCTGAAGTAGCACCACTTTTTTATTTATTTTGGGTATGAACTGTTTTTACTGGTTCATTTCATAAGGAGAAAACAGGTGTCATTGTCTCGCATGCAGTCATATTGATTCACTTCAGTGTATTTAGATTGTGTCAATTTTTTTAAAATGACTTATTTTATGAAATAAAATGTTAGTAGCATTTCATCACAAGGTGCTTTTCATTTATATTTCATAATTTTTTTAATTAAAATGTTTTTGAATGTGAAAGTCCCCATTGGCTTCTATATGAGTACATATACAAGATTGCATGCTTGTGTAAGACAATTAATAATAATCCTGAGTACATGAAGGGAAGCATATGGGGCCGGTGGATCATGTTTAATATATTTTCGGTAACACTTTGTACCTTAATGTTACTTAATTGACCTGAGCTAACATGAACTAACAATGAACAGTTGTATTTTTTGTTAACTAACATTAACAAAGATTTATAAATACTGTTACAAATGTATTGCTCATTAGTTAATATACTAATGTTAACTAATGGGGCTTTATTGTAAAGTGTTACCATACATTATATACTGCATAGTTATATGTTTAGTCCTCTAGACAATTTTCTACACAAGAAGGTAATGCTGCAGTAATGCTATAGTACTGAAATACAGCTCAAAACTTGATATAGGGCACCACCTAGAGGTTCTTTGTGGAACAAGTTCATTTTAAACCCTGACTCAAAAGACATTACAGAAGTGTCTTTGTAAACTCTTTGTAAAGAATACAGCATAACATCCATAAATCAGATCAAAATAAAAAGTTACAATATTGGCTTCCCAGTAAATGATTTAATATTAGAGATTCTGCCCTTTATGCTTTTAAAATTGTGAACATCATAAAAAAGTCTTAAAAATTCTTAATATCTGTGAACAAAATGAACAAATGGGTCAATATTTTTTTGCGTCAGGTCAGATTTTACATTGGACATCAAATGATGACCCAGCACAGTATCAAAATTGTGTATCATACAAAAGTATACAGAATGTTTTAAAAACTCTGAAATTCATATATATAATCAACTGTAGATTCATCAATAAGCAACATTAGGATACCTTGGGCTTAATACAAAAGCAATTTTATAAATGCATAAACATCAGCATAAGTGTGATTTACACCTTAAGTGTTCAATAGTAAATGTCACTTTTAAATTTAAATGGTTTTATAATCTAGGATGGTTTTATGAATATTCTTTTTGCCAGTGAACCCATATTTAAAGTAGTCTTTGTTACATTTTCTTTTAAAGGTGCCATCAAACGTTTTTTACAAGATGTAATATAAGTCTAAGGTGTCCCCTGAATGTGTCTGTGAAGTTTCAGCTCAAAATACCCCATAGATTTTTTTAAATAATTTTTTTAACTGCCTATTTTGGGGCATCATTAACTATGCACTGATTCATGCTGCTGGCCCTTTAATTGCTCTCTGTTATTATCGCTCCATCTGCCATTTTTTGCTATTGTCCTTGCTTGCTTACCTAGTCTGATGATTCAGCTGTGACAGATCAAGACGATAATACTGGCTGCCCTTGTCTAATGCCTTTTATAATGTTGGAAATGTGGGCTGGCATATGCAAATATTGGGGGCGTACACCCCGACTGTTACGTAACAGTCGGTGTTATGTTGAGATTCGCCTGTTCTTCGGAGGTCTTTTAAACAAATGAGATTTATATAAGGAGGAAACAATGGAGTTTGAGACTCACTGTATGTCATTTCCATGTACTGAACTCTTGTTATTTAACTATGCCGAGGTAAATTCAATTTTCAATTCGATGGCACCTTTAACATGTATAGTTTTGTTGTCTTTTTTTTATTTTTTTCAAAAGCATTTTCATCCTCTTAAGCTGTCTGCAACCCTATCAGAATATACCTGTGACACATTTGTGAGTCATGATGACCCAAAAAGTTTCAGGACCACTGCCCTAAAGAAAGATGAATTACAAAATTCAAAGACCAAGCCACCTGGGCTGCTTCCCTCCTAGAAAAACTAAATCAGCCTGCTGTTGATTTAACAGAGCTAGCAGTTACTGAGTCACATCACTTCTTAAAGCGGGAGTGAGTACCCATGACCATATAACTGTCCCTGGACAGCTCTCTCTTGACTGGGGACCTGCCATTAGGCTTGCAGGCTTTGGTTCCAGGCCGGGCGATCATGGTCATCCTGCACGGGTCATGCTTTAATAAGTAAGTAGCAAAGGTCTCCCATCCACCACCAACACGCACCATGGCATGTTTATCATTCAACATCTGTAAAAGTGAGAAAGCATGAGATAGAGAATACACAAGAAATTCTTGATTAAATATTTGTTCAACAAAAGAAATTTCACAGATGTTAAAGGGTATTTCTTCTACTTCAACTATTTTTTGAAAATAAAATCTCTTAAAACTCTTATCTAACAATGTCCTAAAGAGTAGATATACAGTTTTTCCAACACATCTCAAATCATGTGTTTTGTTTAGCATTACTACCATGGAATTTTGTTTTTGTTTTTTTTTAAATAAAATGTTTCTATTGTCATTCTAAGTTTATTGCTAGCATTTATCTTAAAAATGATTCGCAATGACACATGCTCCAATGATGCCACAGCTGTGGGATGGTAATATTTTATGAAGCCTATTGAATTTATACAAATCATTCCACAAAACAACTACTGAAATGGTTTCTGATGTGTTTAGATTATCTTTTTAAACATGACTATGAAAATTCAGCATAAAATATATTTTTTTATATTATGTAATATTTCATATTTTATGATGAATTTTTATAGTTTAAAGCTGCAGTCCGTAACTTTTTTTTGGTTAAAAATTATCCAAAATCTATTTTTGAGCAAGTACATAACCAGCCAGAGTTCAAAACTCTCATTATCTTAGCTTGATTCACAACGGTAAGCTTGTAATAATGTTTTATAATAAGAGCGACATGGTGGATTTCCGTCATGTCTGTAAACAGAAAGGAAGGTCCGAAAACCAGTCAGTATCTGGTGTGACCACCATTTGCCTCACGCAGTGCAACACATCTCCTTCGCATAGAGTTGATCAGGTTGTTGATTGTGGCCTGTGGAATGTTGGTCCACTCCTCTTCAATGGCTGTGCGAAGTTGCTGGATATTGGCAGGAACTGGAACACGCTGTCGTATACGTCAATCCAGAGTATCCCAAACATGCTCAATGGGTGACATGTCCGGTGAGTATGCTGACAATGCAAGAACTGGGATGTTTTCAGCTTCCAGGAATTGCGTACAGATCCTTGCAACATGGGGCCGTGCATTATCATGCTGCAACATGAGGTGATGGTCGTGGATGAATGGCACAACAATGGGCCTCAGGATCTCATCACGGTATCTCTGTGCATTCAAAATGCCATCAATAAAATGCACCTGTGTTCATTGTCCATAACATACGCCTACCCATACCATAACCCCAACGCCACCACGGGCCACTCGATCCACAACGTTGACATCAGCAAGCCGCTCACCCACACGATGCCATACACGCTGTCTGCCATCTGCCCTGTACAGTAAAAATTGGGATTTATCCGTGAAGAGAACACCTCGCCATCGAATGTGAGCATTTGCCCACTCAAGTCGGTTACGACGACGAACTGCAGTCAGGTCGAGACCCCGATGAGGATGACGAGCATACAAGTGAGCTTCCCTGAGACGGTTTCTGACAGTTTGTGCAGAAATTCTTTGGTTATGCAAACCGATTGTTGCAGCAGCTGTCCGGGTGGCTGGTCTCAAACAATCTTGGAGGTGAAGATGCTGGACGTGGAGGTCCTGGGCTGGTGTGGTTACACGTGGTCTGCGGTTGTGAGGCCGGTTGGATGTACTGCCAAATTCTCTGAAACACCTTTGGAGATGGCTTATGGTAGAGAAATGAACATTCAATTCACGGGCAACAGCTCTGGTGGACATTCCTGCAGTCAGCATGCCAGTTGCACGCTCCCTCAAAACTTGCGACATCTGTGGCATTGTGCTGTGTGATAAAACTGCACATTTTAGAGTGGCCTTTTATTGTGGCCAGCCTAAGGCACACCTGTGCAATAATCATGCTGTCTAATCAGCATCTTGATATTCCACACCTGTGAGGTGGATGGATTATCTCGGCAAAGGAGAAGTGCTCACTAACACAGATTTAGACAGATTTGTGAACAATATTTGAGAGAAATAGGCCTTTTGTGTTCATAGAAAAAGTCTTAGATCTTTGAGTTCAGCTCATGAAAAATGGGGGCAAAAACAAAAGTGTTGCGTTTATAATTTTGTTTAGTGTATATAGGCTATATATACCATATCTCACAGAAGTGAGTACACCCCTCACATTTTTGTAAATATTTTATTATATCTTTTCATGTGACAACACTGAAGAAATTACACTTTGCTACAATGTAAAGTAGTGATTGTACAGCTTGAATAACAGTGTAAATTTGCTGTCCTCTCAAAATAACTCAACACACAGCCATTAATGTCTAAACTGCTGGCCACAAAAGTGAGTACACCCCTAAGAGTCCTCTTCCACTCCACCATGACGACATCACAGAGCTGGCAGATGTTAGACACCTTGCACTCCTCCACCTTCCGTTTGAGGATGCCCCACAGATTCTCAATAGGGTTTAGGTACCCTCAGCTTCTTTAGCAAGGCAGTGGTCATCTTGGAGGTGTGTTTGGGGTCGTTATCATGTTGGAATACTGTCCTGCGGCCCAGTCTCGGAAGAGAGGGGATCATGCTCTGCTCATTCATGGTTTCCTTAATGAACTGTAGCTCCCCAGTGCTGGCAGCATTCATGCAGCCCCAGACCATGACACTCCCACCACCATGCTTGACTGTAGGCAAGACACACTTGTCTTTGTACTCCTCACCTGGTTGCCGCCACACACGCTTGACACCATCTGAACCAAATAAGTTTATCTTGGTCTCATCAGACCACAGGACATGGTTCCAGTAATCCATGTCCTTAGTCTGCTTGTCTTCAGCAAACTGTTTGCAGGCTTTCTTGTGCATCATCTTTAGAAGAGGCTTCCTTCTGGTATGACAGCCATTCAGACCAATTTGATGCAGTGTGTGGCGTATGGTCTGAGCACTGACAGGCTGACCCCCCACCACTTCAACCTCTGCAGCAATGCTGGCAGCACTTATACGTCTATTTCCCAAACACAACCTGTGGATATGACGCTGAGCATGTGCACTCAACTTCTTTGGTCGACTGTGGCAAGGCCTGTTCTGGAACCTGGAACCTGTCCTGTTAAACCGCTGTATGGTCTTGGCCACCGTGCTGCAGCTCAGTTTCAGGGTCTTGACAATCTTCTTATAGCCTACACCATCTTTATGTAGAGCAACGATTCTTTTTTCAGATCCTCAGAGAGTTCTTTGCCATGAGGTGCCATGTTGAACTTCCAGTGACCAATATGAGAGAGTGAGAGTGATAACACCAAATTTAACACATCTGCTCCCCATTCACACCTGAGACCTTGTAACACTAATGAGTCACATGACACAGAGGAGAGAAAATGGCTATTTGGGCCCAATTTGGACATTTTCACTTAGGGGTGTACTCACTTCTGTGGCCAGTGGTTTAGACATTAATGGCTGTGTGTTGAGTTATTTTGAGGGGACAGCAAATTTACACTGTTATACAAGCTGTACACTCACTACTTTACATTGTAGCAAAGTGTCATTTCTTCAGTGTTGTCACATGAAAAGATATAATAAAATATTTACAAAAATGTGACGGGTGTACTCACGTCTGTGAGATACTGTATATATATATATATATATATATATATATATATATATATATACATTTAAAAAAAATTATATATATATATATATAATTTTTTTTTTTTTTTTTAAATGATCTCCCCAATACCTCCTCCTCCTTCATAAAATATTCAAAGTGTAGGCTACATCTAATATGCAACAGATCCGATGAAAGGCAAATGATCAAGTCAGAAAGGCTGCGAGAGTGAGTCAGTGTGTGTGTGTGTGTGTGTGTGTGTGTGTGTGTGTGTGTGTGTGTGTGTGTGTGTGTGTGTGTGTGTGTGTGTGTGAGTGAGGGGGGGCTGTGCTGTTAAAATCTCATTAAGCCTAATGAAACACCACCTCACGGCACCAGCTGAGCACCAGCGCAGGACAAATCCACACACACGGGCTTTTCAGACATACACCTATGGCGCGTGGCATGAAGCTCACTCGCTGCCACGGCAACCGCTTCAGAGCATGAACAAGACACACGAAATAGAAATGCACCGAAACTGAGAACGAGAGCACAGGAAGGGTCACGTCTCCTGAGAAATGTGTCTCTGTCCCCTGAGGCACCGACAGTCATCTATTTCTTCCTCCCCTCCACCTTATCAGTCTTGACCCCCTCATTAGAAAGCTGTTAAGCTGCTGGTAATACAACCAGATTTATGTGTTTTGCACCTCCCACCCCTCCAAACCCTTTTAGCTTGATGCATCCTAATAGAGGGATACAGCCTATTCATGCGTGCGCACGTTTGCCAAGCAGGGTAATTCTAATTACCATGCGGTTTGATCAGTCTCAGCTGTTTCCAAGCAGATTAAAATGTCAGGGCTGACAGAAGAGGTGAGGGCGAGCGAGAATTAACAAATACACAGAAAGCCGCGAGGGAGGGGGAGTCTGTTTAAGAAAAGCCCGCGTCAGTCAAACCTTTAGCGCTTCTGACCTGTACGTAAATAAAAACAGTGCAGGATGTTAGTCCGTTCTGAAAAACCTGTGTAGTCAAAATCCAACATCGTACCACATTATTCCCATTTACAACACTCTTTAGTCTTTTATCTCATTCTCTATTATATAATGTCAACGAAATTGATTTTAGTCTTTTTGTTCGTCTTTTTCCTCCACTGAAAATTTAATGGGAAAGGGACGAGAGCGAGCGTGCTGTTGTTAACACACTAACCACTAGATGGCAGATTGTAGCTTTTATTTCCTTGTTTGAACAGGACCTGACTGAGTACACGTATTCTTGAAGTCTAGATAGAGTTCAAATAACTAGTATACAGGTGCTGGTCATATAATTAGAATATCATCAAAAAGTTGATTTATTTCACTAATTCCATTCAAAAAGTGAAACTTGTATATTATATTCATTCATTACGCACAGACTGATATATTTCAAATGTTTATTTCTTTTAATTTTGATGATTATAACTGACAACTAAGGAAAATCCCAAATTCAGTATCTCAGAAAATTAGAATATTATTTAAGACCAATACAAAGAAAGGATTTTTAGAAATCTTGGCCAACTGAAAAGTATGAACATGAAAAGTATGAGCATGTACAGCACTCAATACTTAGTTGGGGCTCCTTTTGCTTGAATTACTGCAGCAATGCGGCGTGGCATGGAGTCAATCAGTCTGTGGCACTGCTCAGGTGTTATGAGAGCCCAGGTTCCTCTGATAGTGGCCTTCAGCTCTTCTGCATTGTTGGGTCTGGCATATCGCATCTTCCTCTTCACAATACCCCATAGATTTTCTATGGGGTTAAGGTCAGGCGAGTTTGCTGGCCAATTAAGAACAGGGATACAATGGTCCTTAAACCAGGTACTGGTAGCTTTGGCACTGTGTGCAGGTGCCAAGTCCTGTTGGAAAATGAAATCTGCATCTCCATAAAGTTGGTCAGCAGCAGGAAGCATGAAGTGCTCTAAAACTTCCTGGTATACGGCTGCGTTGACCTTGGACCTCAGAAAACACAGTGGACCAACACCAGCAGATGACATGGCACCCCAAACCATCACTGACTGTGGAAACTTTACACTGGACCTCAAGCAACGTGGATTATGTGCCTCTCCTCTCTTCCTCCAGACTCTGGGACCCTGATTTCCAAAGAAAATGCAAAATTTTCTTTCATCAGAGAACATAACTTTGGACCACTCAGCAGCAGTCCAGTCCTTTTTGTCTTTATCCCAGGCGAGACGCTTCTGACGCTGTCTGTTGTTCAAGAGTGGCTTGACACAAGGAATGCGACAGCTGAAACCCATGTCTTGCATACGTCTGTGCGTAGTGGTTCTTGAAGCACTGACTCCAGCTGCAGTCCACTCTTTGTGAATCTCCCCCACATTTTTGAATGGGTTTTGTTTTACAATCCTCTCCATGGTGCAGTTATCCCTATTGCTTGTACACTTTTTTTCTACCACATCTTTTCCTTCCCTTCGCCTCTCTATTAATGTGCTTTGACACAGAGCTCTATGAACAGCCAGCCTCTTTTGCAATGACCTTTTGTGTCTTGCCCTCCTTGTGCAAGGTGTCAATGGTCATCTTTTGGACAACTGTCAAGTCAGCAGTCTTCCCCATGATTGTGTAGCCTACAGAACTAGACTGAGAGACCATTTAAAGGCCTTTGCAGGTGTTTTGAGTCAATTAGCTGATTAGAGTGTGGCACCAGGTGTCTTCAATATTGAACCTTTTCACAATATTCTAATTTTCTGAGATAGTGAATTTGGGATTTTCCTTAGTTTTCAGTTATAATCATCAAAATTAAAAGAAATAAACATTTGAAATATATCAGTCTGTGTGTAATGAATGAATATAATATACAAGTTTCACTTTTTGAATGGAATTAGTGAAATAAATCAACTTTTTGATGATATTCTAATTATATGACCAGCACCTGTATGTTCTAAAAAGGGGCTGGATATTATACACACCTTTATATTAGTGAAATACAGCATGTATGGTAGAGGAAATGGCTGAGATGGCAAACAGTAGTAACCCACCTTAAAAAAGATTAGCTGTAATGTATACACACAGGAAAAGCTCTTTAAAGCACATTAAGCTGCTATAGAGACAAAAACAACACTACCAGGCCCTGGTTTGTTTTACTGTCTGCCTCCATTTTCAACGCACCTGGATGAGATCCATATCTGACCCTTAATCTGCCTTTTGTGTAACAAGAATGAATAATGAATATGTCCTTAATTACTGAACAGACCAAGAAGCAAGATAAACTTAGTGGAACCTATCAAAAATACACAATGTATAAAAAGTGCTAAAGGTGGTGAAGCTTGTGTTAGCCATATTCATTTATAAATGGGGTGTCCATGAAAGGAGAGTTTTATCAGATAAAGGTAAACAGCTTTCAACAGTCTTTGTTAAAATGGCATTATGCTTTCCAGTCAGCTCTAAAGAGAGAAGTATTCATGGACCCATTAACATCCCTGTTAATGACAGACATGACATGAATCGTATTTCTTAGTGATTCACTGATTCTTCACCCCTTCCGCTACACAGCTCAGCCATTGTGATGATCTATGGATCTTCCTTCTCTTTCATTTTAGCCCAGGATGTCACAACAAAAGTTTAAAAAAAAAAAAAAAAAAAAAAAAAAAAGTCCCACTCCCTTCCACTGAAAAGAATGGTGAGAAATGATATTAAAAGCTCCCCTTCTCTTTCTCTTTGAGTGCTACAGTAAGCCTCACTCTCTAATTGGATCTCTGACAGAAAGCAGCTGCTTTTCTTCCTCTGCCACACATTCTGTTGCCCTGAAGGATTTGTCTGATTGAAAAATCATAAAAGGGAGTGGTGGAGCCAACAAAAGCTCCACAATCACACTACTAATCACTAGATCAGTAACCTACATATAGATGAATTATACTTTTGCAATAAAAAAGTGCAGATCTAGCTGCTGATGTTGGTTATTGCTGCTGCTGCAAAACAAGTACAGGACTTGCTACTGCCAATACATAAACAACACACTGCTGTGAGCAAGTAAAACATGCTGCTGCTTTACAAAAGCATACATGAATTACTCATAGCAGATATATACAGGTGGAGCTGGGGAAGGTGGAGGGTTTCTGAAAGCGTGCTGCAACATCTACAGCAAAAGCTGACCAAGTACTTGAAGGTTGAGCAGCGACTGATTGGCTACTGATACAGCAGGAAGGAACCAATCAATTGTGCTCTATAGAGAATGATGTGATTGCAAGCAGATTGAGTTAAGGGCCTATTAGCCTGCACTATCTAGAGTTTCATGACAGAACTTTGTATTGCTAGATAAATATCAAAAGCAAAGAAAGTTCTCATTAACATTAACAAACAGCTAGATGTATTGATGGCTATTGTGACAGTGAACACAAATAGTATGTGTTACATACAGTAAGTGTAAACTGATATGTTTAATTAAGCATGTAATGAGTTTGTACAGGTCCCAAATGAGACACAGTGACAATTCTGTTAAGAGTTCAACTATTCCCTGTAGGGTTTAGATGCATTTTCTCTTTTAAAGACTAAAAAAAAAAGTGATAAAATAGCATACATGACCATTTTGGCACTTTGAGTTTTAATATAATCTAAATTCTGTGTATTTTCAGTATGACTGAGTGTTTTATTTTTGTTTCTTATGAAGTATTTGTGTTATTTTCTGGTATATGTGACTCGACTTTCCAGCCCTAATCCTAGACATTTGTTAGTCTGAACCTCCTTTTTCTCTATTCAAAGGTGTGAACCTTTTCTTCATGTTGCCAGGCAACACCAGCTCCCATGCGACTTTGCCTTGACTGAGTACTGTTCTCTCAGGTTCAAAACTAATATTTGTGCTTCTAAAGATACAGTGAAAGCACAGCAGAGCTTGTTGACATATCGATGCTTATAACAAACAATGAGACATGAGTTTTCATATCGCTTCATATCCTTCCACAGAAGTCAATGGAAACCAGACAAACTGCAATAATAAATATTGAATAACATTTTCAATCAGCTAAATGGAGTAAAAAATGCAGTCTGTGGTGGAAAGAGCAGTACATACCCTGACATAGAGAACTTTGTCTCCGACACGATAATGGCCTTTTGGCTGCTTCTCAATGCAGAATTTGACTGGACATTTGCATGGTGGATCCTCTGATATTTGCCTTACCTGAAAAAAAGCAACAAAGAAAACATGCTTTTGATAATGAGCATAAAATCATGCACCAGTACGGTCAAGGATTGGGAAACCACATACAGTATATGACCTGAAAGTACTCACAATCTCATCCAGCAGGTTCCCACGGCTCTTTTTCCCATTAGTCTTTCCAAAGCTGTTTGTCGGAGAGGGTGGCATTGATTTGACGGGTGTCCTGATGGGTGATGGTGGAGTTGGTGAAGTTTGCTGAGGTTCTGACGGGGTGTTTGAGTCAGAGGAGATGGACGTGGACTCTGGGGGAGGGGTAGGGGTCAGTGGAGTAGAGGGATAGGGGTCTGGAGGAGGGGATGGAGGAGAGATGGGTGAGGGGGTTGAGATTACAGGGGGCTCTGGATCAGGAGGGAAAAAAACAGGTGGGGTGGAGGGAGATGGCAGCGGTGAGGCAAAGAACATGGATGGTGACAGAGACGCATTTTCCTCTTTCTCAATCTCTCTCTCAAGCTTGACCAGCGCAGGGGGCTCAATGCCATACCTGAGGGAGAACATTTCTTCAACTCTGACTGAGAGATGAAAATACGATAATGACATGTGATAGTAAATGACTGTAATGGATCAAAGGACCTCACCTTGAAGCAATTCTCCCAAGTTGCATGAGACACAAGCATACATCCCTAGGATGCTTCTGAAGAACTGGTGAAACACATACATTGTCATACATGCACAAAAACAAAATCCTCAGAGACCTATGATGTCAGCATGTTTAAAACAAACATATACTGTACCCTGGACGTAACAATGGACAAGACCGAGCTTTGATGGTCTCATACAAAGATTCCCAAAGCAAAAAGACATTTGATATGTCTATTCAGCTAAATAACATTATACCCTCTCAAATAACATTATCATAACCCCGCAAAGAGAATGACGGTGACTGAAAGAAGCCTCAGTTTGTATCTAGAATCTCACTGAGAACATTTTTTTTTTTTTTGAGTAACAAAAAGATATCTTACTCAGTTTTTATTTAAAAATATCCACCCTAAAAACAAGATACATTTATTTGAGTATCACATTTCATAAAATCTAAAATAATAACAAATAATGAGGTTTATGTTTAAAGCAAGAACAAATATTTTCCAATTATATAAGAAAAATCATAAAATTATTTTAATATTTTTTAAAAATTATTTTATTATTTCTTATTTTGTTGTAAATTATTATTTCTTACCCCCTTCTCTTCATCTCACTAATTTTGAGTTTGATTTCTCTGAAAAAAGATTTAAAGGGATAGTTCACACAAAAATGAAAATTGTGTCATCATTTACACATCTTCGTAAAGGAAGGAACACACCAAGCCGACGCAGACGAACTAGTGGTGACGAAAGCAGACTGTGGGGTTAGTTCACATCGGCATCGTCTGGGTCCAAAGTTGCCCTGACACACCAAACCGACGCTCGACAGCTGACGGCCAAGTAGCACGTCCGTTCTGCGCCTGCGTAAGATGAAATGCCTTTCCGTACCAGCAGGTGGCAGTAGCTGAACAGCCAATCAGAATGATCAGATGGCCTGACGAGCTCTGATTCAACATGTCGAATCGGCCGAAAAAAAGCAGAGGAGGAAAAACTTCAGCCGACAGTGCGGAACACACTGAGAAAACTTAGTCAGTCGATGAACAAAAGCTGCCCTAAGGCCAACTGTTGGCTTGGTGTGTTCCTGCCTTAAGACTTTCGTTCATATCAGAAGAAAAACTAAGAGATTTTCAATGAAATCTGAGAGATTTCTGTCTCTCCGTTGACAGTCCATGCAACTACCAACTTCAAAAAGTTAGTAAAGAGATCTTAAAAATGAGTCCATATGAGTTGAGCGGTTTAGTGTGGATCTTCTGTAGAGACTCAATCACTTTAGATGATGAACAGATTTAATTTAGCCTTTTATTCACATAAACATTCATCAACTCACACATCAGTTATGGTAAACGGAAGCTCAAGCATGTTCGCTTGACGTGCAAGAACCAATGAGCTTCATTCTCGCGTGTCAAGCAGTTCGGTTGAGCTTCTGTTTATGTTCGCTGATGTGAATAAAAGCCTAAATTCAGTCTGTTCATCATATAAAGTGATCGAGTTTCTTCAGAAAAATTAGTCTATTTTGTTTTAAAGGATTAGTTAACTTTTAAATAAACTTTTCTTGATAATTTACTCACCTCCATGTCATCCAAGATGTCCATGTTTTTCTTTCTTCAGTCGAAAAGAAATTAAAGTTTTTGATGAAAACATTCCAGGATTTTTCTCCTTATAGTAGACTTGAATGGGCACCAAACGATTGAGGGTCAAAATTAGTTTCACTGCAGCTTCAAATTGTTCAAAACGATCCCAGATGAGAGATAAGGGTCTTATCTAGTGAAACCATTGCTCATTTTCTGAAAAAAAATGAAAATTATATAAGTTTTAACCACAAATGCTCATCTTGAACTAGCTCTCTTCTTCTTCTTCTTCTTCTCTATTTGAATTCCGGCAGTGTAGACACTGCTAAGTGTATTACTGCCCTCCACAGGCCAAAGTTTGAACTAATTTTTATATGCAATATGCTAGTTCAATAGTATATAACAATTAGTTCAAACTTTGACCTGTGGAGGGCAGTAATACACTTAGCAGTGTCTACACTGCTGGAATTCAAATAGAGAAGAAGAAGAAGAGAGCTAGTTCAAGATGAGCATTTAAGGTTAAAACTTAAATAATTTTAAATTCTTTTCAGAAAATGAGTGATGGTTTCACTAGATAAGACCCTTATTTCTCATCTGGGATCGTGTTGAACAATTTGAAGCTGCAGTGAAACTAATTTTGACCTTCAACTGTTTGGTGCCCATTCAAGTCTACTATAAGGAGAATAATCCTGGAATGTTTTCATCAAAAAATTTAATTTCTTTTCGACTGAAGAAAGAAAGACATGGACATCTTGGATGACATGGGGGTGAGTAAATTATCAGGAAAGGTTTATTTAAAAGTGGACTAATCCTTTAAGGATGCTTAGATATTTTTACTGGAAAACAGTAAAAAGGCTATGGCCTGTCTTAATGAGACAATAGCCAAAATAAGAGCATTTTCATCCTCTAACTAAGTCATTAAAGATGTTTGCATGAGCTTCCCAACCCATTTTTGAGCCTTTGCAATGCAGACACAAAACAAACTTTGTAGTGTTTGCGCTGACATTAGTGATATATTTGTTGTGCAGTGGAAAAGTGGAAAAAAAATAGACGCTAATTTTGTTGGAAAAGGGTGTTGAAACTTGTATCAACAAGAACAAAAACTGAAATCTGTCTCCTTTACATTCTGACAAGGTGTGAATCCTTATGAAAACAAAGAAACAACAGCTAAATCCAAAATAGCCTCATTTTGAAAGCTATGATAAATGTTGGCTTGATTTAAAGTCCTAATAATTTTGGGTATCAATGTACACTGATTTGAGGTTTAAAATAAACAGAATTTTATCTTTCTCAATTTGGAAAATGTACATTAATTTATGTCATAGAGTTAAATGCATTTAAACTGACAGGCATGTGCACATACAAACGTTAGATCAACACACTGGCTCTGTCACTGCAAATGTCCCTCAGGTTTTAAGACTATGGTATTTTAGCCCTCTCTTCATGTAATATGACCTATAAACCTGTAAAATTACCAGAACTAAAAGACTGAGAAAAGGGTTTTGTTGCTTTTATAGCAGTTATTGAACACTAGCTCACACTGCATTATTTTATCTATCCTCTCAAAACCTTTCAATGTGCACTCTTTTTCATTTTCACTATTATTGTATTGTATTCTCTATCTTTGACCCTATGTTTTCATTCCCCATTTTACCCCGACCTACTGTCCTTTCATTTCTATTTCCTTCTCTTTCTCTCCATTATTCATCACACAGTGATGGACAGCAGGGGCCAAGGGTGTGACGCAGTGAACAGTAGAGTGACACAGATATTGATACTGCTTGCTATTCAGCAGTTCTTTAGGGCCACAGCCCCACAGGACAACAGCCTGCATAGACACAGACACAGAGGAAGTAAGGCTCATTCTAACCAGACATCTCACTTAAAAGGTTAGTTCACCCAAAATTAAAAAAAAAAAAAAAAAAAAAAAAACTGCCTTATAGCATGCTTGAGCTTCCATTTACCATAACTGATGTGTGCATTGATGAATTTTTATATGTGAATAAAAGCTTAAATCAAATCTGTTCATCATAAAAGGGATCATGTCTCTTCACAAAATTTGGACTAAACTACTCAATTCATAAATGGATTCAACTTTTTGAAGCGTTAAAGTGGTAGTTGTGTGGACTGCCAATGAAGGGACAAAATGTTCTCTGATTTTATTACAATATCTTAATTTGTGTTCTGAAGATGAACGAAAGTCTTACGGGTTTGGAAAGACATTAGGGTAGTAATTAATGACAGAATTTTCATTTTTGGGTGAACTAACCCTTTAATGATATTATGAGTGTAAAAGTGGGCAAGGAAAACACAGATCTTTCTGTGCTGAAAATGTGTCCATGGTCAGATTTCTCAGGATTTTTGGTGAATCATCTCAGACGTACAAGCACATACCACTTGTACAGTTTAATCACAAAGATAGTATATTCACAAGCTAATATCTTAAACATAAACAAACAAAAGAACTTGATATGATAAGAGAAAACTGGTGCTTTGGAATACTCACCAAGATCTTCAGACTCAAACAGATGTGATGGCTCTATGCCAATTTTACGGCACCAGTACAGAAAGTTAGCAGCGTTGTCCCTAGCAAAGAATGATCCAGAGGCTGCATCAGGCCGCCAGCGAATCACACGCCGAATAAAGGGCTATAAACACAGAAGAAACCAACTGAAATGTAACTCTGGTTAGCTTATTATGTGCTCATTTGAATATTTACAGTATAAAAATAGCTCAAAAGATAATAGTCCCTCTATTAGGCGACACTATTGTCAAATAACATACATTGTTCATGTGTCCTAAAATTTGCATTCTCATGCCAATGCTAGTAATTTTAGGGCACATCTTGAAGGGATAGTTCACCCAGAAATGAAAATTCTGTTATCATTTACTCACCCTCATGTCGTTCCAAATCCGTAAGACTTCGGAATCTTCGGAACACAAATGAAGATCTTTTTGATGAAATCTGAGAGCGTTCTGTCCCTCCATAGATAGCTACACAACAACCACTTTGACTCTTCAAAAAGTTCATAAAGAGATTGTAAAACGAATCCATATGAATTGAGTGGTTTAGTCCAAATTTAACTTTCAAATTTAACAGTCAACTTTATATGATGAACAAACAGATTTAATTTAATCTTTTGTTGACATATAAACATTCATCAACTCACACATCAGTTGTAGTAAACAGAAGCTCAAGCATGTTTGCTTGACAGTACAAGAACCAATGAGATTTGTTCCCATGTGCTATGCAGCACGTTTGAGCTTCTGGAAGAGGTTTGATCTCACGCGTCAAGCAGGTTCAGTTGAGCTTCTGTTCATGTTTGCTGATCGATGTTTATGTGAATAAAAGCCTATATTCAATCTGTTCATCATATAAAGCGATCGAGTCTCTTCAGAATATTTTTTGAAGCATCAAAATGGTAGTTGCATAGCTGTAAATAGAGGAAAAGAAAGCTTTCGGATTTCATCAAAAAGATCTTCATTTGTGTTCTGAAGATGAAACTAAAGTCTTACAGGTTTGGAACGACATTAGGGTGAGTAATTAATGACAGAATTTTCATTTTTGGGTGAACTAACCCTTCAATAATAAGCTTAGGATCAAACTACCCATAATATGAGCACCTTGCCATTGCTTGACAGAATCATTTTCTCCTGTAGCGTTTCTGCAAGCTGACACAGGACAACACCAGTGTCTAGTCTGTCCATGAAGTTATCCACTGTTATATCCAAACCTGTAAAAGAAGCATTCAGAGAGACAAATGAACATTAAAGGTGCCCTAGAATTAAAAATTGAATTTTCCTCGGCATAGTTAAATAACAAGAGTTCAGTACATGGAAATGACATACAGTGAGTCTCAAACTCCATTATTTCCTCCTTCTTATATAAATCTCATTTGTTTAAAAGACCTCCGAAAAACAGGCGAATCTCAACATAACACCGACTGTTACGTAACAGTCGGGGTGTACGCCCCCAATATTTGCATATGCCAGCCCATGTTCAATGCATTACACAAGGGCAGCCAGTATTAACGTCTGGATGTGCACAGCTGAATCGTCAGACTAGATAAGCAAGCAAGGACAATAGCGAAAAATGGCAGATGGAGCAATAATAACTGACATGATCCATGATATCATGATATTTTTAGTGATATTTGTAAATTGTCTTTCTAAATGTTTCGTTAGCATGTTGCTAATGTACTGTTAAATGTGGTTAAAGTTACCATCGTTACTTACTGTACTCACGGAGACAAGAGCTGTCGCTATTTTCATTTTTAAACACTTGCAGTCTGTATAATTCATAAACACAACTTCATTCTTTATAAATCTCTCCAACAGTGTAGCATTAGCCATTAGCCACAGAGCATAGCCTCAAACTCTTTCAGAATCAAATGTAAACATCCAAATAAACACTGTACTTACGCGATTAGACATGCTGCATGACGAACACTTTGTAAAGATCCATTTTGAGGGTTATATTAGCTGTGTAAACTTTGTTTATGCTGTTCAAGGCAAGCGCGAGCACCGTGGGTGGGGAGCGTGAGCATTTAAAGGGCCAGCAGCCCTGAATCGGTGCATAGTTAATGATGCCCCAAAATAGGCAGTTAAAAAAATTAATTTAAAAAAATCTATGGGGTATTTTGAGCTGAAACTTCACAGACACATTCAGGGGACACCTTAGACTTATATTACATCTTGTAAAAAAACGTTCGATGGCACCTTTAAGAGAGAGAGATAAAGATGATCAATAGGCTTATAGTACTAAAGAGTGAGGTTATAAAGGCACTGATTAAATTGTAGTGGATGAACTGGTAGCTGTAAAAAGCATAGTGACACTTAGGCATCCACACAGTACAGTTACAAGTTTTACCTTCCTTACATATCATCTCCTCCATCTTTTATTTATCAGTTTTCAGTAGCTATAGGCAACTTGAAGATGCCCAAAAAATCCTCTAAGTACACTCGCTCTGAGATTCTCACGGCTGTGCAGACACATTCCTGAGGCCTGGGTGTTAAGTACATACAGATTCAGACACAGCAGTGGTACCGGAGCTTAACCATCACGGTGAAGGGGGAGTGGGGGGCCTGGGGAGGGGGAATACAGGAGGTGACGGTGGAGGGAAACCACAACAAAAACAGAAATCCTGCAGAATATGACTGGGGATGATCATTAGCTCAGAGCGAGAGAAAAGTGTGTAGGAAAACAAAGAGATCTCCTGCTGTCCGTCAACCACAGAGCCATAATGCTGCCCTGAGCTCAACAGCAACAGGAAGAGTTGAGGAAGAGAAGTGTGTGTTAATCAGAGAAATCCCTCATCAGCTTCTTCAGTGGAAACAACAACAACTCTGATGTTGTCTCCATTCTAATCTCATTTCTCAGGTTGTTGTGTCTTTACTGTATATTTAAGTACTGCCAGCCTGTTGGCTTAAGGGTTTGTGTTTTTTGATCTCTTTACATGTTGTGTTTTGTTTTTATCAAGCTCTTTAGCCCACAGTTGTCTTAAGAGGTTCTGACAACAAAGGTCAAGACACGCAGGGACCTGTACAAGACGCACATATCCTGGTCTGTTTAAGAAAGGCAATTCCTCTTTTAAGGTCCCATCAGGGCATGTCCCATTGATCCAAGATGCAGAGGAATTTAAGGTATTCTATTTAAAGTCTGTAAACACCATGATATTGCTGATGTGATGGGCAGACACAGAATAATCCATATCTGTTAGCTTGTGCAGGATTTAATCAAGATTTTATCCAATTGTGTAAATAAGGTTTTATATTGACGCCAAGCAATGGGAATGTGAAAAAGAGTAACCTTGAGTCCTTGTTAGTCAGAAGATTTAACAGAAAACCAACTTAAATTACTGACACTGCAGTAAAGCTGAAATGCAAAACATACTGAAAATTGAAGCACAGGAAGCACAAGGCACCATCTTCTCCTGGAGTCGTGACTGATAATAAAATAAGTGGGCCAATTGGTGTCAAGAGATGGCTATAATTTTTAAAATCACAACTTTCCTTGACACACTTGAGCTCTAGTTTCCATGTGTTGAACTGCCAAAGGCAATTTATAGTTGTAGTTAAAGACTCAATGTTGCCCTAAAGATTAATCCCAGACAGTTTATTTTTTGAGAAATATCCCAATATTTTTTTTTTCTCCATACACTGGAAGTCTATGGTGACCAAATAGGTTTGGTTACAAGCATTTGTGATGATGAACATTTGAAGTTATCATCACAGGAAGCATCAGTGAATTGTATATATTGATTTCTTGTTTATTTTGTGTAATGAATAACAAAAACATTATCCTTATTCAGTTGACGCAGTAAACACAGTGAAGGCTTCTGTTTAGGAGACTGACACGGAACAGAAGAAATTGTTGAATAAAGTCGTTATTTTTGTTCTGTGTTTGCGCACAAAAAGTATTCTCGACACTTCATAAAATTAAGGTTGAACCATTGTAGTCACATGGACTATTTTAATGATGTCTTTACTACCTTTCTGGGCCTTGAAAGTGGTAATTGCGTTGATGTCTATGGGGGATCAGAAAGCTCTCGGATTTCATTAAAAATATCTTAATTTGTGTTCCGAAGATGAATGAAGGTCTTACGGGTTTGGAATGACATGAGGGTGAGTAATTAATGACAGAATTTACATTTTTGGGTGAACTAATCCTTTAAAGTTCAACATTTCAAAAATCAGTAATCACTAATGCTTATTCAAATATGAATAGTTTGATTTCCTTACCAAGGATTCCATTTAGCCAGATGGCCAGATCTTCTTTCATGGGCAGGAGACTGGACTCATGCCTACAAGCCAGCCACTCGTTGTACTGGTGCAGGCAGGAGAGGTCAGGTCCTGGTTCCCGCCTAGGACTGAAGGCACCATTCATACTGGCTCAAGTAGTGGACTGCTGGATAGAGAAGGAAAGAGAGGAACTTTATTGAGTTGACTTTTTCTTGTTTTTTGGCCTGTCACTTTTAATCAATTTAATGCATCCTTGATGAATTAATGTATTAATTAAAAAAAAAAAATCTTACTGAGCCCCCAAAAATATTGAATCTAGTGTATGATTTAAAATAAATCAGAGCAATTGGATAAAATCCAGCACCTCTTTAAAAGAAATAATCTAGCATACATACTCTCTGCAGCGATGGTCAGGCTGAATGGTCCTGAATGGTACAATTACAGCACAACATCTGTTCTCTCAATGCTTATATGGGCCACTGTCTGAATGTACCTCAACCACCACTGGATTTACACTGTACCTAATGATCCACATCTACTACATTCCAACTGTTCTTTAAAACTGACTAAAGCAATAAAAGGGAAATATTAACATTGGTAACAGGCAAAAGGATGAGATAATAAACAGTGATGGGAATTTAGTGTAATACTGTTTCAAAGTCAGCTCACGTCTGACTGCTGCCAGGTATTTCACAGTTTATCATAAGGATATAAAAAATATCCTTAGGTACAGAATTAGAATGAGGGAATTAAGATTTGTCATGCTAGACTGGATGGAGAAAAGGGCAAACACAAACAGACAAATACCAGCCCAGACACACTCTCACTCAGGGGAGGATTTAATGTACAAGTCTTTTTCAATCCTTAGCAACTGAAGAATGCTCTGTCCTGTAATTTCCCCCCTACTCAGGCAACTATTCATCAGAGGGGCCTTTCACATGTAGAAACATGCCCCTGCTTCCCATAACTGCCACAGTCTTGTAAGGCAGAGGAAGGAGAGTAGACACCTGCAGGGCAGATGTGTGCAATTGAAATAGGTGCGGAGAGAAATAGTGGTAAATGTAAGTCCACACCAACCCCCATTTATTTTATTAAAGCTGGATGACATGAAGCTCTCGAGTGAGCTGGTGAAGAAGAGAAGATTAAGACACAAACTCTGACACTATTTAGATGTTGTCCTCCACAGCATAAAGTGAGGGGTGATGAGATGATATGTTAAGAGTTGTTCTATGTGAGCAGCGAGAAATCGGAGGCAAAAAGGAAGCTTTTATAGAAGGTCTATCTCCCAGAAGGTCTATCTCAAGCTCAAAGAAGAAACAAGAAACTATTATCAAGGTTTTTATTGATACAACAGAAGATGGTGAAACCAAGTGGCAACCTCCCCTTGTTTCTCTTGAAGCCAATACGGAAGTGACTAAAACTGCAATTCATTGACTGGCCGCTAGGGACAGGCTCCAAAAGAGAGCAGAATCTCATTGAGCCCCATGTTAAAATGGCAAACTTTACAGCAGGAAAAAAACATGTTTAAGCCTGGTACAAATTGTGGTTTTGGTCTATATAGCTAATTTTGCCCTTCATGACAACTGCGAGGGGGGTGAATTTTTTTATAACTTATCCGTTTAAATTATATTAAGCCTTAAAGTTCTGCATAATTAAGGGCGTGGCCACTTGAGTGACAGGTGGATTGCCTCTGCTGTCACCATTAGCCATTTGTCTGCTGCCGTCAAGTCACCTCAGCTCTACCTACGTCCCGCCTCTTTGCCCATGTTCTGTTATCCAGGAGTGACACGCGATGACACGCGATGACGCACTGCCAAGATGGCAACGGCCGGCTTTAGGTTTCAAAAATTCTCTTCAGAAACCTACGTGTGATGTCATGGACGCTACGTCCATATTTTTTTTACAGTCTATGGGTGAAACACAGAAACAAAATAGATGAGTAAAAAGAGGATGACTAGGACTAAGATGCTTTAATAAAGGCTCGAAAAGGTCAAATCAGTCAAATTCACAAATGAATCACTGGCTGCAAATGTAATCCAGACGTACTAAATCCATCATGTTGCCATTGTCATGTGAACTACCAGCATCAGTTGAATTGCTTCAATGCCATTTACAAATCCTCTCCCGTGGCCTCATGAGATAGTAAAGTGTCTATTGGACACACACTTTAGAATCCCGCCGAAGTAGGTCATCCAGGTACCTTTTTGCCTACTGTTTTATGAATACCGTTAATTCAGACATACACCGCGTTCCAAATTATTATGCAAGTGACATATCAGTAAGATTTCAGTAGAATAAACATTCAGATTTTAGTTTTTCTAAGAAAATGTATGTTTGTTTATTTATCCATGTCTTTTTAGATAACTGGTATCAATCTCAGACAAAATAATTTGCCAGGTCTATGGAAACCCTACTTAGAGGTTGTTCCACATTATTAAGCAAGTCACAGTTCTCATGCAATATGGGGAGGAAGAAAGATCTTTCTGAAGATGAAAAGCATGAAATAGTGCAATGTTGTGCAAAAGGCATGAAAACAACTAATATTTTGTGAAACTGAATGGAGATTATCAAATTATCATAAGATTTCTGAGTGATTTAGAGCACAGCAGAACTCGGTCAGATAAAGGCTTATTAATGAAAGTTCCTGTCAAAAAAATGAATTGTATTAAAAGGGCAGCTATAAAAAAGCCAGTGTTGAGCAGCAAACAGGTATTTGAAGCTGCTGGTGTCTCTGGAGTCTCAAGATGCTCTCCATGCAGGCTGGCAGTTGTGCATAAAAATGCATTTCAGCCATCACTAACCAAACCTCACAAAGAGAAACATTTACAGTGGGTGTACAAATACATTTTCAAACAGTTTTATTGCTGTGGTGTTTTTTTGCAACATGGGATAGTGCATAGTGCATTGTATTTCAGAAGGCACTATCTTCCTTTTTATATCATAGCTGAAAATGGCCAGTTATGAACTTCACATATCTTGCAAAAGTCATTTTAATACCCTCAGAGACCCTAAAGGGAGCTTCCATCTCACTTCCCAATATTCCAGCCCAAATCATCATCACCCGCCAGCTCCTTGCTGACATCGCAGTCTTGTTAGAACGTGGTGGCCACTCACCAACCATCCAGAAATCCATCCGTTTAGACCATCTATTGTAGTACAGCATTAGTCAGTGAATAAAACTATTTAAAAAATGAGTCTTCATGTATTTCTACACCCACTTTTAATGTTTCTCTTTGTGAGGTTTGGTTAGTGGTGTCTAAAATGCATCTTTATGCACAACTGCCAGCCTGCATGGAGAGCTTCTTGAGACTCCAGAGACACCAGGAGCTTCAAATACCTGTTTGCTGCCCTTTTAATACAATTATTTTTTTTGACAGGAACTTTCATTAATAAGCCTTTATCTGACCGAGTTATGCTGTGCTCTAATCACTCACAAATCTTATGATAATTTGATAATCTCCATTCAGTTTTCACAAAATATTAGTTGTTTTCATGCCTTTTGCACAACATTGCACCATTTCATGCTTTTCATCTTCAGAAAGATCTTTCTTCCTTCCCATATTGCATAAGAACTGTGACTTGCTTAATGTGGAACAACCTCTAAGTAGGGTTTCCATAGACCTGGCAAATTATTTTGTCTGAGATTGATACCAGTTATCTAAAAAGACATGGATAAATAAACAAACAAACATTTTCTTAGAAAAACTAAAATCTGAATGTTTATTCTACTGAAATCTTACTGATATGTCACATGCATAATAATTTGGAACGCAGTGTATTCTTTTCACATACTGTTTGGATGATACAGAAAAGCGCAGTGGTAATTGACAGAATGGATGATTAAAGAACAGCAAAAAATGAAGATGGCTTGAACTCCAGGGCCTCGTGTGTGTCAGTGATGAAGGCTGAGCCTCTTTGACCGATGGAGCATGGGAAGCCCACACAACAGGATTACAGCACACAGGTGCCACATTCACACATACACTGTAACCTGACCATACTCAGACAGGAGGAGAGGAAGAGGTCTTCATACAAACCCACAGACAAAAAGAGGCTTGTTCACACATACACACACACCAAGATAAACGTAACGGTAAAACACATACACACATACAGGCTTGCGCTCCAGTTCACCGCTCACAGATAGGTGTGAACATTCATTGATACACACTGACACAAGGCAACACATGAGATACAGAGGATCAACTGCACTCATCCAATGACATTTTCCGTGCAAGCTCCTCATCAAACAGAGAAATCAGTCTAATTTTTACAGGCTGTAATTGTGTCATCTACTCATGTTCTGGTGAATAACTTAATGAATGCTGAAAGCTCTCATCTGGGAATACAAGCTAAAACAGATACAAACTACAATTTTAACTGCCATACCAATCTAAGTGTCAGGTTCAGGGACAGGGTACGTCCAGCACAATAAATCACATTTCTGCTAGCCTGGTAGTCTGGCACTCTCACCTCTGTTAAATTACAGTCATGAGTTACTGTAGAGAAAGGGCTTGACATTTATCATACCTAATACTGACAGACAAAATGTAGAGTACTTGTTCTATCAAGGAATTTGAGTGTAAAGAAAAGATCTCTGCTTCAAAGCATGACAGGACAACACCCACAGCAACTCATTTACTTCTGGAATAAATCCATGTATAAAAACAACACAGACTCTGTGTTTATTTTAATGGCATGTAAAGCTCAGCCTTAGCTGAACAATATCAGAGAGAATGTTAGCACACTCAACAAATTTTTCTACTACAAAGGTCTACATTTCAATGAAACTTGAGAAACCGCCATTAGCAAACTTGTGACATTGCTTATAGTGAGTGGATCACAACCACAAACAGTGTAAGTGAAACCTGCAATTCATTCAGGCCAATGGGGTAAAATGAGTTGGAGTGAAAGATGAGCACCCTCTGTATCTAGCAAACTGTGTACAATTTATGTTAGGTGATTAAATATTTAGGAAGGATTTCTGTGAATGTGAGGGACACGTTAATCGTTTTTTGTGTATTAACTGTTATCTTGTTTCTGAAAATCTGCCAAAATATGTGAATATATTAGATTCATATTTTAAAAAAATCTTGTTTTAAAAAAATAATTTATTATGTAATTATGTTTAGATTTGTCTTAGCCCATATGTGTCACCTTACCCCATGGTAAAGTTCAACATATCCGAACCACAGGGAAAGTTGGGTCATTGCATAGAGGAACAGTTCACCCAAAAAACTGTAAATGTATTCATGAAATCAAAGGTGTGATCATCATCATATTCACCCTTTCATGCCTTTCTTTCTTCCAATTATTTACAACAGATCTCTTCAATATAATGAAGGTAAATGGTGAACATCGCTGCATGTGAAGCTAGATTTTCAAGGAATGACAGCCTAAATTTCAAACTGTTCCTCGCAAAAAGCTATCGTATTACTTAAGAACACTTAGATGATCGTGCAGAATTTATTATAATATAAGAATACAGACATACTTCTAGTATAAGGCAGTATGGACTTCTTTTATGGTGATTTTATGGTCCTTATGGTCACCTTTCACTTGAATAGTATGGTAGAGAGCAGCACAAACATTCTTCAGAACTTGTGGTCCACGGAAGAAAGGAAGTCAAACATGTTTGGAATGATATGTGGGTAACTAAATTATTACATAGCCTACTTTTAATTTTTGGGTGAACTATCTATAGTTAAGCAAATACTGTCTCATCCTTTCCCATTCTTCCCTATAGTTTAAGTCCAGAATACTGAGCACTACTTTGATAATGAAACACTTATTAGGCACCAAAAAGTAATTGGTCAGAGACGACCTGCGTTAAGCTCTTCAACAAAAACCTTCTTATACTCTTAGAAATTATACAGCCTTAATGTACTTTCTATGAGTGCAGAGTTAAAATATTTAAAACAGATGAAAATGTGTCCCTAAAATGTATGGCAATAATTTGTTGAGGTGCATAAAACATTACAATATTCTATTGCTGTGTATTTTTAAATCATACATCAAGTAGGAATTGTCATGAAACTAATACTTAACTTCATGATGAAGAAAATTTCAGCATCAACTCCTTTATTCATTTATTTACAGATCTGTACACAGCCTATCTGACCTCACCAAATGAGCTGTAACGATATTTAAAGCAACTTAAAATATCTAGCCTCAGATCGGGGGAAAGTTTCGCTAGTGAAGTTTTGAGACAGGCCTTGAAATATAAGAAACGATTAATTTGTAAATGAATGGATAATTTTAGTCTAACATATTGAAATTCTGTTTTATGTAGTTATCGCGTTATCTTAAGGCATAAGAAGCATGAACCGGTGCCTACCTCTTTCTGTGTCCTCAGCAGATCAACCAACAATGTCACTGTCAAAACTTTCACTCTCTCTTCAAAACACACTCTCGGTGTCAAGTTGCATTTACACACTGGCAGTATAGTGACGTGTTAACAACACGCCTGTGATCATTCATAATTGTGTAGCCAGAGCTCAGAGCTCCCACAAAACTGTTCTCTTGGGGCAGAAAGGTTTTTTTCTTCTTCTCTGAGACAGAAAATAAAGAGGCTGTATTAATTTGCATTTAGAGTGTCTTTACGCCAACAAATAACGTAAACCTTAGTTTATAGAAAAAGTTTAAGATTGTTTACAAATGTAGTTTATAAAAACCAGCGTTTAGGTAGCCGTTGTATCGTTATCCATTTGAGCATTATCTACATCATATTTTTGTGATTTACAGAATTACAGGATGTATTATCTGGGGAATTTTTGCCTAATTTCCAGTAGAATGATTTTGCATACGGGCTATGATATTTCTGCCCGAGAAGATAAACTTCCTCTATTGTTTGTTTGCCCACGTATGATTTGCATACCCGCGCTGTATGCGTAAACTGGCAGAACGTGCAAACAGCTTGGATCATGTCTTTATCTGTTTGTTTACTAACGGGTTGGTTTTATCTTTTGCCAGTAGAACATTCCAATCCCATTTAATTTCATTCCGAACGAGATACACACTGTGCAAACCATCTAGCCTACTGCTTGTATTGTATCCAAGACCACGAACGAGCCCTCCCTCATTTGCTTCAACCAGCAGATGGCGTTACTACTCGTCTATCATTTTTGCAGGTCTAAACAGATTTTAAATATGTTTAATTTGAAATGTCTCTTGTGGAAATGCTGATATTGCGAAGCCTTCATTTTTAAAGTCACATCAATTCCGAATTAATTTCTGTGTCCGCGTCGGTGTTTTCAAATTAAACCATTGATTTATAATCCATTAGAGAAGGACCCAGGTTTACGCCGTGTTTTAGACCTGAAAGGGCGTCAAAGATGTCTGTTTTCCCGCCCACTCCGTTGTTTATGGCGGGTAATAGATAAATGTGTGTTCTCACTAGTTAGAGAGCCGCAGTTACACGACAGGGATCACTGCGCAGGACCGTGACAGATGGCGGGATTGTGCGTTTCCTGGACAACCAAGGAACGCGTCTGGTGTTTGGATAGACACGCGGGAACCCACCGAACACCAGGCACGTGCCTGTCCAAATTGGTCCCTGGGGTCTGTGGGGCCCGTTCAGCATCAGATGGGCCCATCACTAATTGGAGTTCTTTGTCCCACAGCATTCATCTTTCTGCTCGATATAGATTCATGATGTGTCATGCTCTCAACTATAGGCCTATATCTAAATATGAATAATTCAATAATTCCATAATTCAGTCATTTCCTTTTAACAGCCCGCTTTTGACCATGGAGCAAAAGCTACCTTAAAAACAAGGGTGAAAACAGAATGCAGAGAGGAAAATAATTACACATCATACAGACCTGTCAGTCGCGCAGGTAAGTGCGCCATGTTTTAATTTACTCAAAATGGCACAGATTTAATTATAGTATTGCTTCATTACAGACACAGTGAGTGAGGCAGTCACTGTTCATAAAGTGTCAACTCAACATCCGGGTCAATAGCCTCAGGGTGAGACTGCAGTAATTACTGTACTGCAGCTGTCAGATTGTACACTGCTGCAGAGGACGTGAAGTTAATAGAGTAACTGCTGTAAAATTGACTAAAGTATTTAGTTTACATCATATCTTCAAACCGATTGATTTGGCACTAGTTTTTGTGTCATGAGTTCCCAGTACTTCCTGCTTTGTAATTAAGAGAAAAGAAATAATGCAAGTTTTAAATAAAATATTTTTGTTTGATTTTCCTAAGAACATACTTTGAAATCAAAACAGTGCGTAGGCCTATAAGCAGTTGTGCAGAAGAGTAACCTCACGCGATTTATTCATAAAGTCGTCACTGGGTGGCGCTGCAGTATTCCTGTGGGCTTCAAGATCATTGACGGGCTTGAGCGAGGCAAACCCATATCACTTTAATCAGATTTATGTTTTCAGCAGCGTGAATACTGATGATATCTAATCTCATTTTAGTTTGTGCTAGAAAGATCTCCACTGCACAAAACAAGCCAGAAAAACAGGAACATATTCTTCTGATCCCTCTGGTCCTGATGCAACATCTCGACTTTCTCTCTCTTTCGCTCCCGCTCTGTGTGTACAATAATACGATTACTTGTGAGCGGTGATGGGATCAAGTGTAGCTGTAATGTTATTATCACATGATCGAGAACTAGCTATCAGTGCATTATCAGCTTTCATCATCAGGTCTGTAACAATGTCCAAACGCTGGAGCCTTATATAGGCGAACAAACACTCAAGTTAAACAAAACAGATGCCTGCACTTTGTAATTATTGATCTGATCAGAATGATCTCTCTCCCTACTTTCTTTCTCTCTTTTCATAGTCGCCTCACGTTTGTGTTCTTGCACAGTCTCAATAATTAATTGATTTTCTTCTATTTTACAAATATTCCATGACAACCACATTCCTTCTTTACTACTATAAGCATCTCTGTCTCTATGGCAACCTTCTGTCCTCTCTAAAGATTCAGAGAGAAAAGACACAGGACAAAGAGACAGAAAAAGAATGAGATGGAGAGAGCCAAGGCCAGACGGATGTTCTGTCTGGTATGAGCGTACACAGCATCTCATACAGAGTACAGGATGACAAATTGTAATTCTCTCTCTGTGTCTCTTTCATATTCACTCATTTGCAGTTCTATCTATCTATCTATCTATCTATCTATCTATCTATCTATCTATCTATCTATCTATCTATCTATCTATCTATCTATCTATCTATCTATCTATTCTATAGATGCAGGTGTTTGGGATAGATGTCAGTGTGGTACGATATAGCCATGCTCAGTGTTTCTGCAGCCATTCCGTGGGACAACATATAGGAAGAGAGAGCATATGGAATTTCATTGGTTCAGGTATGGTTGGTGGGTGGGGCTAGAAAGCCCCAGCGACGACTGCGTCAGAATGTGCGTCAAATTCTCACGTTTCAGAATAGTAACCTTGAGGGAGGGGGTAAATGGAGGAGCTATTTTTCTCCTGCATGAATTTGATATCACACTACTCAAAGTTGAATACACACAAACCCACGCGCACACATCCATACTCGAACTATCATTGTTGTAGCAGTGGTATACTTCTCTTCCAGTCCATGCAAGCAAGTGCGTGTGAGTTCTCCTACACCTCTCTGTGTGACCTTGATTTGTTCATTGAATCTGGGGACGGCTACATCTCTTGGGTGCTGTAGCTGAGGAAACAGGTGTACGTGTCTCCAGGTTCAGGATGACTCATCACATGGACATACAGCCACATCTATTCCTCTTTACTGAAACATTGAAATACATGAACTTGTTCATTCAAACCTTTTCTTAAATAGACTTAAAGGGTTAGTTCACCCAAAAATGAAAATTTCTGTCATTAATTACCCTCATGTCGTTCCACACCTGTAAGACCTTCGTTTAGCTTCGGAACACAAATTAATATATTTTTGATGAAATCCGATGGCTCAGTGAGGCCTCCATTGACAGCAAGATAATTACACATTCAAATGCTTAGAAAGGTACTAAAGACGCATGATGTGACTACAGTGGTTCAATCTTAATGTTATGAAGCGACAAGAATACTTTTTGTGTGCCGAAAAAAAAAAAAAAATGACTTTATTCAACAATATCTGGTGATGGGTAATTTCAAAACACTGCTTCATGAAGTTTTGAAGATTTACGAATCTTTTGTTTTGAATCAGAGGTTCGGAGTGTGTATCAAACTGCCTCACCGAGCCATCGGATTTTATCAAAAACATCTTAATTTGTGTTCCGAAGATGAACAAAGGTCTTACGGGTGTGGAACGACATGAGGGTGAGTAATTAATGACAGAATTTTCATTTTTGGTGAACTAACCCTTTAAAGGATGTTAAAATAATTCCAAAAATCAGTTAAATACTCTATATCAGTTTCAGAAGTGTGTCTGTCTGTTCCATCCAGGGAATCACAAGACCAACAGGACGCACACAAAGACACAAACATGCACCTGCTTAGACAGGTAAACCTGCATTGACATAGACTGTCTGTCTGTCTGTCTGTGTCTCAATATGTATCCAGACTTGTGTGTTGTGTTAGATATAAATCAGCGTTTTTTTTTTCTCCAGAAAGAAACATGACAGCTACTTTGATCAGTTAAGCAGCTCTTCTGACTATCTGTCTTCCAGTCTTTCTCTCTCATTATCTTACTATCTGTTTATCACTCAATCTGTCTCAAAGCCTTCCCTCTTCTGTTGTTCTGCCCACTTGAGTGACAGTTAGCTGGTTACATCCAGACTGCTGTATACTGAAATAATTGGCCAGAAAGTGCTGTTTAGACCAGTCTATCTGCAAAGGAATGAGTGACAGACAGTAGCAGTGCAGTGAACATTTGTGCACACAATATTGGAATGGAAAGATAATTATCCAATGATCAAAACAATAGAAACAGGAATGGAGGTGTAGAGCAGTATATTAAACGCTGGCTAGAAAAACAATGTGCTGAGTGAGAGCATGTGTGTGATAATGAGTCACCAGCCACATCACCTCGATCACACCATACTGCGGTGTGTGAGTCACCTATAGGTAAAATGACAAATGAGTAAAGGTGTATGTGATAAGTAAGGACAGACCTCTATCAGGTTTATCCAGATAGTTTTCTCTGTCAGGATTCATTCAGGACAGACAAACCTTTCTTAAAGGGGACTTATTATGCTCTTTTTGAAAGTCTCGATTGTGTTTTTTTGGGTCTTCTAGAAGAGGTTTCCATGCTTGAATGTTCAAAAAACATAATATTTTACATTGTTGCAGCACCTCTCTTCCCAGTCTGTCAGTAACGCTCTCTTAGTTCTCATCTCTATGAAATTCCTCCCTCCTTGATTGGTTGGCTGGACCAGTGTGTTGTGATTGGTCAACCACCTTGCCCCTTTTTTGCATATGCCTTATTTAAATTAGGGATATTGTGACATGTACACTTCCAGAAGAAAAATGAGTTTTTACAAATGTGAAATTAGAAATTAATTCTGAAATTATGGGACTTTGAAAATAAAGACCTTGCAATATCAACATTTCCAAAATAGTCATATCCAATTAAGCATATTTAAATCTGCTTAAACTAAATATCTGTCCTGGGAGTGCAGGGCAAAATGTGTTTGCTGATAAACAGCCCACACCTCTTTACTTACTCTTGGTCATCATTACATTTTCTTTATTTAGCTCAAATTGCTACCAAACTGTCCTCACTTTGCTAGTTCTTTGAAAGCTGGTTCCAGATCTAATGGTAATGGCATTATCTAAACCCAGCTGGATGGTCTCTCCAGATTTTTCTGTATTCCATGACATGTTAACTAAAAGAAGAGTGTTAAGGACAAGCATTCTCCCGAGAGCTTTCTAAGATGTGTGCTCATACTTACAGATTTTATTTTCACTTTTAGGTTTTTACAGGGTGTGTGATTTAGCACTCTTTCACTGTGAAACCTGCGTAAGCACAAACACGCACGGGGAAATGCTATTTAAAGAAATATTCCACAATAATGTGTATATGTGTGTGTTTTTAAAAGACACATTAGTAAGAAAGCAGTTAGTCAGTTCATCAGTGCATTAGACAGCAAGGTGCCATGAAGAAATTAATGATGACATCAAACCCGAAAAACCAGCAGGTATCATAATGTGATCTCTCACTTCCCGCAAAACACTTTAAAGCATTGGATGTATTCCGACAGCATATTCAAATGAAGAAGAACATGCAGATTAATTTAAGCACAAAAAATAATATCAGATTCTCGTTATTTCAGAATATTACTCCAAAATTAGACACATGCACAAAGTCATCAATCAGAGGAAAGTTTGTGCCCTTTTTCCTTATTTTTCCACCCTTTTGTAAGCTGTCTTCTCATCTTCTCTCTTTCTCTCTGTCATCACTCTCTCTAATCTAAGAGCTTTACTTCCCCTCTGTCACCTCTGTGTGACTAATCAAATCTGCAGAGGAGGTGTCTACACAACAGGAGTGAAATCAATAATCAGGCCCATGAGGTGGGGGAGTCAGGGCACCATGTGTACATGTGTGTTTTTGTGTGGGTATATATATTTAAGCAACAGTGGGGGAAAAAAAACATGAAAGATATTATATCTATTAACTAATCTATGTAATATAACTGTATTTATTCAGACATATTTAGATGTAATTTATATATTTTTAAAATATTTTAAATATAAGGAAAGAACAAAACACTAAACCTGGTATTTATCTGAAAATTATTTGACAAAAAAGCCAGATGAAGCTCCAGTGGACATGACAGATTGAGCACAATATTATATCTACAATGCAGTTCTTATTCACAGAGATTAAAGATGATTAAACCAAACCATTGAAAAATGATTGCACAAGCACCAAATAGGTGGCGATATGCACTGATAGCCATTAAACAAAAGAAGAAGAAATAAGAAGTAAGGCACACTTTTTCTTAGCGTCCGTTTCTATGGTGAATCATCGATTCGTCATTCTGTTGTTGAGAATGTCTTGTGTGTTAACAGTGAACATACTCTGGGTTGACTGAACCTACTCCCGGATGCGTTTTTGGAACCAGCATACCTCTAGTAAGCAAGGTTTGGGTTAATCAACCGAGAGTTCAGGGTATGTTTGACGGTAAGATAACCTTGCTTTCTGGAAAACCCCCCAGATCTATTCGCAGCAGTTTTACATTTTATCAACAAAGACGCCAAACAAAATCCTTAAAGGGTTAGTTCACCCAAAAATTAAAATTCTGTCATTTATTAGGCCTCATGCCATTCCACACCCGTAAAGGCTGATTTATAGACCTCTTTGGAGCAGACGTCACAATTACGTCACTTGCAGCTGCGCGCGCATAGTGGTTGCAGAAAAATAGCGTAGCAATTGGAGGAAAATGTGCAAAATCCACAGAATAAGAGAAAAACGTTTTGTTGTGCCTCTGGATGTTGGAATCGGAATGCAAAAAAAATATAGTCTTCATTTTTAAAGAAAACCATCGTTGAAAACGTCCTTTGAAGCTAAACGGAGACGTTTCACAGACTGGACTGATGACACCTGCAAGGATTAGTCTACTATTAAAGCAGGAATTTGATGTAAACAGTAAGTCTACATAATATTCACATATACAGTTCAGAGGACATACATACATAGCAGTTACAGCATGAAATAATATTTAAACCTATAACATTTTACATAGATAACTTTTAAACATAGTCTATACAATTTTTATTTCACAATTCTGACTTTTTTTCTTGCATTTGCGTGTTTATGACTCCCAGTTGGGCCATTATAAATCGCAATTGTGAGTTTATTTCACAATTCTGAGGGGAAAAAAGTCAGAATTGCGGGATAAATTGCAATTCAGAAAACGAGTATAACGAGTTACAGGATAACGAGCATATCTCACAATTCTGTTTTTCTTTGTAAGAAATGTGAGATATAAACTCAGGTTTGTGAGAAATAAAAGTCAGAATTGTGAGATATAAACTCAAAATTAACTTTTTTTAATTCTTTTATTTCGTGGGTTCCATAGACTGCTACTGCTCAACTGTCATTTTCTGCAACCAGGTAGGCTCCGCCCATAAAAAACGTCATCGCTGTTTGCAAACACCAAATTGGTCTATACTTCTGCGTCGAGTGTAGCACGCGTAGCATACGACGTAGCCTGACCTGCACCTCTTCAAAAATGTAACAACGCGTCAATTCTACATGGACCGCAAGCGCTCTGATTGGTCTGCTAGACCCCTCCCTCGGGTCAAAAAACTGTCGCGGAGCACTCGGAGAAGAGCGAGCACTTTCAACTTCACTATGAATGAAAAACAGAGAATATTTTTGGAGAATATTTTTGGAGCGCCAAAAAAAACAAAATAATGACTTATTTAGTGATGGCCGATTTCAAAACACTGCTTCATGAAGCATCGGAGCATAAATGAATCAGTGTGTCGAATCATGATTAAGATCGCGTGTCAAATTGCCAACGGCTGAAATCACGTGACTTTGGCGCTCCGAACAGCAGATTCGACACACTGATTCATCTGTGCTCCGATGCTTCCTGAAGCAGTGTTTCGGCCGTCACTAAATAAGTCGCTATTTTGTTTTTTTTTGGCACTCCAAAAATATTCTCGTCACTTTATAATATTAACATTGAACCACTGTACTCACATGAACCGATTTAAATATGTTTTTAGTACCTTTATGGATCCTGAGAGAGGAAGTCTCCATTGCTCCCTATGGAGGCCTCATGGAACCATCGGATTTCAACTAAAATATCTTAATTTGTGTTCTGAAGATTAACGAAGGTCTTACGGGTGTGGAACAGCATGAGGGCAAGTAATAAATGACAGAATTTTCATTTTTGGGTGAACTAACCCTTTAAGATAGCCTACATATACTAGAAACAGGAACAGAACAATCGTGAAAAATATGACAAGAGCAGACAATGAACCAAAAGAAACACAGAGCTTAAATACAACCAAACCAATTAACAAAATGAAAGACAGGTGCAACTGATAATCAAAACAACTAGAAATCATAAACAAACATTTCAGTTTGTTTATGGTTTCTAGTTAATTTGATTATCAGGAAACTGAAGTAAAACATGTGACAAAACCCACCCAAAACAGAAACAAACACAGATCACCCATAACATTTGGCATATGTTATTGTGTTATCACAAATAAAACAATTGACTCCAAGCACAACTATATGCAATATGCTTACAAAATCTTTAACCAATTTTTAAGAATATTTGAATAAAGGGTGAAGATGTTAATTTTCCTAGTCACTTTTTCCCCATCACTTTTGACCACTATATATGCACATATCTTCTGTTTTTTTTTTATGTTTTTCCCCCTTTTCTTTTGATTATTTTAGGTATTTATTAAATTATTTATTCTTTTAGAATGCTCTGCTCTCTCTTGGAGACCATTTTCAGCTTTTCTGTATTTTGTTTTTGATACAATTCAAGCTTTTTTCTCTGATGTTTCTGTACATGCATGTTGACAGGAGTCCACAACGCTGAATGACTGAAGTCTGTATGTCGACGTCTTAATGGGATCTCAAGCCCTCTTGAGGCCGGTCTCTCTCTCTCTTTCTTTTAATGAGATTTTACAGCCAGCCTGTGTCACCCTGCCATGCTGCAATAGGGGTCTGATGAGGAACAAAGGAGTCCTCATGGCTCTGAGTATGGGGCACACACCTCCCACTCCTCTCTTTCCCTCTGTTTCCTCTCTCTCTGTGTCTCTTTTCCTCTCTCTTTCCCCCTTCACTCTGTTGGTTCCCATCTGGTGAAGGGGTATTGTGAGAGCTGAGTAAATAAAGCCCAGTCTGGCAGCATTGACACACACACACATACTCACCACCACACACAAAGAATGACTCCACTAATTGATTGCTAATTCTCTCCCTCTGTCATTAATTTTCGTAATTCTGTCATTTATATGTGGAAAAGTTCTCTTGTTATGAATATAACTAAAAAAAAAATATATTTGACCAAGTGGGGAAAACAAGTAAAACATTTGTTGAGCATTTGCAGTTTTACAGCACTTCAAAATATTAAAGAATTCCACAAAATGTTTAAAAACATACATAAGGTGTATGGTATTGCATGAAATATTGTTAACTGATGCACACAACATAATGCCCATTTCCTATGCACCGTCTCCACTGTGTCTTGCCTCTCTGTGGGACGCACGTCTCATTGTGGACTGGTAGCCAGCTCTGTTTAAAGGTCAGGCTTCTCCCCTGAGTCCTTCAGTCGCTCTCTCTTCTCTCTGTCACTCACTCTGCTATTCAAATGATGGTGAGGAGCGCCATTGCATATAGAGATGCACAATGTACCACATCAGTTAATGGCTGATATCAGTTTTTAGGTAATGACTGAAATTTGATATTTAATTGTGCATCTTCATTTGCATTATCAATTACATTTGCAGTCATCTATTCATATAAATTAATCTTTAGAAGAACACTAGTAATTTAATGAATTTAATATTAATGACAACTGTACATTACAATATGTTACAGTCTAAAAAATGCTAGGTTAAAAACAACCCAAGTTGGGTTGAAAATGGATAAACCCAGCAATTGGGTTGTTTTAACCCAGCGATTGGGTTAAATGTTTGCTCAATGTGCTGGGCAGTTTTTTTTAACCCAACTATTTAAAAAAAAAAAATGACTATATGGCTGGCTAAAAATGAACCTAAAATAGGTTGGAAAATTAAAAATCAGACACATAACTATAAAAAAGGTAAACATTTATTAATAAGCAATTTAATAAATGATAATTGTTTAATTATTATTCATTAAACTTATTTATAAATGTTAATTTATTAAACATTAACATATTTTGGGTTCATTTTAAGTGAGCAATACAGTAATTTTTAAACAATAGTTGAGTTAAATAGAACTACCCAGCAGGTTGGGCAAACATTTAACCCAATTGCTGGGTTAAAACGACCCAATCACTGGATTTGTCCATTTTCAACCCAACGTGGGTTGTTTTTAACCCAGCATTTTTTAGAGTGTACATAGCCCCTGAGATGGAGGAAAAAATATTTGTCAATGCTTTTGCTTTCTCCTGCAAAAATGTAAAGTTTCCTAGGAAAACGCAAAACATTTGCGAGAGAACGCAAAAGCATTGACTTATTATTTTTCCTCCCATCTCATATTTTTTTCCACCACCATATCCCTTTAGGGGCTCTGTAGCTATCAGCCATAATATTAAAATAATTATCATCTTATCCTTATTGCAGAAAACTCTATTTTCTTGTAGAATTTCTTAATAATGCACTTTGCAGAATAGTGTTAATAAACACAAGGTCATTCATGATCTCAGGTTGTGCTTTCAGTCTTGCTAATGCTACAAGACTTCTCATGCAATGCATTAAAATGATAAAAAATAGTGCATTAAAATGATAAAAATATTCTGCAACAGATTTCAACAGATGAATCTGTTGAATAATGCACAGCAGCAGATATTCATGTCCATAATCTGCTGAATTTTTTCAGCAGCTGTAATGGCTCCCTCTTTCTGTATCAAGACTTCTCCCGCCCACAAGATTTCCTCTTCCAGCACCTGAACATGATGTGAATCTTGATCACAGGATGTGAATATGAGACGTCAGCATGCAGTACTGACGCAAAAACCCACTCAAGGCTATAGACAAACACACACACCCCTGCAGTCAGGTGGTTTCTGGGTGGAGCTGAGTGGGAAAGCCCAGATTCTCCCAATGTATATGTTTAATTGAACAGTTACACTTTGAGATAGTGGTACCACACTCACCACATAAACAGCAACATAAATACATTAAAAAAATATTCATTTGCATTTGCTTATACGCTCCTTTGCTGGAATAGATGAGAATTTAATGACTGTGGAATAATTGATGAGGATACTGAGAGCTGGGCCAGTGGGGGAAGGGACTTACTCGGTTTTAATATGAGAGCTCATTCATTCACTGTTTTTCCCCCTCACACATGAGATGGATTACATAGACATCTACCCTCACCTCTCCCTCTCTCTCCCAGTGGAGAACGAAACATTGGATACGCCAAGCAGTCGCCTGCCCCTGTCCATGAGGGGATCAAGGGATATTTATGGGTTGAGGCGAGTCTTCAGGGTCCTCGCGCATGCCCCTGTCATCAAAGAGTGATTCCAGTCTCACTACACCACCCCTCCACGCCCCAAGAGACCACTGCAACACCTGCCCCCCAATCGTGGATGCACACCCGCCCCCACACACCAACAAAAACACATACACAAGCAGAAACGCACAAGTTTATGTTTACAGTGATGCTTCTAAATAAGTATTTACACATGTTAATATTAAGCTATTATGCCAGGATAGTCTGTGCACGCTCTCGTCTTTATTCTTAGTGTGACGTTAGAACAGAGAAGCTTGAATGAACACTAAGTGAGGAGGGCGTGGACTGCGATCTGTGCTGGACATCCATGACGGTTACGGCTGAGAGAACCAGAGTAAACATGAGTAATAGGGTCACAAGTGATGTCTCATTGTGGTTGTCTAATTAGCAAAAGCAATAGCTCAACATGAAACCTGCTTACAAATGAGTTGTCAAGATGAAGACTGGTTACTTTATTCTTGGGTTTACATTCATGTTTTAAAAATATATGAATATTATTAAAATATTATTATAGATGTACTGAAATATTATATTAAAATAAATTATATTATAGAAGTTAATAATTATTATTTTTTTAAAAGTTACTAAATTTAACTATTGTGCTATTATTAAATGGTTAGTTCACCCAAAAATGAAAATGACTCACCCTCATGTCGTTCCAAACCCGTAAGACCTTCGTTCATCTTCAGAACACAAATTAAGATATTTTTGATGAAATCCGAGTTGTATGTGACTTGTCCATAGACAGCAATATAATCAACACTTTCAAGGTCCAGAAAGGTACTAAAGTCATTGTTAAAATAGTCCATGTGACTGCAGTGATTCAACCTTCAACCAGTATTGGACGATGCTGCACACATGAGCTACACGACACATGCACGTGATGCTGACGCAGGAGCCGGCCAATAATGAGTTGCCGTTCTGAAGTAGAACCTGGTAAGCGCTGGACGTAAACAACGTATGAGAATGATACAGAAAAGAAGATAGGTGCGTTCCATTCGCCTGTAAGTGGACTGCGAAGTGGACTTCACAGGGTATTTCGCCATCTTAAGTGAGATTCCATTCCGAAGGGAGCGAACATGTTCAGTTCGAAGGGCACTGCGAACGGCATAGGGAATAAGGGAACATCGATACATCACTTCACAGGAAGTACAGAGGTAAAATCCCCCAACTGTCATTGCGCACCGCGTGACCAGTCAGAACTACGATGGAGAAGAGCCATTGAAAGAGTTTTTAAATGGCTCTCAGATTGAGGAATTTTCATTGAGCATTCATACATTTTGTTATTCTTTTACAAAAGTATTAATGGTTATGACAATGAGTGTAACATTTGCATATTTTATTGTATGAATAGGCATGACAAAGTAATAGTGTTGAAAAGCAGCTGAGTCATTTTTTATTTTACTTTATTTACCTCAGAAGTGTTTACTATGTGGCTGCGCGTGGAAACGAGATGAGACCCATGGATTAAGAATACATTTCTACAGTTAACCAAATGAGAATTTATTTTCATATTGCATGACAGTTACAGCTTCAAATATGTTCAGTCAATTTTGAATTAGAAAGTAAATTAAAATATCTATTTATTTATGTTATAGAGTACCCCATGGATGACGTGTTTTTGTAGGCCAACCCTGAAGTTAGCGGCGCACGGGTTCCCTCGGTTGAAAGCCTATGCATTTTTCCCATAGACTTTTGGAAAATCGCAGAAAATAAGCTCTGTGTTTAACAAAGGGTTATGGCACTTTCACATTTTGTCTATCAAGATAATCTTTACAAGTTAACACAACATTTATAGATTTTGAAGCCTAAAGATATAAAAGGCTAACAGTAGGCTATAAATGGACTACAGCACACCATGGTCGCGGATCAACGTCACCACCAAGCTTCCTCAAACTTTATTTAGAAAACAACTTTATTTATAAACATGCTCGCTGATTATGATCTGTGCTGTTATGAATACTTATCCACTTTTTCATGAGAAATGCTGTCCAAATGTCCCGTTTTTAATGATGACGTCTAAAGTTCCCGCCAAAGGAAGTAGTCCCTTTTAGCAATTTGTTAGCAACCGCCGTTTTTAAGACACAATAAAGGTTTAAAAAATCACAAGTGGGTTATAACTGGTGTATTTTATGTCATAGATCAAAACGTGAAAGTATTTAGAGGCTTTGTTAACCACAGACCTTAATTCAGGCGATTTAGCAAAAACCCATAGACTTCACGGCGTTGGAACCGGAAGTCCTAAAATGCTATCTCGCTTCCGGGTTTTGCCTACAAAAATGTGTCATCCCTGAGGCACTCTATATCATAATCTGAGCGACACCGTCGTTGACTTTCTTTGATGACGTTTGCAGGGCGTTCCAAATGAGCGATTATTGTCAGCGAAGTCCACTTCATCGGATATACCGTGCTAAGGGAGTAGGGAGCAGTGAACAGTGCGTAGGGACCCTGTCGAATGGAACGCAGCTATTGTTGAATAAAGTCGTTATTTTTGTTTTGTTTTTGCACACATGCCGCACAAAAAGTATTCTTGTCGCTTCATAAAATTAAGGTTGAAACACTGCAGTCACGTCAACGGTTTTAACAATGTCTTTAGTACCTTTCTGGACCTTGAAAGTGGTGGTTATATTGCTGTCTATGGACGAGTCATATATTTCATCAAAAATTTCTTAATTTGTGTTCCAAAAATGAACAAAGGTCTTACGGGTTTGGACCAACATGAGGGTGAGTAATTAATGACAGAATTTTCATTTTTGGGTGAACTAACCCTTTAAAGTCTCCAAATAGTAACGTGTGCATCTTTGTTTGTGGCCTTTGAACAAAACCTCACTCAGAGCAATTACACGTCCACACTCAATTGACAAGCTTTCAATTACGTTCACCCGAGTGTGAACGCATTTCTTCAGTCAATCTGATAATGTAAATCAGCTGCTGAAGGAAAGGTTATCCAATTAGTAACTGACTTACACAATGTAACAGAGAGAAAGGGTAAAGCTGGACGTAGTCCAGACTGTGACGGTTTCCTACAGCTAGACTGTAGCTTGACTTTGACTGCTGTAGTGAATGCACAGAGCCACTGGGCTGTGTTCCAGGCTGTGGAGGATGTTTGTGACATCTGAAACTCGTAACTCGTACAAAAATCCTTTTTTCCTTTGCTGTATACTCCAATATAATAGCCAAATAATTATCTCCCGATGGTTTGTATAGATAGATAGTTAGATAGATAACGCTGAGACATAAAAATACTGCTAAGGTCACAACCTCTAAAGCTAGTGGGAAGGACATTTTCTGGCCGTGTCTGGCAGGCGAGTGTCTCATTTGCACCTCTCTTACTGTGTGATGTTCTGCAGGGATGCGGATGTGTCAGAATCAGAGGACTGTGGATTTTCATCTATCTGAAAGTACTGGCATAGGCTCAAACAGACTTAGACTGTCCATATAACCAAATCGACCATACTTTTGTAAAAGATCAAATGTTTGAGGGAAATTTGCAGGCACTGGATGCTAAAAAAAATTCTAAACTTAGTTAATAATACCATTCAAAATATTCATTAAAAAAAATTTTTTTTCTTTTTTTTTTTGCCAACGATACACAATACTGTATCTGAGGGCAGTAGGTTTCCTGCATGAGTGATGTTGATGAGTCTGAGTCTGAACACATCCTCTAAACAGCTTCTAAGTGCAGCCCCTCCTTCCTGCCTCCATTAGGAGGTTTGTGTGGTCAATAGGTTTTGCTAATCTCGAGGGGCACTTATATTGATTTTACTAGAGCAGGGAAAGGACACAGATGCTATATGACTGACAGATAACCAATGTTGGGGCTAAAAACTTGGATATGATTTACCAACATGCAGACATGTAACAGTTGGACAAAATACATTGTGCTTGACGACTGTAATCAGACACCAACATACTGGCAGTAAATTTTCCATAATTTGGCCTGCAAAGCTTAATAGAGTCACAGTAAAAGAACACAGGCGAGTACAATTTTGTTATAATTTTATATAAAAAAGGCTATATAGAGCATTTTAATTTCACATCAACAAACCTCTCCATTTACAGTAAGACAGCAAAAGGAAGCCATATATTCACACTTCACTCATAGGCAGGAAACAAGAATAAGGTACCTCAACATCATCAGGCAAATTACTGTCATTTTTGAAGATATTTGAATACCTTTACACACAATCCTGGTGTCACTGAATATTGTAACAGTAATGGGAAAATGCAAGGAGAAAAGAGGGAAGAGGGGAGCAAGGAAGCGCTTCTCTAGCCACAGACAAAACACAGACCAGAAACAATGGGGAAGGACAAAAAGAGAGGATTAACGTAAAAGATACCCGACAACAACATACTCTCAAAAAGCAACCACTGGCAACCATACAGGACGACTACAGAGGTGCGGCCACCTGCGGGAGCTGAGGACCCGGTAAAAGTTTCACACGGGAAGCAGCTGCAGGTGACACTTAAGAATCATTCTCTTCTGGTGAGTGGGTCCAGCACACAAACTCTTCACAGTAAAGAGAGTTGCACTGGACTCTTACTAAATCTAAATATATTTTCATATATATATATATATATTTATATACTTTAACAGTAAGTAATTGTTTAATCTTTTCTTTTCTTTTTTTTAATTGTCATCACAAAACATTTAAACCAAAATGATTACAGTTAAATGTGCTAACGTGTTTCATATTTTTGGATGAAGTGACTGTTAAGTAACTGTTACCATGGCTTTATTGCTTTGTACATTGAATATGGTTATTACCTGCTGCTAGGACTATATCAGCCCTTACACAGGTTCTCCCTTGTTTTCCCAATGGACACTTTTTACCCCCATCCCAGCTAAAATCCCACACTACAGGTTACCTTTGGTTAATTGTGCAAAGAAATGGACATATCAGTAACAGTTTAGTGAAGTAAAAGAACATAGTTATAGTAAAATAATAATAAAAAGACAAAATTTATAAAAACAAAAACAATTTTATCCCATGCATAACTAACAATCACAGATGTCAAAATGGCATGGAGTTAAAAGAATGGAATTTAAAGAGTCTGTAGCTTTGACACTCTGTGCTTTTGCTTTTTGTTGCTCTTGCGATAATGTTCCCAGGCATTTCCAATTATCTAAAATCGAACCCCTTCCCAAGTTTCATCTATTACATCAAACACCAAATTCAACAGCACCATCCGATTGAAACAACCTGCTAAGCTTGAGAAACATTTTTTTTGTTGCTTTTATGTTATCATCTAATAAAAACTGTGCTTTTTTATCTGCAGTGTCAAAGACCAAAGTCCTCTTTAATCTCTCAGAAACACGACATATACGATGGACAAGTAACACATCATCATGAGTTATAAACAAACTCGCTTTGTTGTGCTGTTCAAATGACATTGTACAGCTCTCTCAGTGCAATCAGAAAAAAAAAAAGACAGTGGAAACCAGTTGCTTGGTTGGAATTCTCTACAGCAGTATTTCTCCATTGATGACTCCAGACAGGTTCATTATCTGAGCCTCAGTTCTGGAAGCCAGTTGCCGGACTAACTCTAAAGGCTTCTCTATTTTGCAAAGGCTCAGAATAATGAGGTGAAAAATGTGTGATTGCACTTGAAATGAAGTTTCTCTTTTTTAATACGTAGAACATTTAAAGTTAACCAATTTTGATATGTAATATCTCCTTTGTATAATTGACACATTTAAATCCATATTTAAATGTAAGATTTGTTCATTTAAATTTGTGCAAACAACCAACAATTTTTAGGGTTTTGTACATGTTAATCGATAAACTCACAGACACTACAAAATCTACAGTGTGGGCATATATTTTTTATACTGTGCTGTATGTAGAGCGGCTCAAAAAGTATCTGGATGTTTAAGTCATAGTTAAAATGTATAAATGTCATTACATTAGATTTTTTTTTTAAAGCTAAACATCTTACAAAAACAAGTTTGTTAGGTTGATGATATAACGATATATCATATACATTATTTATATGTAACTACATACATATACATTTTTTTTCTTTTCAAAATGAAGACACTTCAAATGGACACTTCATACATCCACTAAAGAAAAGCTGATTTGCTGCAGATTGCACTTGGTTTGATATCTTGTTATTTAATGCAATGGAATTTATACGTTTTTCAACTGTGACTTGTGTCCAAGTGTATCCAAATCCTTTTTTTGTGCCACTGTATGTTTATGTGTGCATCAGACTGTGTGTGTGATAGTGTGTATTTGCAAGGTCTAAGAGTAATCCCCACCCTGCCTGTATCCATAACCCTCTTCTTCCACACCATCCTGTACAAACACCTCTCGTTTATCCCATCCTTCTGCCCATCCTCCGTTCAACTGCGTGGTGGCACCGTAGGTCTTGGCTGGACCTCCCAGGGCACCGTAGCTCTGGGTGATGTCCCCCGTTTCCTCAGCCAGCTCATCTTCATCAATGAAACCACACTTCTCGTCACTGGTCAGCTCCGGATCTGCCCACGGCTGCTTCTCCCCCGAGGCGAAGATGCCATAGAAGATTACACCACCATAATGCACCAGGGAAGCGATAAGGAACACATACTGCCACTCTTCTCGGGTCTGAAAGGATAAAAGAGTTGTCAGGAATTCATTGACGTAAAGAAACTCACAAGAATAACACATGAAATAAACATGCAGGAGCACTTTTGACAATCAGTAGGGAGAGAGATCTAAAAATTTGTCATACAAAACCTTTTAAAATCACAATATAATGTATATTTCATATACATAATAGAAACAAATCAAGATAACAAATATGCTGTGCTGCTCAAACCACTTAAGTGTTCTTCTTATAGCAACATCAGCCATTCAAGGCATTATCCATCCAGTCCAAACATACAGCACTAGAATTCAAATGAAAAAATCCTGACAATTCAAAGTGGTCTTACCTTGTGTTTGGTCATGGCACCCACTATAAGAGGACACACCATTCCTGACAGAGTTCCCACTCCATTAGAGATTCCCATGAGGATACTGGCATAGCGAGGAGCGATGTCTAAATGATTGACATTAAAACCTGATGGAAAATAGAGGTTTACATTTTATTAACATCTGACAATTGTGACAAGTTTTGGCACTGCATTAATTACAACAAACCAGGGATATTATCATTAAAACTAAAACCATTAAAAATATTTTCATTACATTAAACAAACATTAACTGAAATAAAATAAAATATAAAAAAACATTAACTTTATCTCAGCTAGTTTCCAACATTTCTCATTTTCGTGAAGTTGAAGTATAAAATAACTAAAACTAAAATCTAAGACTTAATAAAATTATATAGACTGATCTTATTCAAAATATGAACACAAACTATAATAGTATATCAGTGATACTAAAATAACACTGCAACAAACAACATTACAGAATAACATTTTCAAACACTACGTTCCTGTTCTGTACTGTTCTGCATCAAGAGTGCACATTTTATTTCAGTATCTCTAACATGATGTTGGATATTCAGACTAAAAATAGAAAGAGCAGCCATCTTGTAGAGCAGAGATGTCTCTAGCTCCTCCCTCACTGAGAGCTCTGTCTGGATGTGCTGCTTGTAAGGCTGCTCTCAGGGGACAGTGTGTATGAATTATTTAAAAAGTCCAGCAGAACGATTTATTCCTTCCTAGCTGCAGTGGAGGAAGAGCGTGTTTGAGTGATAAAAGGAGAACAAGGTATTTTGTTAAATAAGGCTGTTCCCTGGCTGTGTATGGTTGCTTTTTATTGCTGCTTTTTCTGGTCATTGTTGTTAATAAACGGCAGGTTTGCAAGGCAAAATATTAAATCAGAAATATTGTTTCCCCAAAGACTTGCCTGATATTGCAAATCCACTGAAGCCGACAGCCAACACAAGGAATGAAATGGCCATCCCTTTACTGTGAGAGTAACCAACAACCAATAATAGAGTGGCCTCCATACCAAAGCCTGTCAAAGGTAAAAACATGTGGATGATCAATTCACTAAGCTAAAATGGACAAATATACAACAATAAAAATATATTTAGTGGATATACTGAAAAAAGTGTGAATATTTAGGTTGATGAAAAAATCTCATTTAGTTCATATGGATTTAACCAAAATTGAGCCATGGAGGAGCTGTATGGCTCTGTGTGTGCTCCTGCAATAGGCTCCACTCACCTCCGCAGTTCATGATCTTCCGAACTGTGGTAGTTGACAGGATGTTTTTGCTGCGAAGGTAATCAGCTATCTGTCCCCCAATGGGTACTATAATGGTCATCACCAGATGGGGCAGGGCTGACAGCATGCCAACCTGAATAAGACAGCAGCCGTCAGGCTCAGAAGCATCTTATTGAAAACACACTACAGAATGAAAGCATTGACCAATGTTTTTCATTTAATAGAGAGAAAAGTCCAAAGTCTCATATAAAATAAAATTTAAATTTACATGGTCACAACCATTATGAAGCATTTATAGGAAATACTGGATAAACGTGATAAAAATAAATTGACATAATATTACTGTAATATGCAAGGCATCACTATTAAATAGTATGTTAATTCTATAACTAGATGTAAAGACATGATTGCAGGTTTAACTGTAGGAAGTGAGGAAACAAGAGCAAAATAAGATGCAAGCACAGACTTAAATCACCAATAAATGATTAATGAATAATTCATCATGAACTATTCACAATGAATTATTCATCAACCTATTTTAGACCTTAGGGAATGACAAAGGTCACCCATTTACTGATGCACACTGGAATTATAGACAAAAATCTTATGCAACTTAGACACTAAGGCTAGCCATTTTGACCCAATTGCTGATTAAATAATTGTTCATTTTTTAATCAGTCATGCAGTTTGTATAAAACAAATACCAATTTAAAAGGTAAACTGAAATTACCTTGCTAATCTCAAAGCCAAACACCTCCTCGAAGTATGCAGGTTGGCTGATGAGCAGCAAGTAGAAGGTCCAACTCCTGCAGAAGTTGGCCACAATGATTGCATAGACAGGCATGGATGTGAAAAATTTCTTCCAAGGTGTCTTGTATTTCTGTGGGAGAAATTAGTATTGCAGCACATGGAGTGAAGTGTTACAATAAAACCCATACTGCTAATGATTTTATCTGTCATGTCTTGATGCTGCAAGCATTAATCAACATTTCTGATTCTTGATGTTCTCAGGGAGTGCATTGCATTTACACCAAAGTCAAAGAAATCAAAATAGCTGACTGAAATTTTATAGAATCAAAACAACTGATGTGCAAAACTTCTCTGATATGTCTTTGTTGGTACTTTAAACTTTTAATTATTTAATTAGATGTCTTCATATGATGACAAAATCACTTTTTAGTGACCTGTAGTGACACTAAATATCTCAGCCTCTAAAATCTTAAAATCCACAATAGATTTGCAAAATAAGTTTATACGTAAAAAGCATAATTTTTTGGTGGCCACACTTTTATTTCCTCATTGTTTTCAACACATCCTTGACTTAAAGTGCCCCTATTATGCTTTTTCGAATATTACCTTTCATGCAATGTGTACTGTATCTGTCTGTGAATGTAAATGATCTGCAAAGTTGTGAAGATAAATAAAGTTATAGAAAGAATTGACTCTGAACAGCCTAAACGAGTCATCAGAAATTCAAATCCATGTTCTACATTGTCTGCCTGAGAACAACTTGACTCGGCCTCAAACACTGTAGCTTTTTCGTATGGTTCGTGAGTTCACACTTACATATAATTAAGTAGAGTAAAGGTTATGCGTATTTGGCGTGCTGTCCGGGGGGAGGGCTCCAGAGGTAAGTCTGCTGTATATATACCTCTTATCGCTAATTGAGTTGATTAACTGAATTCTCTCCACTCGTGTTAATTAGGATAATTATCTGAATGTGCTCCTCCCAAACTTTATTAATAAAAAATAATTTAACATCATGTCGAGAAGACACTGTCCTACTCTGTGAAAGTAAATTTGTTTTATTTTCACTTCTGAATGATGAGGCTGTGAAGAATCAGTGGTTAATAGGGGTGTGACGAGACCAGTATCTCACGAGACGAGACGAGACTCGAGATTGAGTTCACGAGACGAGACAAGATGGCGAAATACATGACTAGAAAAAATATTCTGCAGGTGTATTTGAAATGTTTTAACTAATCATTTTGTAATGAATGTCAATTCAGTTCTACTTTCTGAGACTGAATTATCATATGCAGTAAAAGACAACAATACTCAAGTAATGTTAAAGGTTTTGCCACTAACTCAACTGACTGACTTCTCTTCTGTATGATTTCAGTCTCTTCAGATCTTACTGTACATGAATTATGAGCTTCTACAGCTTTTGACCTCCTAACTGAACTCCTCTCCACAATCTGATCACAGAAATAAAAACAGTATAAATAAAAATTGTAACACTTTACAATAAGGTCTCATTTATTAACATTAATGTATTAACCAACATCAACTAACAACAAGCAATATATTTGCTACAGTATTTATTAATCTTTGTTAGTTGATAAAAATAGTAATTCATTGTTAGTTCATGATAGTTCACAGTGCATTAACTAATGTTAACAAATGAAACCTTATTGTTTGTACTAGTAAATAATAAGAAGAGAAAACTGTTATTCATTTTTATGGTAACACTTTACAATAAGTGCAACCATAATCGCACTCTCTCAATATTCAAAGATCAAATAAGACCACATTTTTCTTTGATACAGAGCTGAGAGATGGTTACAACTACACTGCCCAGCCTAAAATAGCTTTCATATTGAGAGATAACTTATCTGTATTCATCAGTGAGCCGCTTTCAAAATGCGGGGTATTGAAATCACGTTTGAATGCGCGCGCGCGTTTACTTTCACTTTTAAACGGTCGCGCGTACTCTGTAAATGTGGAGCGGCGGCGACCGTTATCCAACTGAATTAAATGTTTTTTTTTTATTTAAATACAAAGCAAAAAGACAGTGGAGGCAAAATGTAAACGTAGCGGTGGCATATTCTTTCCTAATCATCCTAACACTCTGTCATGGCAACATCACGAGACTACTTTTCGCCTCGACGAGAAATCTCGTCACAGTTTAGTCTCGCGAGATCTCGTGCCACGAGATCTCGTCACACCCCTAGTGGTTAAAATTAATTTTTTCAACGATACCACAGCAGTACAATCCCAATCTTTTGTTGTGTTCTCGTCATTTTACTGTCAACTGTTTCTTAAATTTCGGCGAGTTCAATGTGGGATTTGTAAAACACTTGCTCTTGAAAGATGGGTCAGTACCCAGTTTGGACCAGCTTGCTCTTTGCTGTCCATACATTGTATACAATCCAACATGGCTCCGGAGCTGTAATTCAGTATGCGCTGTACATTGTAGACCAATCACAACAGATTGGGCCATCTGACCAATAAGAGTATAGTAGGCTCATGGGTTTAGAGAGACTGAATATTCAAACTACTTCGAATGAATCTTTCAAAAGAATCTTTGGGAAATTAGGTGATTTAAATGTATAATAAGAGAAAACTTTGCATGCATGTAGGGGAATCCCAAAGCAATATTAAGAACCTTAAAAATGGCATAATAGGGGCACTTTGAAGTTCAGCTATTATGCTTTTTCAAATATTACTTTTCATGCAGTGTGTGTAATATAGCTGTTTGTGAATGTAAAAGGTCTGCAAAGTTTGAAAGATCAAAGTGCACAACAAATAGTTATTGTGTCTTGAAAGAAAATGTGACCGAAGTCAAAATGAGTTATCACCAATTCCAGTCTCACTTCCGTAACATATCTACGTAGGTTTGTAACAAATTTGCATAACACCAGCCTATGGTCTTCACTGCCGCGAACAGTGTCTACTTAGTACTTTGTAACAACATGTGGTGTTGTCAACGTGACTAGAAGATGCTGTTTTCTGCACTGAAAATCCACATTGCATGTACTTCTAATGGATGAGGACCTGTGCTGGAATTGATACGGTAAAACCGACACCATTGTTACGGTTCATGTATACAAGAGCTGAGGTAGTTTCTGGAGCTAAATTTCAGATATGGTAATAGACGTTTAGTTTCCGACACTCACTGTAAGCGGTAGACCAATCACAATAAACTGGGCCGTCTGACCAATCAGAGCAGAAAAAGCTCTTGTAAAGGAGCAGTTAAGAGAGACTGAATCCTTTATCGAGCCATTTCAAACACTGTGAAAAAAGAGGTGATGTGCAAATGTAATGTATATTATGAGAAAATTAAACTGGTTTTGACCTTGGATGCATGTAAAGCTATTGTAGGAGACCTTAAATAAAATTAGAAACCTTTAAAATAGCATAATAGGAGCACTTTAAATAGTTTTATGGTTCCATTTACCCTCTATCAAATTGCAAATCACTCAAAACCAGTTTTTAAAAAATCCCAGTAAAATTTACGGTAAAAAACCGGCAGCTGTGGTTGCCAGAACTTTACCGTAAAAAATACAGTAGCAACGTAAAAAAAATCTGTTAAATTTACGGTAAAATAACATATTTCATTAACTGATATAATGTTAATTTACCAACCTAATGAAGTACTAATATCTGTTTTGTAGTCAGTCACCAAACACAGTGGTGATAAGAGTCACATGATGAATCAAAGTTCATCACAAGCAGCTTTTCCACAAGCTGAGGAGGACAATACTAATATATAGAAGGTGCACAGAGTGTCATTCACACACACACTAAACACCATCATGGTAACATGCATGAAATTTTAAAAATGCAATAAACATTAATTTAACAACATTAGATGTAACATAAAACCATAATGTACATAACTGATTAGAAAAATGAGAAAAACTAAGAAGAAACAGAGTTATTTCAACGAAAATATATCAAATGTGAAGTGTCAAGCAGGGAATTGTGGGAATGTCAATTTACGTTTTTTCACTGTAAATTTTACAATGAATTGTTATTTTTCACTTCCAAAAACGGTGAATTTAACGGTATTTTACCGTAAAATTACATTAAATGTACTGTTAGATCTATTACAGTTATTCACCGTATATAGTACGGAAACTTTCTGTAAACCAATAGACAGTTTTTCACCGCAGCATTTTTACAGTCTTTTACTGTTAAAATCATGGTCATTTTTTACAGTGTACAGCAATGTCATAATTTGCTTGTCTCAGCTTGTCTCAGCTCTCTCCATCAAAGCTCCCAATCTTAAGGAAGATCAGAATCTTTGTGTTAATTTTAGTCTGATGTCAAGTGAAATGGACAATGCCATATCATTATGCTCTTTACTGTTAAACTCTAAAATCTTTCAAAGCACAACCATAATATGTGAATTAGATTTGTGTCAAGCAACAAATGAGTATTAGAATTACAGATCATTATAGAGTGGTGCTTAATTATAGGTTTGCATGAGAGGGGATGTTATTCCATTAGTCAAGCCGTCTCTTCTTAAAAAGAGGACTTGAATCATTCAGTCAAGCATTTTGTGCTGTGATATTTTCTTCTGAGCCATCCAACTCCACAATATCCCTGAGATAACCCTGCCTATCCAGCCAGACGTTTGGAGTACGATTATGTTTGGGGTCACTCACTTCTGCAGGACCTAGCAGCTTAGCGCTCTCTCCGATGCTCTCCTCAATGAAGCAGCGTTCTTCAGCACTGATGGTGGGATGTACGGCTGGGCTCTCATATGACACCAAGATCCAAAACATATACCAGAATATCCCAAAACACCCTAAAGAGAAACAAACAATTCTTAGATGCTGATCTTAAAAGACAACATCATAAAATTATGCCAGATAAGAAGCGGACAGGAAGATCAGCTGACTGAAAACTCCTCATATAACTAAATTACAGTTCATTGCTTTCCAGACAGAGTGTACTAATTCTTGGCAGAGGGACAGGCAGATTCAGTGTCAGCACAGAGGATAGACACATGGCAGCATCAGAGGAAAAATCAATACTCAGCATCAGTGAGTTAATCCATACTACACTTACTAAAATACACTCATCAAGACCGTTAAGCACACTCATACAATGATGCTTTACACTATAACCATGGCTCATACATCATTGTGCACACAAACCACTCGTACCATAGACATAGAAAACAGATGACCAGCCAGTGTACTGCACCAGGATCCCAGCTAGAGGCATGGCAATGACAGCTCCAGCATAGGAACCTACAGAACGAGAGAGGAAGAGAGCCATGGGAGAACTCAAAAAACTCTGAAATAAATTGTCTTTAAACAAAGAAACAAAAAAGCTTTCTGAATGTACTTTCAACTGCTGAATATATGCATTAAAACAACACAGGAAAGTACAGTTCATGCATAAATAATGTTTCCTAGAGTTCTTGAGGATAAACAACAAATGTATATTTAAATTTTAACATGCACACAATAATGAGGTGCCAAGATAGCAACTAAACAAAATATGATGACGCATGGTTTTCTTTAGTGTCCACTGACTAATCTATATTTGTTTTAAAGAGAATAAAGATGGAAATTACCACAGAAAGAGGTTGTGGCTAGACGGCTTCTTTCCAGTGGAGGGGCCCATTTACTCCAGATCCCATGACAGGCTGGGTAGGTCACACCCTAGGGAACAATAATACTACACATCAGTTTTATATCACAAAGAAATTTGCTTAGACAGATTTTCAAATTATAAAAATGTTACATCACATAATTCTATTTAAATTCATATTAATATTCCATTGGTTATAAATAAAAGGTAAATAATAATATATACATTGTTGCCAAGATGGAAGTATAGGCACATGTGCCTCTAGATCAATACAGCTGTGCTAAAGACAAAGCCTGGGTTATAATTCTCTATATCCTCAGGCCATAACTGATTGTTGCAGGACTGTGGACTTTCTCTAGTAAGGATTTCCACAAATGGCACAAATAGAAAATTATCCACCACATTATGTAAGTGTCCACATTTTAGATATGAATACCTATAGAGGGTTATGATAGGCCTATTAGATCGTTATTAGCAAACAAGCGATTAAAATCAAATGAGAGAAAAATCGTATTTTCTTACCTCTACAAGCCCTTGTAATATCCTGACGAATATGACGCAACCATAGTGAGCACGTGCAGCTGTGGGGATGAACATATTCAGTGTGGACGTGAGGAAAATGGCTGCGCCAAATACCCTGAATAACAGATGGAAACATGTTTTCATTATAGAATGAAAAAAACATAATTCTTTTATTTTTAGGCTACATTATTTCTCGTTTTTAAGGCTGATCTATTCAGCTACGTGCAATTCATATCTTCTTTCTGCGTTCTGTTCTTTATTAATTGTAAAAATGAAAAAAAGAAAAAACAGGGATATTGGTCGCGCGGGGTGATGCCAGCACCTACGGCAGCAGAAGAAATAAGGGCTTCCATTTATTTCCAATTTTCCTGACGTCTTGTAGCGCTCGAGACCCTCTCACCTCTCTCCCACCGGCACTCGCTAATCGGATTGAGGGAGTTCTCCTGCACGAGACTCGCTGATTCTATTAGATCTCAATCTCGTCAACCATTATGAACTGAGAACTGTTGTATAATTTCAGCAACGACAGTTATGTCAAAGATTTGACGTACTGAGTTAATAACTATAATTGCACAGCATTTTAATTTGTAGATTCTTGGTTTAAAAAAAAAAAAAAAGGTTCGTTCACTGTTAGCCAATCATCAAACATAGATGTTTTAGTGAAAACACATTGCGTCCAATGTTCAAAATATTTCCAGGTACCGAGATGGCAGTATTATTTTTGATAAATTGTTGTGTGATATATGAGGCACGGCCAAACCCTCTGGCAACATGTCCGAGGCTGGTTGCCATGCCCCCCTCATTGAGCAGATTAGACACGGTTTCCCCCGGGATCTCATTAACAGGTGGAGAATGCCCCACAGACCCGCTCCCACAGTCTAATCCTACAACTCACACGACGGGTCAGCGTTCAGTCTGCCACTCACGCAACACTGGAACACAAGCAGACTGATCAACCATAGCAATGAACTCTCCACCTCTCTGCCTGTCTGGAGCGTTGATTTATTTATTTGATTTCCTTTCACCTTGAAAGCTTGAATAAAAATAGTATTGCTAAGGTTTATATTATAATAATAAAATTACAGCACTGATTTATTAGCCTATTTTCCTTCTTTACAATTGACCATTGCCTTCAAATAAAAACGTTTTGAGACGTTTTCCAAAATAAAATGTTCGTATTAGAGATCTTTCTCCTTTCTTCGTTTTTCTATGACAAAATTGAATCAATATGCATTAAAATAAAGCATAAAATAAAGTTAGATATAAAATTTATGCAAATAATTTCACACTCAGTGCGTGTCATTTACAAGTCTTTAAACAATCAATCAGTCAATCAATCAATAAAACATAGGAGGTTGGGTTGAACTTGTGCTAAATTAGCTCCTCCCATCATCCTCTTCTTCTTCCAATGACAGGTACAGATTGAATAATAGGCTACACGGTAGTCACCACTATAGGCTTATAGCTAGTTCCTGTGTAGTCCTCAAACAAAATGAGAAACGCACCACGTTTCTCAAGCCAATCTTTGCAGCTCGGTTTTGCAAATGCAAATTCGATTCCATTGTTTAAATATTAGGTTTATTTTAAAATTTATATTTTTAATGTTTTATGACTAAAACTATCCAATAATTATTTTTCCTATTGCATTCAATAATGTTTAATAAATTTAAACGTCTCGACAAGAGAACGAAATTCCTTGTCAGGCAGTATAGGCTTTCGCACCGCTTTCGTGTTGGCTTGACAAACACCTGGAGATGCTGGCGACAGTTTCTACCTTCAGCGGAGGCAGAATCCTGATATATGCTTAAACTCTATGCGAACCTGCTGCTTTGAGACGACACCTATGACATAAGCTGCAATGATTTTAATGGCTTAGTTTAGGGACAAACATATGATCCATTTAAAACGTAATAATATAATTTATCAATAAAATAAAGTATAATTATAGAATATTTATTTTTGTAAACGTGTTAGCTAATAATTAATTATTAATGTTTTTTCGTTACCATTAGGCTTTTACCTTAGTAGGCCTATCTTATGTTCTATTGCAATGTGGAAAGTAGCCTAATATAAACCAAATGCGACTTTAAATGCAATCAATTACGGTAGATAATAATACGTCTAATGATAATAATAATCTGAATAAAATATTATATTTCTAATGATTTACCTGTTTGCCGCCAGTCTAGAGGAAATGTATCCTCCGGGAATTTGTGTCACAATATAACCCCAGAAAAACGAGCCATGAATCATTCCAACTATTTCCGGGTCCCAGTTGAACTTTGCCTTCTATGGGAGAGAAATAACAGAAAATATCAGGTTGCTAATCCTGTCTGCAAAAGGAGAGACAACTGAAAATGTGAATATCCTCATATGCGCGCGCGTTTCCACACACCTCTAATAACAGGTTAAAATATAGACATTCGTTATTTGTGAAAACATAAAACTTTTATTTTTGTAAACCCATAGCAAACAAAATATTTATTGATTATTGTGCACAAAAAATGAAATGACAAGAGCGAAGGATTAGTTTCCAGCTGAAGAGTTAATCAATTTGAGGCCGATATAACCAAGGTCAATTTTTTTGCATGAGTAGCCTACTTGTTTTCAATATTTTCCAGGCTAGTATGTGGGGCCTTTTTTTTCTAACAAACACAAATCATTATGCTTTTTGAATATTTCCTTTATTATATTTATTTTCCATAAATTGATTTCAGACGGAGACTGTGCATGTGTGTGTGTGTGTGTGTGTGTGTGTGTGTGTGTAAGCTGTTTGTGGGGGTGTCACTAAGCTGACGTGGACATACAGTATAAAATCCAAGCGTGCCACGCGCACAAACCTCTTTGATGACGATCTTTCCGTTCAGGTGAACGGTGCTGTTGTTCACCATGCTCACTATTGCCACGCCTAAGTTGCACCGAATACCGAAGGAGATGCAGAACCCGAGGCCGCTCATTATGGCGATGATGTAGCGGCGCGGAAGTCCAAAGCACGTGCAGTCGCACAAAGGTGGCTTTTTCTCGCTGGTCTGTGTAGGCCGTCCATCCTCGGTCAATTCAATGTTGTCGCCAGGTTTTTGCCTCCTTTCTAGCACTCTGCATATGTCAGAAGAAAACTGTCAGACTCCTTGTAGGACACTAACAGCAAAACGACTGATTCCGGAAGAACCAATTATTAGGAATTGTATCCACTCTTTTATTGAAGCAACAATCATCGTTATGTACAAACGAATCAAAATATTATTCATTTCATTTAATTTAGATATTCTCACTGGTAGGCCTACTCTAAACTGCACGGACAGATTTAGACAATAGTTATTAAAATGGCCTGCAGGAATAATTTGCATTATTTCTTTTTTTTTTCCCCCCACAGATATTTTTTTTAATGTAAACTCCATATAGGCTTCGTGTGCTGCTGTAAAGCGCACTGTACCGCATTGCAGCATTCCCTTCACCTTCACCTTATTTACATTCACACAGCTTAAGGTCCACTGATATTCACTAACACGATATTAATATTATTATAGGCTACCAGTGCCATAGGTATCCAAAAAGAGAGTTAGGTTACTTGCTTACATTTATTTACTATTATTTAATGAAAACACATAGGCTATTATGTGAAGATAGATTCAATAAATTAATGCGCAAAAATGTAGATTTATATTTTTTAAAGAAATAAAAAATGTCATACATTTCGATTCATGCATATGATTTCATTAGCACATGTGACGGAATTAAATGCATTTCATTTTGTAATATTTTGCACGTATAAACTGCATAAAATGCACATTAACTGCATTATGATTGTCAATTCAGTTTTTCAATTCCAGTAGACAAATAAAAGAAAATGTCCTAGTATTCTGGAAAATACTCAGAAACTACAAAAATTTCTATGCGTAAACGAAAAATGAAATATGAGGAGACGTGTGTATTAGAGGCAGTGATGGGGGAAAGGTAAAGAACAATTCGTTCATATGGTCGAGGCGGTTGATCTTTCATCCCCCCTTTTCATAGATTACAAAAAGTTTTTATTTTGAAGTTTTTATTTTTTAAAAGACACGCGCACAAAAAATACCACATTTCGAGGAGCAGCTCTAAATAATTATTTTCTCATATGATTTCAGTCGTGGTCTTTTTGCAGGTATTATGTGAATGAGAAGAAACACTCAAGGGGATTCTCTAATTGAACGATTACTATCCAGTCGAAAATGCATTTTAATAGCCGGATTACAGTGACAACCTTTAAAGATTAAAAAAACTTGCATGCTTCCATCCCCTCCTCCCAAGATTATGCAGAATTACATAATTTTATGCACGTCTCAGTGAGGCGTGACGCCAAAACCGACTGGGGAAACTCGTTATTGAACAGATCAAACTAGCAACAAATTCGTGATTTTCTGTTCAGTTATAGCTATAGTTAGAGTTTATATGTAGGCTATTTAGAGGCACAACACGCACATATGCAGGCCTATATTAGCCTATTATTATAAAATAACTAAATCAATTGGATAATGTTAAAATATCTTACTTGTACACGTGCCCCAGTGTCTTCCCCGCTAGTTGCTTCAGCCCCTCTTTGCTGGGCATAAAACCAGGCTCCCTCTGAGTCTCCATGTCCAAATGTGATAATCCCTCGTTTTTTCCCGGTAATGTTAAAGTACCATGTCACAGTGTGTGATGACAGAGCATACCGGACCGATACCCAGCGGATCAATGATTCAGTAAGACGGATGAGGAAAATTCACGACGGTGTTCACAGGGCGAAGAGAAAAATCCGCCTACACAAGAGAGATATCAGAAGTGGTCTGGCTCTGTCTACTCATAATTATAAACTCAAAAACTGCCCTGCGCGCGATAAGGGCACGCGATGCCATCTCAGATTTGAGTAAACAAATTAATGTTCGCTTCAAAACGAGTTGAAAAAACAAATAATAATAATAAAAAACGATGTATGATCAAATAAGAGGGAAAAGGAAAAACTGGTCCTGTTCCCTGTCAAAGTGCAAAGTGCAAAGTGACAGTTAAAGGAGGTGAAAAGCTTCCAGCACCAAGGTCAGCGACAGTCTCGCGTTCAGAGCGGCGCGAGCTCCCGCCGCCACTCCTTTGCCAACTAGCAGTGTGCTGTGCGCGAGGCGGATCACTCCCGTCAGAGTGCCAGCAGCGGTTCACCGCTTTGGGAGGGGTTAGAGAGGGCGGATAATGTAGCCTACACATTCCATTCACATTTTCTTTGATTTTGTCCTTAGATGCAGTGAATTATGTTCCACGTGCGGCAAATGATAGTTTTTCGAGGTGCATATGAAAGACACGTGACGTGACATTCGAAGTTTCTACATTTGTGCTTTATATACCTATTGCTTGTTTTCCATCAAAGGCCGTGCAAGCCTCCTGGGGGCGGTGCTATGGAAACCGAATGAGGGGTGTTTCCCCCCTCCAAGTGCGTGTGCTGGTGTGAAGGAAAGCGTATTAATAATTCACACATACATCGCAGTCCCACTCCCTCTCTCTGTTTCACTGTCCCCCACAGCAAAACATAAAAATTGCTATTGTCTGTACGAGTGCCAAATTCGTAGCCAATACAGATCATTTTGAATTTAAGTCTGTTTCTAATGACATTTAGAAAGACATTTTGATGTTACTTTGATAAAATCGTAATTATTATTTTGATATCCTGCTAAATCAGAGCTCTACGTAGGAAATTAACTGCGCTGCTGCGACACTGTGCGTTCTTGAAAGCGGCACACAACAGGTTGATGATGGCGCGCTAAGTGAGGCGCAGGCGCCATCTGGTGCTCATTTACCGTACTGCAGAGGACGAGTATGAGGTCTCTGCGGAACAAAAGCGGGCGTTTCTGTATTTGTGGGTGTTTTCAAACTGGTGGGTGTTTATATATCATGCAATGAAAATGATCCCCTTCACCCGACCCCACCCCTAAACCCTACCCACACTCTGACATGGGCAAATCAGGTAACGCTCTCAAAAACGCCCCTCTGTTTATGGCCTCGCCCATCAATCATTAATGTCCTACAGAGACCTGTACTTGCAGAGGACGCCCAACAAGTGCTAAACACGTGATATACTTCAATCACTTTATTTTGGCACGTTCTAGTCATTGGAATGCAAACAAGAATTTCTTTTAAAGTCTTGATTCATGATTATTCACACTTCCCTTTTCACACGGCTTTCATGCAACTCATTCTGTAAACATTTGTAGGCCAAATAAAAATACACATACACAAGTATCATTGTCAAAGAAAATAATTAAGGCAAAGGCATGGATGACATGGTCTCATCTGAACACACAAAAAATCCTAAACTAAGTGCAATTTTTATTATTATTTTTAGATATTTTTTAAAATATCCCTGCCACATTCATTAAATAGTCACACTAATTATGTATATTGTGTATTGGTTTGTATAGCAACAGATAATAATCAGAATAATTCTGTAAACTGTAATTGTATTATCCATAAAAGATTTTTGAAAGACAGCATGAATCACTCAACAGGCTAAAAAAAAAAACAACAGAATTTATAACAGATTTCTGTGAAATGAACAGGTATGGCTCAATGTTGTGTACACGTGTAGTTGAATTGATAAGACACTTTAAAAACAGAGTCAATCACCTGGGACATAATATTAACATTGTTTTCAAACTGTTCCAAGTCCATGTAAAGGATGGTTGGTGCTGAGTGAATAGTGTTCAGAATGTAGTAAACAAACATCTGAAATGTTGATGGGGCAGTTCAAAATTTTTAAACCAAACTCTCTTTGCACCAGGTCAGTAATACAGCAGGAAACACTTGATTTCTTCAATTCACTCACTTCAAAACTGATATAATTTTTTTTTTGTCCTTTTGCATGTATAAACCAACAGGTGTTATTCTAGGTCTTACATGGGAATCTCTTTCACTGAATTAATTTGTCCCATCATTGCCGTAATATCAAATGTAGTTATCAGAGTGAATATCTCACTGATGCACAGAGAACTGATTACAAAAATCTGAACTAATCCTGTTAAGTGCATTTGTGCAGAAATCAGTTACAGTGAAAAAAAAAAAAAGACTAGTTCTTCTAGTCATGATTAAAAAGCCTCATATATACGATATGTGCAAACATTGACAGACTCTTGCAGAATGAGGTGATGCATAATGGCTTGAGTTTCTGTATCAGAAAATACATAGCAAGTCATTACAGAGCTTAATCTGGTGAAAACACAATTCTTCCACAATCCATCCTTCCAGCCATATAATAAATCAGTTATATGATTACTCTGAAGTAATAAATGCATCTTTGAAGAAAGCTAATAATAATAATATTAATAATAACAAAAAAAAATCATCACATTTTAATATTACACTGAACAAAATGTGTGGGTGACCAATTTTCTACAAGGTACAGCATTAATTAGCAACAATAAAATATAAATACTCTGAGAAACATGATAATACAAGTACTACAGGAATGATTATGCGATTCTGTGTTTCTTAAGGGAAAATAACCACAGTGGTAAAATCCACTGGATAAAAACAAATATTAACTTAAATCTCACATGCCCCCCAAAAAACAACAAAACAAACCCCCCGATATATCAGAAAATGAAAAGCAAAAAAGACAATACATACAGTCTACATGTACCTCTTTCACAGTCAGACATACAGGGCAAAACATGCAGATTACATCTGCAAAAGAAAAATGGAATGGCAACAAGCTGGACGTACGTAAAAGCTTTATTGCCTTCTAAAAACATGTCATATCTGATTATTCTTAAGTTGCCTTCGCAGCAACTTGCTCTCGAGGCAACATGAGCAGCATCAGGTTGCATTCCAGAGGGATTGCTGTTTAAATCACTGTGATCCGTCTCCAAGCCTTTCTCCACTGAAAAAGTGCAGTTATATAAGTGCACCCCGGACATGTAAAAGAAACTGTATTGTTCTCCTATAAACTGCAAGCAGAAAAAAGCTGCAGATTTGTTTAACTGTTAGGCGTGTGGTTCCTTGTAAAAGTTCTGGCAGTTGTTTTTAATAAATGTTTGAAGAGGTCCTGAAGATCTGATTCCTCCATGCTTTGCAGGGTACAGTGCATTTGCGTAGTCCTGAGGACTCAGGGATGTTCAAATACATTCAGAAACCACCTGGTGTTTACTAGGACTAGAGGGCAGCAGTGAGGCTGTTTCTGTGGACAGGCAGAAACTCTGGCTCAGCTGCATCTTGAGTTTCTCCACTTCGTAGTTGTGCAGATATTCCTGAACCAGAAAGCGTTCGCGCTTTATACGTGCTTTCACGTCTGACGGCACATCTGGAATCAGCCACGCCACGAAGAATTTCACCACAAATACAACGTGCTGAGAAACGAGGGGAAACAAAAGGAACAGTCATCATGTGCACATACTGCAGAACCAAATTTAAACAAATTAAAAGCCTGTTAAAGCTTCACTAAGATCAGAATACTGCTGTGCTAAATCATCATATGCAGTTCTAATCATCCAAGTTTCAGTGTCTCTCCAGTCTTCACTGTCACATGATCCAGAAATAATTCTGATATGCTGATTTTCTACTCAAAAAACATGATTATTATTCAAGTTAAAAACAGTTGTGTAAACCATGATGCATTTTTTCCAGGATTCAGTTCCAAAAAACAGCATTTATTTGATCAATTTAACATGTTCTTGCTAAATTAATTTCTTTAAAAAAATAAAAAAAAATCTTACTGACTGAAACCTTTGATTAGTAGTGTAAGATACTGAACATAAAGATTACTTACTTTCTCTTACTTGCGTTTCCTATTCCTTACTTTACCTTGCTTATCATAGGCTACTCTATTAAAGCTTATATCCCAATACAAAAAATAAGTTATTTTAAATTTTCCTGCATATTCCACTTTATTAATTATAGATTACGTCAAAAACAAAATTAAGAGTAGATTGGAATATGCAGCTGCTTACTTCCATAATGATGATGAAGGCTAGCTTAGCAGCCAGGATGTGCCAGAACTGCATTGTGTGTGTGTATTGCCTCTTATGGCCGGGTGGATATCTGTAGTCCCGATAACTGGAAAAAAATAAATTCATCATGCTGTTCATTTAGTATATAGATGTGTATGTCTAATACAGACTATAGTTCTGTCATAACAACTGGCATGGGAATGGATATGACAGTATTGATATGTTTGGTCTTGGCGGAATAGATCTGCTACTCTGCTGCTGCTGTTGAGCAAGTATGTGACTTGCTACTGCTGTACAATATAGCATACATGAATTACCCATAACAGATCTATACAGGTGGAGCATGCTGCACTGCTACAGCGAATGCTAACCAAGTATTTGAAGGATGAGCAGCGAGCTCATTGGCTATTGATACAGCAGGAACCAATCAACTGTGCCATATTGAGAATGATGTAATTGCAAGCAGACTGAGTTAAAGGGTTAGTTCACCCAAAAATGAAAATTATGTCATTAATGACTCACCCTCATGACGTTCCAAACCCGTAAGACCTCCGTTCATCTTCAGAACACAGTTTAAGATATTTTAGATTTAGTCCGAGAGCTTTCTGTCCCTCCATTGAAAATGTATGTACGGTAGACTGTCCATGTCCAGAAAGGTAATAAAAACATCATCAAAGTAGTCCATGTGACATCAGAGGGTCAGTTAGAATTTGATGAAGCATCGAAAATACATTTTGGTCCAAAAATAACAAAAACTACGACTTTATTCAGCATTGTATTCTCTTCCGGAATCCTTTGATTCCATTGAATTGATTCCATTGAATCCTTTCATCTGTCGGCGTTGGTAATGCACTTTTACGTCGCCGTGGTTGTTTTTGGCGATTAGGTCATCCGCGACATGCACATTTATGCACCATTTTAAAAAATATAGCAATACCAAAATACAAACAATGTAGAATAGCTTGAATACAACGTGCGTCTCCCTCAGACTGTAAACGAAGCTCTGGCGCACCAGATAACACGCCAGCAGCGTCTTACATCAGCAGCGTCACTGCGGAGTCGTGAACCACACTCCGGAGCAGAAGGGGGCGGTAATGCACCAATAAGCTGGATGCCAACCGCCGTAAAACAGGAAAGAAGAAGAAGCGGAGTCGTGAACACGGATTGACAACAGACCCGGAAGAGAATACAATGCTGAATAAAGTCGTAGTTTTTGTTATTTTTGGACCAAAATGTATTTTCGATGCTTCAAAAACTTCTAACTAACCCACTGATGTCACATGGACTACTTTGATGATGTTTTTATTACCTTTCTGGACATGGACAGTCTACCGTACATACATTTTCAATGGAGGGACAGAAAGCTCTCGGACTAAATCTAAAATATCTTAAACTGTGTTCCGAAGATGAACGGAGGTCTTACGGGTTTGGAACGACATGAGGGTGAGTCATTAATGACATAATTTTCATTTTTGGGTGAACTAACCCTTTAAGGATCTATTAGCCTGTACCATCTAGAGTTTCATGACAGAACTTTGTATTTCCCACTAGGCGATAACAAACCTGCATGTTGTGATGGTAGAGCTGTTAAACCAGGATGGGTTTTCTCCAGGTTCGGGTAGGTTATCTTCAGGGATCTGAGAGATGTTGTAAACGGAGAGGCTGTTGGTGATGTAACCTTCCATAGTGGGCTCGGTGCCTGGATGGTAGGCGTACAGATAGACAAGACGAGGAATCATATCTGAGGTGAATGCCATGATGAAGGCCTCGAGTGCAAATGAGAGGAGAAAAGAAATGACAACAGATTTTAACTATGGTGGAAACAGTGCTTGATTTCACTAAAAATGAGCTTTTATTTGCTGACCAGTTAACTATATTTAGACTGAGCAAGTTAAGCAAGCCACATTCAATTTTACACAAATAGAAAGCAGAACAAAACAATTTGCATTTACATTTGTGACAACGGACAAGATGGCCACCACATTGAGGATCTCTTCCCATGCTCCAATGTTGCGTGCCTTTGCTGCCACTGGCCTTCTAAACTGTGTGGTAAACTTCCAAGCATCGACTCGCACTTCTAGGATGTTGTTGAAGAGGGCAAGAAGAGGGGCCAGTGGAAAAGAGGCTACGAAAAGTGTTATGAAGCCAAACTGGATCACTGTTCAAAACACAGGAAAAAAACTGGTTTAAGTGATGAAGGACTGAAAATGCTCACAGAAAACCCCCTTTTAATATTTAATATGCACAACTGTTCAAATGTTTGGGGTCAGTAAGATTTCTTAATTTTTTTCGAAAGTCTCCTATGCTCACCAAGGCTGCATTTACATGATCAGAAATACAGTAAAACATCAATATTGTGAAAAATTGTTACAACTGTTAATGTTATTTATTCCTGTGATGTAAAGCTGAATTCCCAGCATCATTACTCCAGTCTTCAGTGCACATGATCCTTCAGAAATGATTTTAATATTCTGATTTGGAGCGCAAGAAAAATTTATTATTATGATCAATGGTGAAACAGTTGTGCTGCTTAATATTTTTGAAATATTAAAAGAAAATTCTAATGAACTTGAAGATTTGTAATAAAGTAAAAGTCTTTACTGTCACTTTTGATCAATAATTTCTTTAAAAGTGTATTATAAAATATAGTATGATTTAGCACAACTACATAAACTATAAAAATAAATGATCTTTCATTCCATTTAAAAGTAATTCACTAATGTTTTGGTATATCAACACCAAATAAGTCCAGCATGTATACGAGTAAAATCGTACCCATCTCCAGATACTCATAGAAGAGTCCAAACTGGCTGAAGTTCTGCAGATCATGGTCCTGCTCCCATCTACTGTATGTACTTTCTGGATGACTCCGCCCTTTCCTGCTGCCCCACCAGTTTCGGAGAAGTCTGTGACACAGACACATTACGTGTTTTCTTGGATTTGAAAATTGCTACATTTTGACCTTCTAAAAATACATATGTGAAATAAATATGCAAGCATAAAACAAACACCAAGTGCTGGAAGTCAAAGTTTATAACTCTTACGGCAGCAGAGCCTCCTGGACGTTCCCAACCATCTGTTTTCCAGCCATAACGATGAGCAGCTGTGTGGTCAGCTCAATCAGACACCCCCCAGGGGCACACTAAATATTAAAATGCATGTTGTAACTACTTATTTTGAGATTCACCTGAAGAACATTAGGTCCTCTGGAGTATTGATGTTTCAGACTGTCTCACCTCTTCATTTCTCAGAGAGGTCCACTTTCCAAACATATAACTGTAGTTTCCCGGATAACCCACAAACTTCCCTTTAAAGAAGGCCACATAGAAGCAGGAAGAGTAGTAGTTCACAAACTGGAACATAAACATCTTCATGGTCAGCTTGTTCTCGTACTCCAGATGGGTCTTGGGGATCTCTGAGAGTTAAAAATAGATGAAGTTCATAAAATATTTTCCATACAGCTTAGCTGTACAGATGAACAAATATGTGAAGGATCATAATGTACAGTCAAAATGGTCATTATCGGAAAATAGGCACCCCTGTCTTATTTTGTGATAGTCACAGTCTAACTGTACATTATCTAGCTTAGTATACAGCTACTCACCAAGCAAACAAACAAACAAATAAATAAAGTAATTTATTACAAACTGTACAAACAGTGATTTTCCAGAGCTTGAGATGCATTTAACATGTCAAACAAACTCAATGAAATATATTTTGAAACCAATATTTTTAAATATCTTTTCTTGTGTGAAATGAGGATGTGGTTTTCGCTCACCCATATCAGTGATCCAGATGGCCACTTGCTCATAGAGGAAGTTGAGGATGAGGATAATGACAAAGTTGATGCAGGAAGCAGTGACAGAGGTGGCAAGTTGAGGGGTGATGAGAGAGCCCACCAGCTGGATCTTACTGGTGGGGCTGTCCTTCATGACGCTGGCGAATGCTGCATAAACCGCTAATCTGTAAGCGATCACCCCCATTATACAGGCCACTATCAGAAACGTCTGATAAAACAGAGAGAAGGAAGGACTTTTAAACAGATTGAACTTTGTTTAAATTAACTGGCTAGCAGTGTTTAGGAAATTGGTAGGAAACTCACCCAGAAGAGAACAGTTGCTCCCGACAGGCAGAATCGAGCACACTTGCTGGGGAAAGAAAGATAAGGCTCCATTTCCTGTTGGAATAAAGAGTGTGTCAGCAAGCCAAGTGGCACAATTACTATTATAGGTACTATTACAATTGATATATAAATTAATTTGTAATGAACTCCAGAATTCTCAAAGTAAACATGAAATCCAAAATTACCCCATTTACGTTATCAATTCATGTTCTAGGTCAGTGTATAACAGGACTCTTCTGCTGCAGACTTGTTCAACTGTGTTCTGCAGACTTCAGTTCCAACCCTTATTTTAGACACTTGTCTGTGATTTAAAAATAATTCTGAACACCATGATTATCTTGTTTAGGGTGTATGCTAAATTTAGTAAAACACTGGCTCTCCAGGACTGGAGTTGAAGAGCCTAAAGCAAAGTATATTGGAATATTTGAAGTTTTTGAGTACATTTACACTACCATTCAAAAGTTCCAGGATTCTTTGATGAATAGAATGTTCAAAAGCTTCACAGCATTTATTTGAAATATAATTTTTTTGTAGCAATATAAAAGTCTTTACTGTCACTTTTGATCAATTTAATGCATCCTTGCTGAATAAAACAATTACTTTTTTCATTTAAAAAAAATGAAGTAGTGTAAGTAGCAAATCATGACCAAGACAGCATGTAGAGTTTTGAATGCTTGAGAAACAAAATCTCTGACATAAATTTGAATTTAAATGAAGTATTTGTGACATGGAACAATAACTAAAATGGATGACTTCACAGCAGAAGACTCATCTTTGCCATGTTTATGATGATGTGTGTTACTGTTAAATGATGTGGCAAAAACCGGTTCGGGCAGAAGACAAATGCAAATATTTACTTGGATCATGCAAACTATTTCAAAGATATCAGGCAGATTCTCAGTGCCGAATCAACATGTGTCAAAG